>NC_091340.1:13060037-13062537 GCF_038502225.1 Cherax quadricarinatus
CACGCCCCAGCTCTGAGGAGCTGGATGAGATTTTCGCCTTATAATCGGTGATACACACGTAACAACATGTACCGTATATGCCACCTTTATATTAACAATGTATCTCTTAAATCTTCTGTGCCATATTATGTAATAATATATATATATATGTATATATATATATATATATATATATATATATATATATATATATATATATATATATATATATATATATATATATATATATATATATATATATATATATATATATATATATATATATATATATATATATATATATATATATATATATATATATATATATATATATATATATACATACGTATATGGAAAACAATCGCAGACAGGCAGGCGACCTTAACAATGCAAGACAAGCCACGGGGGGTGGAAATCTTAAGCTCAAGTACTTTCACACTACTCAGTGCGTCATCAAGACCTATGCAATGTTGCAAAGGCAGTAACAGGGGAAATGAGGGAGTATGGTGGCCTGAGTTCCACCCACCAATATCTCTCTCTGAATGAGGGAGGTCCGACAGAGTGACAACCACCACCGGCTCCTCCACACCTCACCGCACAAGGGGTCGGGTGGGCTAGGCCCTCACTGTTTGCAGACAGCATGAGGTACAGTAACCAGGAGATAGTTAACAGCCAACCCTAAGCTTCTAACCGCTGAGAACAGGTCATGTGAAGTAAGAAGTTACATAACTAAAATGGATCATCCACGATTAGAATGTAGCTATTGTGTACAATCTTCTAACTAATAAAATAAAAGGAATAAATGCCCTCATTTTGCCAACAAACAATACCCGATGTCCCAGAACCTTCTAGAATATTCAGGAAATAATCTGTTTCAATACGTCTGAATAATCTCCACTATTCCGATTTTTCTTTCCGTATAATAACTAAACGATTCCTAAGTTATTCTTTTTAACATCACTATTATTATTATTATAGTTATCATTATTATGTTACTAACAGACTAATTCAGTAAGCCACTAATCTAGTTGCAATCATCATGATGCAGTCATCTATGTGTACCATGTACCACTGTGCCTAGACGGGTTAGGACCTGAATAGATCACTTTGTTTGCCTCTTTTTTTGGGGCTATCCTAGGATAATCGTACATACACACCCATACCTAAATAAACCCTCATACCTACTTCCTTATTACTGATGTTATATCACTCAGGCTACGGTCTGTGATCGCAGCACACCACCTAGAGTATCTGTAAACTTACGATACCTGTATGCAGAAGTAACTGGGTGGGTTATACATTACGTCGACGTTCACGGTAGACCTAACATGTTATAAATTGACTTAACAGGATGTTATATATTACAGAGAGGCTCAAGAATAATGATGTTCAGTTTGCAGACTCTGGTGGAACATAATAAGAACATTACAAGACCCCTTGGCATAATGAGCAGTCCTGCGCTAATGTATAACATTGTTGTTGATGGCTGTGCACAACAGATTCCACGAAATAGCTATCGACTTTATACAGCCCTTAATTTGAATTATATACGGCATTCCTATCATGTTTCAAGAGAGAGGACTCACTTATGTTTCTTTCCATGATGGAACTCTTGGGTACAATTATCTGGGTGGCAGCCCACCACGGTGGGTGATTACAAAACCTGACATGGTTAAGGATAGCATTCGACACCTGGCCTGTCCTAATTAAGTACTGGTGTTGGGATAATCTGGTTTCTAGAAGTTTACCTGTCTGACCAATGTATGAGAGTGGGCAAAGAATGCATAGGACCTAGTAAACATCACCCACATTATTAGGCGGTGTGTTTTTAATCAATGTGTTTAACTGTCCCAGTGTTCTCGAGAGTAAGATTTATATTTAACTTTATTAGTGCCTCACGCAGAGAGACCAAATTATCATTGTATTGCAAGACCAGCACATTTTTTATGAAAAGCGTTTCCTTAGTTTCAGTCCTGTAGAAAATATTCTTAGCTGACAGTAGGGCCTTCTCAACACACTCCATGGGGAATCTCGTTTTGGGGCTGTTAAATATCTTGTTGATTTCATCTTCAAAATACTGATGACTGCAGATACGCAAAGGTCTCAGGAACATTATAAGGAAAACATTCCTTCTAACCCTTGATTCATGACTGGAATAAAAATGAATGCATGACGAAATTCATGACTGGAATAATAATGAATGTATGACGACACATTGGTGGTCTTCCTGTAAACTGTAAATATGAATCTTCTGTCGACGCGATGGAATAAAACATCTGGGAAGGGTAGAGTGTTGTCTATCTCTTACTCTGTTGTAAACTTAATGGAAGGTACTAGACCACTGAGTCTAGGTAGGAATTCATGAATATTGTGATCTCTAGGCCAAAGGCAAAGAACGACGTCTACATATCTTAACCATCTGGCATTATTTGGGAGAATATCTTTAAGTAGTTTAGTCTCAAAGAATTTCATATACAGGTTGCTGAGTAAGGGGCTGCGAGGATTTCCAATGACCACTAAG
>NC_091340.1:13067537-13095037 GCF_038502225.1 Cherax quadricarinatus
ATCTCAGATGGAGTGATGTTCTGGAGAAGGGTACAGCCAGAGTGAAGTTGCTGCTTTCTGCCCGTCTTGTGGTATAGAAGCTGGCTTCACGCTGTCCTCTCTCTCTCTCTCTCCCTCTCTGGCAAAGAAATAATCCTTAACTACACCAAATTTCCTCTTTTAATCTTTCTATTATTACTGTAATCCTACTACACCCCATCCTGTGAAGGAATTCTCTCCTCCTCCTCTCCTCCCCTCCTCTTCCTCCTCCTCCTCCTCCTCCTCCTCCTCCTCCTCCTACTCCTCCTCCTCCTCCTCCTTCTCCTCTTCCTACTCCTCCTCCTCCTTCTCTACTTCACATCCATTATCTCTCATCATTAGATATGATTCATATCATTGGATCCCATTTCCTTAGTTCTTTCTATCCACCTGTTTCTATCTCTGTTGTTTTAAGTGTCTTCACTGAATTGTGGCTTAGCTGTGGTTTGTTCCAGCCACGGTATTGTGGTTTGTTCCAGCTACGGTATTGGGGTTTGTTCCAGCCACGGTACTGTGGTTTGTTCCAGCCACGGTATTGTGGTTTGTTCCAGCCACGGTACTGTGGTTTGTTCCAGCCACGGTATTGTGGTTTGTTCCAGCCACAGTACTGTGGTTTGTTCCAGCCACGGTATTGTGGTTTGTTCCAGCCACGGTATTGTGGTTTGTTCCAGCCACGGTATTGTGGTTTGTTCCAGCCACGGTACTGTGGTTTATTCCAGCCACGGTATTGTGGTTTGTTCCAGCCACGGTACTGTGGTTTATTCCAGCCACGGTATTGTGGTTTGTTCCAGCCACGGTACTGTGGTTTGTTCCAGCCACGGTATTGTGGTTTGTTCCAGCCACGGTATTGTGGTTTGTTCCAGCCACGGTACTGTGGTTTATTCCAGCCACGGTATTGTGGTTTGTTCCAGCCACGGTACTGTGGTTTATTCCAGCCACGGTATTGTGGTTTGTTCCAGCCACGGTATTGTGGTTTGTTCCATCCACGGTACTGTGGTTTATTCCAGCCACGGTATTGTGGTTTGTTCCAGCCACGGTACTGTGGTTTGTTCCAGCCACGGTATTGTGGTTTGTTCCAGCCACGGTATTGTGGTTTATTCCAGCCACGATATTGTGGTTTATTCCAGCCACGGTATTGTGGTTTGTTCCAGCCACGGTACTGTGGTTTGTTCCAGCCACGGTATTGTGGTTTGTTCCAGCCACGGTATTGTGGTTTATTCCAGCCACGATATTGTGGTTTATTCCAGCCACGGTATTGTGGTTTGTTCCAGCCACGGTATTATGCTGTGGCTGTGAACTGTTACAGTCATGGTATTAAAGGTCAGCTGTGAATTGTTCAAGCCAGGATATTATGGTTCATTTATTTATTATTTCAGCCACAGATATTCAAAACTATGCATATGCAAAAATTATGCAAATAACGTATTAAGCAAGAACTCATTTATGAACGAAAAGAAAAAAGAAAAACTTTAAATTTGTGAAACTAAGATTTAAAAATGGTACGATAACAAATTGAAGAAATGTCCAATCTGTATTTTTTATAATTAAGAATAACATAAAATAACTTAAAAAAACGTAAAATAAACTATTCTTAAAGCAATATATAATAAATTAAGTCAATTATAATCCCTGGTTTATAAATGGGACGTTAAAATTTGCATACGTTTGAGAATCATGATAAGACTTGACGTGATGGCTGACAGACAGTTTGAGAGGGAAATATTCGGGCCGAAATTATGCATAACTTAATTATATCTAAATTAAAGCATTTGAAACTGATGTGGCTCGCTCAGACACAGAGGAAATTAGGTAGGCAAGCAGGTGCTTAAGTAGGTGAGGCTCATTGTTTGGCTATATTGTATAATGAGATATCAATTGTGTATCATCATATTGCTGGTAGATGATAGAGACAAGTTGATGAATAAGACGCAGGTACAACACTTGGGAATCTGTATTATGGAGACGTTTTGCTCGCACAGGCGAAAGGTTAGATAGAAGATGGCCAGGTGTTGCACATCTTCCCTTATTCATCAGTGCCACGTTTATACATTCCTCGGACGATTTAAACGAAATCATTTGCATTATCTTAATTACACCAGACTCAATTATAGACCCGTCAGTCTATAATTTGGTGGTAGACGTTTCTCAAATACTTAATATCTAGCCTTGCTTGCTCATGTGCTGACGTATTGTATGCGTCTTGTTCAATGCCTAGAATTAATTCTTCACTTGTCTGTCCAATACATTATTTGTTAAACTATTCAAAAATCTCTATAATGTATAATTTGTGGAATTGTACAAAAATCTCTACAGACAGCTAGACACAAGCTATAAGGAACTCTAGTCAAGAAAATATTTAAAAGGACACCAGTTAGAAAAAATGAAATATTTATGTTAAATATTTTTCTTATATACAGATTGATGGGATCACTATTTTTTCAGTATATTGTGAAAATATAATTAGGTATTGGCTGAATTTCAGTGTATGTTGAGTGTGTCGTGAGTAAATGTCAGTAACCAGTAGCGAATACGAGATATTTTCGGATTGTTTAGTATGGAGTGAGTGGTGGAAATGAGAAGGGAAGGATGACATAGAGAGAGAGAGAGAGAGAGAGAGAGAGAGAGAGAGAGAGAGAGAGAGAAGTAAATGGTGGATCTCTGTCATCACTGGGCTCTAGAGACAGAGCTCAAAACACTTCATTTGGAAATTCTGACACAGTTCTACAGACCATCATAGAGGGAGCAGATAATTATCTCAGCAAAGAATCATGCCTTGGATCTGTTAACTCACCTACACCTGACATCAATTCTTTAACACCTGCCAGTACACAAGACAGTATACATAACACCTGCCAGCACACCTGCCAGCACACCTGCCAGCACACCTGCCAAAACTATTCCAACGCCTGGCATCTGCTAATACTGAGTCAGGATTTTCTCCGCCAGAGACTGATGCAGTTAATAATCAGATGACCAACACTGCACCTGAGTAAGTGCTGCACCAAAGTACAAACAGCAGAGCAGCATCTGGTAGAAATGAGCGAGGGCGTGGCAGTGGAAGTGGAAGAGGAAAAGGACATCTACAGTCGTCTCACCTTCCACCAACACAGTCCTAGGAAAACGTTCACCAGATGTAAAATAATTAGGCTCACCAGAGGCAGAACCTGCGGATAAATCAGCTAATGAATCAGTAGCAAAACACAGGAGATGTAACAAACAGGAGTCCACCCTCCCAGGCACCTAGACAGTGCTCTCGCTGTCACCGGAGGGGGGCACACCACTCACAACTGCCTGCGAGATACCAGGTGCAGTTACTGCCACAAGAGGGAACATCAGGAGGACCAGTGTTGGAAGAAAAGGGAACTTGACAGATAGGATCACCTGTTTAGAGATCTGTTTTCGGAACAAATCAGCAGGATCTCTGAACAAGTGATCACACTCACACGTCACCACCCAGCTACTCCTATCTCGGCCAGTCAGGTGGTATTGTCCCTTATACAAGACCACAGAGCTACATCCCAGCGGCTGCCCTGGTATCCTACCTGTCTCAAGGGCAGGCGCCTTACACACTAACTTACTCATGCTGAACGCAATCATGAGGAATCAGTCTATCAGTATCCTGTCTGCCAACATTAGAGGAATCATTACTTATGTTGGAGAGCTCACGTACAGTTTTGTGAACAATCGACGTCCCGACAGGACTCCAGAAAATTTTGCAAGACTTGCTGGCTACACCTCATGGATGAAAAGAGATAGGCAAGGGCGAGGAGGTGTTGATGTATTCTTGTCTAAAAGTGTACATGCCCAGCTCATTGATACTGCAATCCCTACTCACCTAGAAATGATGTTCTTCAAGCTACGTATCACCACTGGTACCTCTGTACTAGCATGTGCGATGTACAGACCTCAGTGGCAACATGCAGACCCCATCAACTTCCTAATGAAAAATGAGGGCTCTCTTCTGCTCCAACACAACTGTCAACATATTATAATTATTGGTGACTTCAACCAACATCTTGTTGTGTTTCTTGCAGTGTTTGTCATGAGAAACTTTGAGTGCCCCACTCACATCTCTGGCTCCTACCTCGTCCAAGTAGTGAGTGATCTGTCAGAAGCCATAATCACTTGTTAACCCCTTGGCTATGTAGGATCTTCTGACCGCAAGGCTTTTTTTAAAACACTGAAGCTCCCAGCCGAACGAAGTAAGGAATCCATACTTACAACCTATCTGTGGGAAAAAGGTAACTGGCCAGCACTTTGCTCTGAGTTCGCAGCCTCTTCTACAAGGTGATGTTGACAACCAAGTGAAAGCCTTCACCGGACACATTCTTAATCTACAAGAACACATCCCTCACACATCCCTCATCGGCAGTATGTAACAAGGCCTACAGATCAGTCTTGGTTTGGCTTACGTTGTAGAGAGGCTGCTACTGATAAATACAAGGTTTGGCGAAAGTATAATAGACATCCCACTACCTATAACAGAAACCTGAACAAGCAGGCAGGCCTGTAGGCATATGGGTGAAGTTCAAAGTGGGCCATCTATAAATGGGAGATGGACACAAAAGGAAAGCTGGTATCAGGTAGAGAGGGCTCCAAAACCTGGTGGTCCCTGGTCAAGGACAGACAAGGTTATCTGCCTGATGAAATTATTCCACCTCTAAATCGCCAGGATGGACCCACCTCTACCAGTAGTCAGGAGAACGCTGACCTCTTTGCCGAATACTTTGCTGTCAAGATGCAAGTTCCTGATCCAGCAAGATACCCTCCTTGGCTAGCTGCAAGAGCTGTGTCAAAGCTGTCAGTAGTAGAAATTAGGCAGGAGGAAACCCATTTTCTTTTTAAATCGCTTGACCAAGAAAAAGCTGTGGGCCCAGACAAGCTGAACCCAGGATTGCAGTAATCTAAAACCAAGACAACAGTGCATTAGTGTTTGCAATAACGCTAACAGAATCCTTGACTTCATATCTACAAGTATAAATAATAGACGTCCTCAGGTTGTTCTTCAACTCTATATATCCTTGGTTAGGCCTCACTTAGATTATGCTACACAGTTCTGGTCACCGTATTACAGAATGGATATAAATGTACTGGAAAACGTACAGAGGAGGATGACAAAGTTGATCCCATGTATCAGAAATCTTCCCTATGAGGATAGACTGAGGGCCCTAAATCTGCACTCTCGAAAGGCGTAGAATTAGGGGGGATATGATCGAGGTGTATAAATGGAAAACAGGAATAAATAAAGGGGATGTAAATAGCGTGCTGAAAATTTCCAGCCAAGACAGGACTCGCAGCAATGGTTTTAAGTTGGAAAAATTCAGATTCAGGAAGGATATAGGAAAGCACTGGTTTGATAATAGAGTTGTGGATGAGTGTAACAAACTCCCGAGTACAGTTATAGAGGCTAAAACGTTGTGTAGTTTTAAAAATAGGTTAGATAAATACATGAGTGGGTGTGGGTGGGTGTGAGTTGGACCTGACTAACTTGTGCTACTAGGTCTGATGCCGTGCTCCTTCCTTAAGTGGAAGTGACCTGACTAGGTGGGTCATTGGGCTAATCCGGGGGGGACATGTACCTGCTTCACATGGGTCAGTAGGCCTGGTGCAGTGTTCCTTCTTTCTTATGTTCTTATGTGCAGACCAGCTAGCAGCACCTCTAACATCTTTAAGCACTGCCTAGTACAGTGTAAATAGCCTTCTCTATGGAAAGAGGTAAATGTAATCTCTGTTCACAAAAAGAAAAGCGCAACAGAAATCAGCGACTACAGACTAGTGTCATTCCTATCAATCACTGGCAAGATCCTTGAGACAATAGTCTCACGACAAATGACAGAGTTTTTTGACTACCACTCACTACTATGTTACCGTCACTATGGCCTCATGAAAGGTTACCCTGCTGCTGATCTGTTGTTAAACCTCTGCACTAAATGGCACCAGTCACTGGATGAATCCAACGTCAGCTGTGCAGTAGCACTGGACATTCCTGGTGCCTTCAATCGAGTATGGCACCAGGGCCTCTTTGGCAAAATCACAAGCTCTGGGAACTGCAGGCTCTACACTATGTCTCCTCAGTGATTACCTTCAAGGTAGATCTCTAAGTGTAGTTCTCAATCGGACAGAGTCAGCCAGACATCCTACTGGGGCAAGTGTTCCACAGAGAAGCGTGCTTGGGCCATTGTTATGGAATGTCTACTTCAATGACCTTCTTCCTCTTATCCCAGAATCTCATGCATATATACTCTAACGTTTACTTATCCGAGAGAGGAAATGCCAGCTTCTCTAAGCTACATCAATTACCAGCTAAGAGCTGGGGTAAACGATGGCAGGTAACATTTACTCCTGAGAAAACGTAAATGATGATGGTCTCTAGGCACCATACTTACTACTACCGTAGCAGTAGTAAGTATGGATGGTAGAATGTTGGTACCCAGGGACGAAGTTGATATCCTTAAAGTAAATCTTGCAAACAAAGCAGCCAGGAAGCTTACAGCACTTCGATGTTTCTCGCATCTGTTCGACAGTAGAGGTTGCAAGATTCTGTACGAGGCACAAGTACGCTCACGACATGAGTATGCTCCAATTTTTTGGACTGCCTGCCCCCATCTCATCTACGACTTCTTGACAGAGTAGAGAACAGAGCAAGACGCCTCATCTCTCGTCTGGACCCATCCTGGATAGATCTGTCATTTCAACAGGAGGGATGTGAGCAGTCTTACTGTTATGAACAAGGCCAATATTGTCAAAGTACTACACTTTGCTCCACACCGAGGACAGAGAGAGGTGAGGTTCTACACCACAAGGCGGGCAGCAAGCAGCAACTACACTCTGACTGTATCCTTCAGAATATCACTTTATCTAAGATCATTTATTCCCAGGAAGACTCGAGTCTGGAACATGTTCGTACAACATAATGATATCAAAGAAATGAAGTCAGATGATCAAATGAAATCGATGGCCCACAGATGGCTCCTGTTCACTACTTGTATGCCTTATAGCAATAAAAAGGCTTTTGAATAAGCTGATGTAGGTAACAGCTCTTAGCTTGTAAATAAAGTTAGAAACCCTGTATAAAAGAGAAAGAGAGAGCGAGCGAGCGAGCGAGATAGAGAGAGAGAGAAAGAGAGAGACAGACAGACAGACACAGACACAGAGACAGAGACAGAGAGAGTCTCGCCTTTGCCCGCATACGAAATTAATTCCATTTTTTGCGCCGTATTACAAGCGTCTTTAGGTAGATAATGTATCGAGCGGGAGACTCAGGCCTTCCCAGAGCCACATTCACAGTCCTTATAATTCCTGCCAGTGTGCAAAATGAGATTTGCACACTGGCATTCACTCTGAAAAGGAATCATGGGCTTTCACACTTTTTTGTGTGTGGCTTTGCCGTCTCCAGATTCGGTGTCTGAGGCTGGTGCCAAGTTCGGCACTTCCGGTACGGAGAGCTTGACACTTCAGGGGCTTTAAGCTGGCACTGTCGATGGGATTTGAGAGGCGCTGACATGTAGTATAAGATTCAAGCCCTGTAAATGTAAATAGGTTAGCATACTTAGGTAAGTACCTTATTCACAACAATTTGGGCACTTTCTATACGTGAAGCTTGATACTTACGGAAAACAAGATCAAGTTTGACACTTCCTGTGCGTCAAACGTGACGTGTGGGTCATGCAACGCAAAGAGTAGTGGAGGTTCAGACCACCGTCTACTAATCACCTTTCGCTATCTGTCTACTCGCAGAGATGTAGAAAATACTAGAGAATAGTTGTGAAGGCTTACTCAACCCTGTAAGATCTTAAGTTGGTCTTACCAAGGCTGGATCCTCCTTAGGAAAATTAATGAATAGAAAAAGAATAATAACATACAAATATAAACAATTTATTGTTATAATTGAAAATATAAAACATTTAAATATGAACTTTTATCCTACGTGAAAGAAAAATTAAAAATAAAATATAAAAATGATCTTTTAATTTAGCGCTAATATGTACAGTTAGACTGTGGTGTCTGGTTGATGCTGACACTGCGTCTTGTAGAAATTGTATTATTATTATTATAATCAAGGGGGAAGCGCTAAACCCGGAGGATTATACAGCGCCTATGGGGGTGGATGTGGAAGGCATTCAGGCTTAATTCGGGGAACTGGAGCACAGATCCAATTCCCTAAATCAAGAGCCTCTCACCAACATCAAGGAACCTTCCTTGAGGGGTAGAAATTGTAGAAATTGTAGCCGTTGCTGATGATGGGGGGGAGGGGGGGTCACAGCTGTTGAGTGACAACCCAACTACTAGTTCGTCACAGAGTTTAGCCTTGAATAATCCGCCAAGATGATAGGAACGCAGGTCTTTTACCACAGCAAAGATGAGGGGTAGTTGCCTGGGGTTGACTACACTTAGGTATGTAGATAAAAAGTGACGTCTCAGAACTCATGTGAAATTCGTCTCCTTCAGCACTGTTTCTGTGGTTGCCAGATGACCCAAGCTGACATTCCAAGCTAGAAAGAGACAAAAGTTACCCACTGCTCGATAAATCACTCTCCATGATAAGTGTACGGCAATTAAAAGACTGGTGAGGAGGTAATCATGAAAGTAAAGGCAGGATGAACTTAGTCTCCACACTTAGTTAAAAGTGAAGCTTTTAACCAATACATCCATTAAAAACAGAAGCAGAGGCTTTTACTTACAGTTGTGTTGGGAGCTGTGAGTCAAGTTATTACCCATTTTGTTGGAGTCCCACACGTCACCTTTCCTGATGGAGAAAAAGGAAGGGAAAGATAGCGGGAGCAAGACACTGACCCCACCTTAACAAGCAGACTGGTTATCAAGCTATCGTCACCATACACTCGCTCGCTACTCCTATCTGTTGAACTTTTCCCTCACAATAGTAGAGAACGGACATTTGCAGCATCATTATGCACTTAAATCAATAGAACAATGCTTCTTGTTTTAAATAATTCCTTCCATTTGGAACGTTATATATAACTGGTTTAAGTTTAAATAATTACTTCATTGTTGATGTGTATAAAATTGCTATTGAAATGTTCAGTTAACTGGTTAAGCTGTGTTCATAATGTTTGTTCTGGTTCGAAATATTTTGAGATATATCGTAAATTTTCATACATTATCAACGGACTTTGGTAATTAGAGATTCTGATCTGAACTTAGCGAGAATTAACTAGACCTGATCTCTCTTCTAGAACCGGCTAACCATATGTAGACCTCACATGTAAGGTCTACATGCCTCTATTAGACCTCACATCTGGTTCCAGTAAGTTCTGTATACTTCCCCTAGACCTCACATCTGGTTCCTGTAAGGTCTACATGCTTCCCCTAGACCTCACATCTGGTTCCTGTAAGGTCTACATACCTCCCCTAGACCTCACATCTGGTTCCTGTAAGGTCTACATACCTCCCCTAGACCTCACATCTGGTTCCTGTAAGGTCTACATACCTTCCCTAAACCTCACATCTGGTTCCTGTAAGGTCTACATACCTTCCCTAGACCTCACATCTGGTTCCAGTAAGGTCTACATACCTCTGCTAGTCCTCACATCACGTTCAAGGTCTACATGCCTCTCCTAGACCTCACATCTGGTTCCTGTAAGGACTACATACCTCTCCTAGACCTCACATCTGGTTGCAGTATGGTCTATATACCTCTCCTAGACATCACATCTCGCTCTAGTAAGATCTACGTGCCTCTCCTAGACCTTACATCTGGTTCCTGTAAGGTCTACATACCTCCCCTAGACCTCACATGAGGTTCCAGTAAGGTCTACATACCTCCCTAGACCTCAAATGAGATTCCAGTAAGGACTACATGCCTCCCCTGGACCTCACGTGAGGTTCCAGTAAGGATTACATACCTCCCCTAGACCTCACATCTGGTTCCTGTAAGGTCTACATACTTCCCCTAGACCTCACATTTGGTTCCAGTTAGGTCTACATGCTTCTCCTAGACCTCACATCTGGTTCCAGTAAGGTCTACATACCTCTGCTAGACCTCACATCACGTTCAAATAAGATCTACATACCTCTCTTAAATCTCACATCGGGTTCCAGTAAGGTCTACATACCTCCCCTAAACCTCACATCTAGTCCATGTTAGGTCTGCTAGTGCGTGGAAGCCATCAAAGGAAGTGTAGCGAAGGGCTAGCGAGCTGGTGAAGCGAGAAAATATGATAGAGGAGATTATTCAGAGAGCAAAGCCTAGGGGAAGGGTGGAACAACAGAGAGTGAGAGTGAGAGAGAGAGAGAGAGAGAGAGAGAGAGAGAGAGAGAGAGAGAGAGAGAGAGAGAGAGAGAGAGAGAGAGAGAGAGAGAGAGAGAGAGAGAGAGAGAGAGAGAGAGAGAGAGAGAGAGAGAGAGAGAGAGAGAGAGAGAGAGAGAGAGAGAGAGAGAGAGAGAGAGAGAGAGAGAGAGAGAGAGAGAGAGAGAGAGAGAGAGAAATGACTTGAGTCTAGAACACATTTGTACAGTTATGAACGAGATGAAGTCAGTTGATCAGATGAAAATGCTGGCCCACAGATGTCTCCAACTTCATCCTGTTCCCTTCTTGTATGTTTCATAACAATAAAAATGCTTTCAAATGAGCTGATGTAGATAACAGCTCTTAGCTTGTCCATAAAGTTAGGAATCCTTAACTTGTCAACAGCTTCTCAATAAAGTTAGGGATCCGTAACCTAACCTTGTCAAACCCTGTGTAAAAAAAAATAAAAAGGGAGAGAGAGCTGATGTAGGTAACAACTCTTAGTTTGTAAATAAAGATAGAAATCCTATCTTAACCTGTATAAAAACAAAAGAGAAAGGAGAGAGAATAAAAACATTAATAACACTGAGACCAAAGGATGATATAAATTGTAAACAGAATCGATTTTCTTGAGGGAATCAACTCCCATTGCTAAGACGATCGTATCCCCGTCAGAAGTATGGAGAAACAAGCTTATGTTTTGAGTTTTGATTTATAAAAGCTCTTCTTAGAGCTCTCTTTAAGAGCGAAACATCATCTCAACATAAACTTGTTCATCTACAGATGATCTGCTCTTCAACACCCCTTTTCTTTCACTGACAGAGAGGGCTACTGACCTGAACGTCACCCACAACTCGCTGGATAGTGTCCGGGCTGTTGTCAGCGCAGTCGAGGTATCAAGCTTCCACCACTCCTTCCTCTGGCTGACTCATACTGTTGCAGCATATCATACTGCATCAAACAAAATGCGAGAACTGAGGATGACTTCCACTATGAGAGCTGAGGAAATCCTCGACCAACCCTTCTCCTCCCTTACCTCTGTGCTGGAGATATCGTCCAACATTCTTCTTGCTTCATGAAACAGAACAAATCCTACAAGGGTAGGCAGTCACATTGCACTCAAAAATAAGACAGGAATACAGAGAGCTCCATGAGCCTTCAATGATTGCTTTCATTCCAGCGGGGAAGAAACAACTTTGAGTGAAAGGTATTCAATCTTCATTTGCGTGATATCTTTTTGAACTCGTTAGTAAGCGGAAAATTCTCGTCACCCTTAAACTCTTGTAGAGCTTCAATGGCCTGTCTGAAGTGCTTAAAATGGCCTGTTTGAAGCGCTTAAATGGCCTGTCTGAAGTGCTTAAAATGGTCTGTTCAAAGTGTTTAAATGGTCTGCATGAAGTGCTTCAGTGGTCATCTTGAAGAGCTTCAATGGTCATCTTGAAGAGCTTCAATGGTCTGCTTGTAGTGCTTAGTCTGCCTTCTGCTCGCCATTTTAAGCTCAAGACACATATAAAACAAAGTAACACACAAAGTAAATTCTATTGGGAGAATAAACCGAGGGGGTTACTAACCCAGGACAGCAGGACACAGCCAGTCGGTGTGGCTTGCTACCGTCGGTGTCCCGTAGCTGGAGCGCCAGCGCACTCAGCTCACACACTGAGGTACGGAGTTTGAATCTCCGGCACGGCTGGAAAACTTTAGGGACGTGTTTCCATAAGACACCTGCTGTCCCTGTTCACCCATCAGTCTAAAATGGGTATCTGGGTCTTAGTGGACTGGTCTGGGTCGCATCCTGGGACAAAACTGACCTAATTTTCACGAAATGCTCAGCATAACAAGTGGCTTTCTATATAGTAGTACATCACTGATGTCAGCTAGGACTGCATACCTTGTACATGTACTTGTAGTAAATAAAGATATTATTATTATTATTATTATTATTATTATTATTATTATTATTATTATCATTATTATTATTATTATTATTATTATTATTATTATCATTATTATTATTATTATTGTTTGATTTTTTCCCTGAATTTGACTCGGGTGCGTACTTTCTGTGTCCAAACTTTCTACTCGTGCCCTGGTTCCATCCCGGAGTCTTCATTTGTAACACGAGGTTGCTACCACTTGAGCCACCAGCCCTGAGATAAGCCTCAAGCCACGTCAGTTACTTCTCATTCTTAATTAAGAATTTCTCTCCTAGAGATACACAAAAAACATAGTAATTAAAATGCTCAGGGTTTCAATTGATTAGAAATTTAAAAACTAAAATAATGTAATGTGGATGGTATTAATCTGAGTAACATTATTAACTATGTAGGTGAGGTTGCTTAGGAAAACGTGTTATTTGTAGTATAAGTACGTCAGTTGCACGAAAAATATTCGTGTTAATGCCTGACTCATTGACAGATATAATCAATGGAGACACACACACACACACACACAAACAAACACACACACACACACACACACACACACACACACACACACACACACACACAAACACACACACACACAATCTCCTGGGTACAACAGGTACCAGTTAGGAGAACAGACTTATGTTTCCCGTTGCTCCTAGCACTGGACACAAACACCGAGGGGCAATGATGAACCTGTTGTTCCTTACTTGTTCTGCTTCACCTGTTATGTTTGTTCTGTTATATTTCTTGTATCTGTTCTTCTGTATTTATTGCGTTTGTTCTACCACGTTTGTTCTCCCTCGTTTGTTATTTTTTGTTCTCCAATATTCATTGTTATTTTTCTCTCAATACTATTTAATCATATGAAAGTAGTAAACCCGGACGGGTCATGCAGCACTTGCGGAAAGGGAGGTAATGAGTCTTGATCCGAGGAATCGGAAGGAAGCCAGGAGTCTTTAAAGGTTAGACCCCAAAGCTTCTGGAGGGTAGCAGTGGATCCCAGTGCTCCGGGAGGGCAGCAGTGGATCCCAGTGCTCCAGGAGAATATCAGTGGATCCCAGTGCTCCGGGAGGGTAGCAGTGGATCCCAGAGCTCCGGGAGGGTAGCAGAGGATCCCACAGCTCCGGGAGGGTAGCAGTGGATTCCACAGCTCCGGGAGGGTAGCAGTGGATCCCACAGCTCCGGGAGGGTAGCAGTGGATCCCAGAGCTCCGGGAGGGTAGCAGTGGATCCCAGTGCTCCGGGAGGGTAGCAGTGGATCCCAGAGCTTTGGGGGTAGCAGTGGATCCCAGAGCTCCGGAAGGGTAGCAGTGGATCCGAGAGCACAGGGAGGGTAGCAGTGGATCCCAGAGCTCCGGGAGGGTTGCAGTGGATCCCAGAGCTCCGGGAGGGTGGCAGTTGATGCCAGTGTTCCGGGAGGGTAGCAGTGGATCCCAGAGCTTCGGGAGAGTAGCAATGGATCTCAGAGCTCCGTGAGAGCAGCAATGGATCCCAGAGCTTCGAGATAGTAGCAGTGGATACCAGAGCTCCGGGAGTGTAGCAGTGGATTCCAGAGCTCCGGGAGAGTAGCAGTAGACCCCAGAGCTCCGGGAGGGTAGCAGTGGATCCCACAGCTCCTGGAAGGTAGCAGTGGATGGCAGTGTTCCGGGAGGGTAGCAATTGATCCCAGAGCTTCGAGATAGTAGCAGTGGATCCCAGAGCTCCGTGAGAGCAGCAGTGGATCCCAGAGCTTCGAGATAGTAGCAGTGGATCCCAGAGCTCCGGGAGGGTAGCAGTGGATTCCAGAGCTCCGGGAGAGTAGCAGTGGAACCCAGAGCTCCGGGAGGGTAGCAGTGGATCTCACAGCTCCGGGAGGGTAGCAATGGATCCCACAGCTCCGGGAGGGTAGCAGTGGATCACAGAGCTCCGGGAAGGTAGCAGTGGATGTCAGTGCTCCGGGAGGGTAGCAGTGGATCCCAGAACTCCGCTGAGGTCAGTTGTCAGTGCGCTGAGGTCAGTTGTCAGTGCGCTGAGGTCAGTTGTCACCTGCGGTCATACCTGTCCTAAGCTCTCTGGGAGTTAGTGTGGGGTGTTACCAAGCACCATGGCTTGTTGTAGTGTTTTAGAATCTCAGGTTCAGGTCCTCAAGAAAGAGGTTTTACTTCTTCAGGAGGAAAATAGGTGGCTGAAGCTTCGCCTAGATGAGTTTGGGAGTGAGTGTGAGAAGGATTTAGCTGGTAATGAGGAAGTGGACTAGCAGTGATAGTGGC
The DNA here is from genome assembly GCF_038502225.1 of Cherax quadricarinatus. Classification (NCBI taxonomy): domain Eukaryota; kingdom Metazoa; phylum Arthropoda; class Malacostraca; order Decapoda; family Parastacidae; genus Cherax; species Cherax quadricarinatus. The sequence goes on from NC_091340.1 coordinate 13,081,975, forward strand.
AGCCGCTTTAAGTGGCAAGTGGTTCCCCTGCTAACCAAGGTAAGAATATTTTAATAGTAGGAGATTCTCAGGTAAGATATATGGACCGTGCTTTTTGTAACAGAGGCAGGAAGGTCAGACAGAGGGTGTGCCTTCCTGGAGCTGGTGTTGGTGACATAGTCAGCAGGTTGGATAATATTATGTCAGGTAATGGGAACAAGCCCATTATCTGTCTTAGTGCTGGGGGTAATGACATTGGGAAGGGCAGGAGACAGGAGCCGCTGGATAAGTACAGGGCAGCCATAGAAATAGTTAGGTCTAAGGGAGGGATCACAGTCATATGTAGCATCTTGCCTAGAAAGGGAATGGGCAATAAATGGATGTCTAGGGCAATTGGTATAAATTGCTGGCTAGACAGGTACTGCAAGGAACTTGCAATCCCATTCATTGATAATTGGGACCTATTCTTTGGCAAACGTGATATGTATGCAAGGGATGGGGTTCATCTCTCTGGGGCTGGAGTGGTTGCATTAGCCAATTTGATTGAGAGGGTAATTGATGACTTGTCTAGGAATTTAAATTGATAGTTTATAGAGGTATGGGTGTTTGTGGGAAACAATCAGGCTCCAGTATTAGGGTTAAAAACAGAAGTTATTACCGGGATACCTCAGGGATATGTTTAAAAGACAAAAATCAAAATAAAGTTGCTAGTAATAGCAAATCAACAAACAAAGAGAGTAGAGGACAACGAGTGACTAGCTCCCTTACGGTTTACTATACAAATAGTAGGAGTCTAAGAAATAAGATAGATGAGCTAAGATTACTTGCAAGTGTAGGTAATATAGATATTATTGGTATAACAGAGACCTGGTTCAACCTGAAAGATAGAGAAATGCCTTCTGAATACAACATACAGGGTTATAAACTATTCCACACTAATAGGGTCAACAGGAAGGGTGGTGGATTGGCGATGTATGTCAGTTTCTCTAGGGTCGTGACAAATTAATTTTGGGTGTGATTTATAGGCCCCCAAACCTTGATAGGGAGTGCAGTAAGCTGTTACGGGACGAAATTCACTAGGCATCTAGATATGAAAATGTTGTGATAATGGGAGATTTTAACGTCAGACAAATTGACTGGAACAATATGACAGGAAATCTTGAGTCTAGTGACTTTCTTGATACGGTTCAGGAGGATTGCTTTTTACAACAGGTTGTGACAGAACCAACTAGTGGGAACAATCTGCTTGACTTGGTTCTTGCCAACAAAGAGTCACTAATTATTAATCTTGAGGCTAATGATGAGCTTGGGGAAAGTGATCACAAATCACTTAGTTTCAATATATCATAGAATTACCCAGATAACTGCAATCAAATCTCTGTCCCAGATTTTCGCTTGGCCGACTTCATGGGACTGAAAAACTAACTGGGTGGACTAAATTGGGATGTCCTGACTATGGGTCAGGTAGGTGATCTTGGTTGCCAATATAACGTTTTTCAGAGCATAGTTCTAGCTGCCCAGACAACTTTTGTTCCGAGTAGGGATATTAGATCTAACAAAAATGATACCAAATGGATGAATAATAGATTAAAACATCTCAGTGGTCAAAAGAGAGGCATATATAGGCGTATCAAAAGAGGGGATGGGCAGTTAAGAAATCAATATATTCAATTAAAGAGAGAAATAAAGAAAGGAATAAGAAAAGCAAAAAGGGATTATGAGGCTAAGGTCGCAAGGGATTCAAAGACTAACCCAAAAGGGTTCTTTCAGGTATACAGAAGTAAGATTAGGGGCAAGATAGGCCCACTTAAGAGTAACTCTGGTCAGATCACTGACAGTGATAAGGACATGTGTGAAATTCTCAATACCTACTTCCTCTCAGTTTTCACCCAGGAAAATACTAGCGATATTCCTGAAATAATAGATTATGTAGAACAGGACGATAATAAACTATGCACGATTGCGGTAACTAGTGACATGGTCCTCAGACAAATAGAGAAACTAAAACCTAGCAAATCCCCAGGCCCTGATGAACTGTTTGCAAGGGTGTTAAAGGAATGTAAAGACGAACTTAGCATACCTTTGGCTAATCTTTTTAACATATCACTACAAACTGGCACAGTGCCTGATAAGTGGAAAATGGCAAATGTAATACCTATTTACAAGGCAGGTGACAGGTCCTTGGCTTAAACTATAGATCAATAAGCTTTACCTCCATAGTGGGAAAATTTATGGAATCAATAATGGCCGAAGGAATTCGTAGCCACCTCCTCAAACACTAAGGTGTTTGAGGAGGTAGATCATGGTAATGAATATGATATTGTGTATATGGACTTCAGTAAGGCTTTCGATAGAGTTCCACATCAGAGACTCTTGAGGAAACTTAATGCACACGGAATAGGAGGAGAAATTTTTTCCTGGGTAGAGGCATGGCTGACAAATAGGCAGCAGAGAGTTTGCATAAATGAGGAGAAATCAGAATGGGGGCACGTCACAAGTGGTGTTCCACAGGGGTCAGTGTTGGGCCCGTTGTTGTTCACAATTTACATAAACGACATAGATGAGGGAATAAATAGCGACATAAGCAAATTTGCTGATGACACCAAAATAGGCCGTCCAATTCATTCTAATGAGGACACTAGAGTACTCCAGGATGATTTGAATAGACTGATGCAATGGTCCGAGAAGTGGCAGAAGCAGTTTAATATAAACAAATGTAAAGTTCTAAATATTGGACAGAAAAATAACCATGCGACATATAAACTAAATAATGTAGATCTTAATACTACTAATTGCGAAAAAGATTTAAGAGTTCTGGTTAGCAGTAATCTAAAGCCAAGACAACAGTGCATTAGTGATCGCAATAAAGCTAACAGAATTCTTGGCTTCATATATAGAAGAATAAATAATAGAAGTCCTCAGGTTGCTCTTCAACTCTATATACTCTTGGTTAGGCGTCATTTAGACTATGCTGCTCAGTTCTGGTCACCGTATTACAGAATGGATATAAATGCTCTGGAAAACGTACAGAGGAGGATGACAAGGATGATCCCATGTTTCGGAAAACTTCCCTTTGAGGATAGACTGAGGGCCCTGAATCTGCACTCTCTCGAAAGGCATAGAATTATGGGGGATATGATCGAGGTGTATAAATGGAGAGCAGGAATAAATAAAGGGGATGTAAATAGCGTGCTGAAAATTTCCAGCCAAGACAGGACTCGCAGCAATGGTTTTAAGTTGGAAAAATTCAGAGTTGTGGATGAGTAGAACAAACTCCCCATTACAGTTATTGAGGCAAAAACGTTGTGTAGTTTTAAAAATATGTTAGATAAATACATGAGTGGTTGTGGGTGGGTGTGAGTTGGACCTGACTAGCTGTGCTGCTGGGTCTGATGCCGTGCTCTTTCCTTGGGTGGAGGTGGCGTTACTGGGTGGGTCACTGGGCTTATCGGTGTTTCTTCTTTCTTATGTTCTTATGGTCTTATGAGTGGGTGTGAAATGGACCTGACAAGCTACTGGGTCGGTCTCAGTGCTAATCCCTTAAGTTAGGTGTCTGAACTCATTAGGTCAAGGCTTAAGCCGGTGGGGAGTATTTGAGCTGTCTGACAAAGACCAGTAGACCTGTTGTAGCGTTCCTTATTTCCTAAGATCTTATGTTCTTATGAGAGCAAATATTCCATTAGTAGGATGGATCTGTGAAGGACCTGCCTACTATGGGCCAACAGGACTGCTGCAGTGTTTCTCCTTTCTTATGTTCTTGGGTACTTATGGAAGGGTAGCAGTGGATCCCAGAGCTCAGGGAGAGTAGCAGTGGTTCCCAATGCTCCAGGGGAGTAGCAGTGGATCCCAGTACTCCGGGACGGTAGCAATGGATCTCAGAGCTCGGGGAGGGTAGCAGTGGATCCCAGAATTCCGGGGGTAGCAGTGGATGCCAGAGCACCGGAAGGATAACAGTGGATACTAGAGCTACGAGATAGTAGCAGTGGAACCCAGAGCTCCGGGAGTGATGCAGTGGAACCCAGAGCTCCGGGAGTGATGCAGTGGATCCCAGAGCTCAGGGAGAGTTGCAATGGATCAGAGAACTCTGGGAGGGTAGCAGTGGATCCCAGAGCTCCGGAAAGGTAGCAGTGGTTCCCAGAGCTCCTGGAGGGTAGCAGTGGATCCCAGAGCTCGAAAGAGTAGCAGTGGATCCCAGAGCTCCGGGAGGGTAGCAGTGGATCCCAGAGCTCCGGGAGAGTAATAGTGGATCCAAGAGCTCCTTGAGAGTAGAAGTGGATCCCAGAGCTCCGAGATAGTAGCAGTGGAGCCCAGAGCTCTGGGAGGGTTGCAGTGGATTCCAGAGCTCCGGGAGGGTAGAAGTGCATCCCACAGCTCAAGGAGGGTTGCATTGGATCCTAGAGCTCCGGGAGGGTTGCAGTGGATCCCAGAGCTTCGGGAGTGTAGCAGTGGACCCCAGAGATTCGGTAGGGTAACAGTGGATCCCAGAGCTCCGGGAGGGTTGCAATGGATCCCAGAGCTTCGAGAGGGTTGCAGTGGATCTCAGAGCTCCGGGAGGGTAGCAGTGGATCTCAGACCTCCGGGAGGGTAACAGTGGATCTAGGTGCTCCTTGAGAGCAGCAGAGAATCCCAGAGCGGCGAGATAGTAGCAGTGGAACCGAGAGCTCCGGAAGGGTTGCATTGGATCCTAGAGCTCCTGGAGGGTTGCAGTGGATCCCAGAGCTCTGGGAGGGTAGCAGTAGACCCCAGAGCTTCGGAAGGGTAACAGTGGATCCCAGAGCTCCGGGAGGGTTGCAGTGGATCCAAGAGCTCCGGGAGAGTTGCAGTGGATCAAAAATCTCCGGGAGGGTAGCAGTGGATCCCAGAGCTCCGGAAAGGTTGCAGTGGATCCCAGAGCTAAAAGGGTAGCAGTGGATCCCAGAGCCCCGGGAGGGTAGCAGTGGATCGCCGAGCTTCAAGAGGGTAGCAGTGGATCCCAGAGCTCTGGGAGGGTAGCAGTGGATCTCAGACCTCCGGGAGGGTAACAGTGGATCTAGGTGCTCCTTGAGAGCAGCAGAGAATCCCAGAGCGGCGAGATAGTAGCAGTGGAACCGAGAGCTCCGGAAGGGTTGCATTGGATCCTAGAGCTCATGGAGGGTTGCAGTGGATCCCAGAGCTCTGGGAGGGTAGCAGTAGACCCCAGAGCTTCGGAAGGGTAACAGTGGATCCCAGAGCTCCGGGAGGGTTGCAGTGGATCCCAGAGCTCCGGGAGGGTAGCAGTAGACCCCAGAGCTTCGGAAGGGTAACAGTGGACCAAAGAGCTCCGGGAGGGTAGCAGTGGATCCCAGAGCTCCGGAAAGGTTGCAGTGGATCCCAGAGCTAAAAGGGTAGCAGTGGATCCCAGAGCCCCGGGAGGGTAGCAGTGGATCGCCGAGCTTCAAGAGGGTAGCAGTGGATCCCAGAGCTCTGGGAGGGTAGTAGTGGATTCCAGAGCTCCGGTAGGGTAGCAGTGGACCCCAGAGCTACGGGATGGTAGCAGTGGATCCCAGAGCTCCGTCAGGGTAGCAGTGCATCCCAGTGAACCGGGAGGGTAGCAGTGGATCCCAGAGCTCCGGAAAGGTACCAGTGGATCCCAGAGCTCAGGGAAGACAGCAGTGGATCCCAGAGCTTAGGGGGGATAGGAGTTGTTCAAAGAGCGTCGGGAGGGTAGCAGTGGATCCCACAACTCAGAGAGGGTAACACTGGATCCCAGAGCTCAGGGAGGTTAGCAGTGGATTGGATCCGAGAACTCCGAGAGAGTAACAATGGATCCCTGAGCTCCGAGAGAGTAGCAGTGGATCCCAGAGCTCGGGGAGGGTGACACTGGATCCCAGAGCTCAGGGAGGGTAGCAGTGGATCCCAGAGCTCCGGGAGGGTAGCAGTGGATCAAAGAGGTCCGGGGGGTACCAGTAGATCCCAGAGCTTCGGGAGGGTAACATTGGATCCCAGAGCTCCTAGATAGTAGCAGTGGATCCCAGAGCTCAGGGAGAGTAGCAGTGGATCCAAGAGCTCTGGGAGGGTAGCAGTGGATCCCAGAGCTCCGGAAGGGTAGCAGTGGATCCTAGAGTTCCGGGAGGGTAGCAGTGGTTCTCAGAGCTCTGTGAAGATAGCAATGGATCCCAGAGCTTCGGGGGTGGTAGCAGTGCATCCCAGAGTTTCGAAAGGGTAGCAGTGGATCCCGGAGCTCCGGGAGGGTAAAAGCGGATCCCAGAGCTCCTTGAGAGAAGCAGTGGATCCAAGAACTACGAGATAGTAGCAGTGGAACCCAGAGCTCCGGGAGGGTTGCAGTGTATCCCAGAGCTCCGGGAGGATAGCAGTGGATCCCAGAGCTCCGGGAGGGTTGCAGTGGATCCCAGAGCTTCGGGAGGGTAGCAGTGGATACCAGAGTTCCGGGAAGGTTGCAGTGGGTCCCCGACCTCCGGGAGGGTAGCAGTGGATCCCAGAGCTCCGGTAGGGTAGCAGTGGATCCTAGAGCTTCGGGATAGCAGTGGATCTCAGAGCTCCGGAATGGAAGCAGTGGATCCCAGAACTCAGGGAGAGTAGCAGTGGATTCCAGATCTCCTGAAGTATAGCAGTGGTTCCCAGAGCTTAGGGAGGGTAGCAGTGGATCCAACACCTCAGGAAGGGTAACAGTGGATCCAAGAGCTCCGTAAGAGTAGCAGAGGGTCCCAGAACTCCGAAAGAGTAGCAATGGATCCCAGGGCTCCGAGATAGTAGCAGTGGATCCAAGAGCTTCGTAAGGGCGGCAGTGGATCACAGAGCTCCGTGAGGGTAGCAGTGAATCCCAGAGCTCCGTGAGAGCAGCAGTGGATCCCAGAGCTTCGAGATAGTAGCAGAGCTTCAGGAGGGTGACAGTGGATCCCAGATCTCCGATAGGGTAGCAGTGGATTCCAGAGCTCCTGGAGGGTAGCAGTGGATCCCAGAGTTCCGGGAAGGTAGCAGTGGAACCCAGAGCACCGGGAGGGTAGGAGTGGATCCCAGAGCTCCGGGAGGGTAGCAGTGGATTCCAGTGCTCAGGGAGGGAAGCAGTGGATTCCAGAGCTATGGGAGGGAAGCAGAGCATCCTAGAGCACTGGGAGGGTAGCAGTGGATTCCAGAGCTCCGAGATAGTAGCAGTGGAACCCTGAGCTCCGGGAGGGTTCCAGTGGATCCCAGAGCTCAGGGAGGGTGCCAGTGGATCCCAGAGCACCGGAAGGGTAGCAGTGGATCCCAGAGCTTCGGAAGGGTAGCAGTGAATCCCAGAGTTCCGGGAGAGTAGCAGTGGTTCCCAGAGCTCTGTGAAGGCAGCAGTGGATCCAAGAGCTCCGAGGGGTGTAGCAGTGGGTCCCAGAGCTTCGAAAGGGTAGCAGTGGTTCCCAGAGCTACAGGAGGGCAACAATGGATCCCAGAGCTCCTTGAGAGCAGCAGTGGATCCAAGTGCTACGAGATAGTAGCAGTGAAACCCAGAACTCCGGGAGGGTTGCAGTGTATCCCAGAGCTCCGGGAGGATAGCAGTGGATCCCAGAGCTCCGGGAGGGTTGCAGTGGATCCCAGAGCTCCGGGAGGGTAGCAGTGGATCCCAGAGCTCCAGGAGGGTAGCAGTGGATCCCACAGCTCCGGGAGGGTAGAAGTGGATCCCAGAGCTCCGGTAGGCAGCAGTGGATCCTAGAGCTTCGGGATAGCAGTGGATCCCAGAGCTCCAGAAGGGTAGCAGTGGATCCCAAAGTTCCGGGAGGGTAGCAGTGGTTACCAGAGCTCTGTGAAGGTAGCAGTGGATCGAAGAGCTCCGGGGGGTGTAGCAGTGGATCCCAGAGCTTCGAAAGGGTAGCAGTGGATCCCAGAGCTCAGAGAGGGTAGCAGTGGATTCCAGATCTCCTGAAGGATAGCAGTGGTTCCCAGAGCTTAGGGAGGGTAGCAGTGGCTCCAACACCTCAGGAAGGGTAGCAGTGGATCCCAGAGCTCCGGGAGGGTAACATTGGATCCCAGAGCTCCGTGTGAGCAGCAGTGGATCCCATAGTTTCCAGATAGTAGCAGTGGATCGCAGAGCTCCACTAGGGTGACATTGGATCCCAGAGCTCCGAGAGAGTAGCAGTGGATTTCAGAGCTCCTGGAGGGTAGCAGTGGATCCCTGAGTTCCGTGAAGGTTGCAGTGGATCCCAGACCTCTCGGAGGGTAGGAGTGGATCCCAGAGCTCCTTGAGAGCAGCAGTGGATACAAGAGCTACGAGATAGTGGCAGTCAAACCCAGAGCTCCGTGAGGGTTGCAGTGTATCCCATAGCTCCGGGAAGATAGCAGTGGATCCTGGAGCTCCGGGAGGATAACAGTGAATACCAGAGCTCCAGGAGGGTAGCAGTGGATCCCGCAGCTCCGGGAGGGTAGAAGTGGATCCCAGAGCTCCAGAAGTGGATCCCAGAGCTCAGGGAGGGTAGCAGTGGATTCCAGATCTCCTGAAGGATAGCAGTGGTTCCCAGAGCTTAGCGAGGGTAGCAGTGGCTCCAACACCTCAGGAAGGGTAGCAGTGGATTGCAGAGCTCCGGGAGGGTAGCAGTGGATTGCAGAGCTCCGGGAGGGTAGCAGTGGATCCCAGAGCTCCGTGTGAGCAGCAGTGGATCCCAGAGTTTCGAGATAGTAGCAGTGGATCGCAGAGCTCCACGAGGGTGACATTTGATCCCAGAGCTCCGAGAGGGTAGCAGTGGATTTCAGAGCTCCTGGAGGGTAGCAGTGGATCCCAGAGTTCCGGGAAGGTAGCAGTGGATCCCAGACCTCTCGGAGGGTAGGAATGGATCCCAGAGATCCGGGAGGGTAGCAGTGGATCTCAGAGTTCCAGGAAGGTAGCAGTGGATCCCAGACCTCCGAGAGGGTAGGAGTGGATCCCAGAGCTCCGAGAGGGTGACATTGGATCCCAGAGCTCTGCGAGGGTAGCAGTGGATTACAGAGCTCCTGGAGGGTAGCAGCGGATCCCAGAGTTCCAGGAAGGTAGCAGTGGATTCCAGACCTCCGGGAGGGTAGGAGTGGATCCCAGAGCTCCGGGAGGGTAGCAGTGGATGCCAGAGCTGTTGAAGGGTAGCAGTGGATCCTAGAGAACCAAGTGGGTAGTAGTGAAACCCAGAGCTCCGAGAGGGTAGCAGTGGAACCCAGAGCTCCGGGAGTGTTGGAGTGGATCCCAGAGCTCAGAGAGAGTAGCAGTGGATCCCAGAGCTTTGAAAGGGTAGCAGTGGATCCCAGAGTTCCGGGAGGGTAGCAGTGGTTCCCAGAGCTCTGTGAAGGTAGCAGTAGATCCCAGAGCTCCGGGGGAGGGTAGCAGTGGATCCCAGAGCTTCGATAGGGTAGCAGTGGTTCCTAGAGCTCAGGGAGGGCAACAGTGGATCCCAGAGATTCTTGCGAGCAGCAGTGGATCCAACAGCTACGAGAAAGTAGCAGTAGAACCCAGAGCTCCGGGAGGGTTGCAGTGTGTCCCAGAGCTCCAGGAGGATAGCAGTGGATCCCATAGTTCCGGGAGGGTTGTAGTGGATCCCAGAGCTCCGGGAGGGTAGCAGTGGATCCCAGAGCTCCGTGAGAGCAGCAGCGGATGCTAGAGCTTCGAGATAGTAGCAGTGGATCGCAGAGCTCCAGGAGGGTGACAGTGGATCCAATAGCTACGAGAGGGTAGCAGTGGATTCCAGAGCTCCTGGAGGGTAGCAGTGGATCCCAGAGCTCCGGGAAGGTAGCAGTGGATCCGAGACCTCGTAGAGGGTAGGAGTGGATCCCAGAGCTCCGGGAGGGTAGCAGTGGATCCCAGTTCTCCGGGAGGGTAGCAGTGGATTCCAGAGCTGTTTGAGGGTAGCAGTGGATCCTAGAGCACCGGGAGGGTAGTAGTGAAACCCAGATCTCCGGGAGAGTAACAGTGGATCCCAGAGCTCCGAGATAGTAGCAGTGGAACGCAGAGCTCCAGGTGCATTGCAGTGGATCCCAGATCTCAGGGAGAGTAGCAGAGGATCCCAGAGCTCTGGGAGGTTAGCAGTGGATCCCAGAGCTCTGGGAGGGTAGCAGAGGATCCCAGAGCTCCAGGGGGTGGAAGTGGATCCCAGAGCTCCTGGAAGGTAACAGTGGATCCCAGAGCTCCGAGGTAGTAGCAGTGTAACTCAGAGCTCCGTGAGGGTTGCAGTGGATCCCGGAGCTCACGGAGAGCAGCAGTGGATTCCAGAACTCTGGGAGGGTAGCAGTGGATCCCAGAGCTCCTAGATGATAGTAGTGGATTATAGAGCTCCGTGAGGGTAACAGTGGATCTCAGAGGTCCTTGAGGGTAGCAGTGGATCCCAGACTTCCCGGGGGTAGCAGTGAATCCCAGAGCTCCGGGGGGATAACAGTGGATCACCGAGCTCCGAGGTAGTAGCAGTGGAACCCAGAGCTCTGTGAGGGTTGCAGTGGATCCCAGAGCTCACGGAGAGCAGCAGTGGATTTCGGAACTCTGGGAGGGTAGCATTGGATCCCTGAGCTCCGGGAGGGTAGCATTGGATCCCAGAGCTCCGGGAGGGTAGCAGTGGATCCCAGAGCTCTGGGTAGGGTAGCAGTTGATCCCACAGCTCTGGGAGGGTAGCAGTGGATCCCAGTGCTACGGGATTGTAGCAGTGGATCCAAGAGCTCAGGGACACATAGACACATACATACACACACACATACACACACACGCACACACACACACTGGAGGACAGGAGAGATAGGGGGGACATGATAACGACATACAAAATACTGAGAGGAATTGACAAGGTGGACAAAGACAGGATGTTCCAGAGATTGGACACAGTAACAAGGGGACACAGTTGGAAGCTGAAGACACAGATGAATCACAGGGATGTTAGGAAGTATTTCTTCAGCCACAGAGTAGTCAGTAAGTGGAATAGTTTGGGAAGCGATGTAGTGGAGGCAGGATCCATACATAGCTTTAAGCAGAGGTATGATAAAGCTCACGGCTCAGGGAGAGTGACCTAGTAGCGATCAGTGAAGAGGCGGGGCCAGGAGCTCGGACTCGACCCCCGCAACCTCAACTAGGTGAGTACACACACACACACACACACACAAACACACACACACATACACACACACACACACACACACACACACACACACACACACACACACACGTTTTCCTAGACTGCAGGAAGGCCTTTGACACAGTTCCCCACAACAGATTAGTGCAGAAGCTGGAGGATCAGGCGCTTATAACAGGGAGGGCACTGCAATGGATCAGGGAATACCTGACAGGGAGGCAACAACGAGTCATGGTACATGAAGAGGTATCACAGTGGGCGCCTGTAACGAGCGGGGTCCCACTGGGGTCAGTTCTAGGACCAGTGCTATTTTTGATATATGCGAACGACATGATGGAAGGAATAGACTCTGAAGTGTCCCTATTCGCAGATGATATGAAGTTGATGAGAAGAATTAAATCGGATGAGGATGAGGCAGGACTGCAAAGAAACCTGGACAGGCTGGACATGTGGTCCAGAAACGCTTCTCGAATTCAACCCTGTCAAATGCAAAGTCATGAAGATTGGGGAGGGGCAAAGAAGACCGCAGACAGACTATAGGCTAGGTGGACGAAGACTACAGACCTCACTCAGGGAGAAAGACCTTGGGGTGTCCATAACTCCGAGCACGTCACCGGAGGCACACATTAACCAAATAACTGCTGCAGCATACGGGCGCCTGGCAAACTTGAGAATAGCGTTCCGATACCTTAATAAGCAATCGTTCAAGACACTGTACACTGTGTATGTTAGGCCCATACTGGAGTATGCAGCACCAGTCTGGAACCCACACCTGGTCAAGCACGTCAAGAAGTTAGATAAAGTACAAAGGTTTGCAACAAGGCTAGTCCCAGAGCTCAGGGGAATGTCGTACGACGAAAGGTTGAGGGAAATCGGACTGACGACACTGGAGGACAGAAGGGTCAGGGGAGACATGATAACGACATACAAGATACTGCGGGGAATAGACAAGGTGGACAGAGATAGGATGTTCCAGACAGGACACAGAAACAAGGGGTCACAACTGGTCACAGGGACGTTAGGAAGTATTTCTTCAATCATAGAGTCGTCAGGAAGTGGAATAGCCTATCAAGTGAAGTAGTGGAGGCAGGAACCATACATAGTTTTAAGAAGAGGTATGACAAAGCTCAGGAAGCATAAAGGGAGAGGACCTAGGACCCCTGCAACCACAATTAGGTGAGTACAATTAGGTGAGTGCACACACACACACACACATATACACACACTCACACATACACACACACACACACACACACACACACACACACACACACACACACACACACACACACACACACACACACACACACTCACACATACACACACACACACACATATACACACACACTCACACACACACACACACACACACTCACACACACACACACACACACACACACACACACACACACACACACACACACACACACACTCACACACACACACACTCATACACACATAGAGAAAAGCAAATATCATGGAGACTCTACAGAAGTATTCAATCTCCAGCTGCCATCTGGAGACATTAATAAGAAGAAATTCTCATTAGTCCTCCTGGTCATTTTTTTTTCAGATTTTTCTCGCGAGACAGCCAGCTGAAAGAGTGCTCCTACTCATCTGAGAGAGACTTCCACGCCTGACACAGACATCTACAGCTGAGAAAGAATTTTTAAAGCAGATTAGAAGAAAGCACAGTCACCATCACTTGCTCTCTCCGCGTATTTCCAACGTTTAATATTAAATGATATTATTTTTTAAAAGGTCATAACATAATATATCACACCATAACACAACATAACACGACGTAGCACACCATAGTAAAATACAATATAACACATTACAATACACCATAACACATCATAATAAAACATAACTCGCTGTAGCACACCATAACACAACACATCATTACATACCATGATAAAACATAACAAAAAATAACACAAAATAACACAACACAACATACCATAGCACACCACAACACAACATAGCATAACATAATATAACACAACACAACATAACATAACACAATAAAACACAACGCAATACACCATAACACAACATAA
>NC_091340.1:13102537-13132537 GCF_038502225.1 Cherax quadricarinatus
ACTTCTGCTGCTCTCTCAGGACCTCCGGAGAGACATTGTCCTGCCCCACCGCCTCGGTTGTGTGTATTGTGTCCAGCATTTGTTGATGCACCCTACCATTCGGTCTATTATAGTCCAGTCTATCTCCACTGAAAACACTTCCTTAAATCTAAGGTTTAGCTCTTCACATACTGGTCCTGGACTGTTGTTTTCCTTCTGACGTGGCTGAACAACAGCTCTGGGTCAGATTTGGCTTTCGATGTTATGTCATTCTAATATTGCCGCTGGCCTCCCCCCCCCCCTATCCATGCATATTTATTTCTGGCTGTTCGGTTAATCTCCTTATTTTCCTGGGTCTTTTGTCGTCTATACTTTTGGTATTCTTTAGCGCACTTAGGCTTAGTCTCTGTACACCTTTGTGTGTGTGTGTGTGTGTGTGTGTGTGTGTGTGTGTGTGTGTGTGTGTGTGTGTGTGTGTGTGTGTGTGTGTGTGTGTGTGTGTGTGTGTGTGTGTGTGTGTGTGTGTGTGTGAAATCATGATTTTCTTTTTCTAAATCATTTTCAAATTATTTACATTTACAATACTTTTGCCTGCATTTTCGCACTGTTCTTTACTATTACTACTACTACTACTACTACTACTACTACTACTACTAATAATAATAATAATAATAATAATAATAATAATAATAATAATAATAATAATAATAATAATAATGCCAATAATAATAATAATAATAATAATAATAATAATAATAATAATAATAATAATGCCAATAATAATAATAATAATAATAATAATAATAATAATAATAATAATAATAATAATGATAATAATAATAATAATAATAATAATAATAATAATAATAATAATGCCAATAATAATAATAATAATAATAATAATAATAATAATAATAATAATAATAATAATAATAATAATAATAATAATGCCAATAATAATAATAATAATAATAATAATAATAATAATAATAATAATAATAATAATAATAATAATAATAATAATAATAATAATATTACTAATAATAATATTAATAATAATAATAATAATAATAATAATAATAATAATAATAATAATAATAATAATAATAATAATAATAATAATAATAATAATAATAATAATAATAAGAAGAAGAAGAAGAAGAAGAAGAAGAAGAAGAAGCAGAAGCAGAAGAAGAAGAAGAAGAAGAATACTAATTCTAATAACAATAATAATAATTAAAAAAAATATGTTTGTAAATGCCAGTATATGGGGTGTATTTTGAAAATTTTTAATTTAATCTTCAAAAAGTCAGTAGCATTCATCACTTCAGTTGCGTGAACACCAAAATCAAAATTAGATAAAAAATATATATATATTGATGAAAAGATAATTAGACGTGTAGTCAGAAAGACATTAACATCATTTAGAATACTAATTACTTTACAAAAAACACAAATTACACTATTGAAAATAAGCTGATTATATTTAAAGATACCGAAATTTAAATTGAAAATCGATTACTTAATAAAAAAAAAAGGTTATTTGAATGCGTATATTATTTGCAGATGATGGAACTGTGGCAGCCAGGATTTATATTTGCTAAGCTCTTTGTGCCCACAACGAATGCTGATAGATTAAATATAAGCTTAAAACGTACGATAACATGCGATATGTTCATTGAAATGTCCAGGACACAAATATTGGAAGGAATTCTACCCTCAAAAATGATTGTGTCCAAAAAAGCTTAAGCTGGTTGTTTGGGAATTCAAGTTGGATGTTATGTTTCTATTTGCCTTATTCTTATGTTGCTATGTACCTGACTCTTATGTTGCTATGTACCTGACTCTTATGTTGCTATGTACCTGACTCTTATGTTGCTATGTACCTGACTCTTATGTTGCTATGTACCTGACTCTTATGTTGCTTTGTACCTGACTCTTATGTTGCTATGTACCTGACTCTTATGTTGCTATGTACCTGACTCTTATGTTGCTTTGTACCTGACTCTTATGTTGCTTTGTACCTGACTCTTATGTTGCTATGTACCTGACTCTTATGTTGCTATGTACCTGACTCTTATGTTGCTTTGTACCTGACTCTTATGTTGCTATGTACCTGACTCTTATGTTGCTATGTACCTGACTCTTATGTTGCTTTGTACCTGACTCTTATGTTGCTATGTACCTGACTCTTATGTTGCTATGTACCTGACTCTTATGTTGCTTTGTACCTGACTCTTATGTTGCTATGTACCTGACTCTTATGTTGCTATGTACCTGACTCTTATGTTGCTTTGTACCTGACTCTTATGTTGCTATGCACCTGACTCTTATGTTGCTATGTACCTGACTCTTATGTTGCTATGCACCTGACTCTTATGTTGCTATGTACCTGACTCTTATGTTCTTATGTACCTGACTCTTATGCTGCTATGTACTTTACTATTATGTTGTTATGTACCTGATTATTATGTTGCTATGTACCTGACTATTATGTTGCTAGGTACCTGACTCCTATGTTGCTATGTGCGTGGCTGTTATGTTGCTATGTTCCTAACTCTTATATTGCTATGTACTTGACTATTATGTTGATATGTACCTGACTTTTATGTTATGTACATGAATGTTAATTTGCTATGCACCTCAGTGTAATGTTGTAATGTACCTGAGAATTATGTTGTGTTCCTAAGTGCTATCGTGTTATTTACCTGAGTGTTACGTTGGTGTGTATCTGAGTGGTATGTTGCTATGTTCCTGAGTGTTATGTTGCTATGCACCTGAGAGTTATGCTATGTTGCTGAGTGTTATGTTGTCATGTACCTGAGTGTTATGTTGACGTGTTCCTGAGTGTTATGTTGCTATGCACCTGAGAGTTATGCTATGTTGCTGAGTGTTATGTTGTCATGTACCTGAGTGTTATGTTGACGTGTTCCTGAGTGTTATGTTGCTATGCACCTGAGAGTTATGCTATGTTGCTGAGTGTTATGTTGTCATGTACCTGAGTGTTATGTTGACGTGTTCCTGAGTGTTATGTTGCTATGCACCTGAGAGTTATGCTATGTTGCTGAGTGTTATGTTGTCATGTACCTGAGTGTTATGTTGACGTGTTCCTGAGTGTTATATTGCTATGTTCCGAGTATTATATTGTTATGTAATTAAGTGTTATATTACCACCTGCTTGAACATTACAGGGTTAGATATTTAATTAGTTAGCTTGTTAGATAGTTAGGAAGGTAGGCAGTTAGTAAGTTTGTAAATTTATTTCAGTAAATTATAGGATGAAAAAACACTCTGAGAGACTTTTCTTCGTATATACGCCATGACAAAATAGCTTCTCAACGCATATATGCCATGACAGAAACACTTCTCAGCGCATATATACCGTGACAGGGAAAATAAAATGTTGAAGCAGTCTACCAGTCAGAGCCAACAAAATCCTCTGAATTCGAATGAAAATCCTCTCTTTCATTATTTATATTATGTGTTAGTGGCGGGACTGGGAGCATTAGCATCTCCCACACGAGAGACCACAGTTGGAATCTCTCTCTCTCACTGTAGCAGATATATGGGAGAGAGACCACTATCTAAGTGCTGTAACACCTAAGCAGGTTTTTTATAGAATAGAAGATTTACACACATCTCTCTCTCTCTCTCTCTCTCTCTCTCTCTCTCTCTCTATATATATATATATATATATATATATATATATATATATATATATATATATATATATATATATATATATATATATATATATATATATATATATAAGGAATTCTCGAGAGCAGGCGAAATATACACAAACACTGAACTGACTGAAGGAGAATCGAACCTACGAACCTTAGGACAAGGTACGCAGTGCTTTACCAATCTATCTTCAGCCAGAGATCACTGTTTGTGTATATTTCACATGCTCTCGCAAATTCCTTGCATTGTTAAAATCTCTAGTAAGGCTGATGCATGCAGGGGACGAGATGAAAAGCTGTAAGCCTTCTCCCTGAAAGCTGGCTGCCTTGGATCAAACGTATAGCGCAAGCTACACGCCAAGGTATTGTCCAGTGTGGGTAGATTGGTAAAGCACTGCGTACCTTGTCCTAAGGTTCCTAGGTTCGAGTCTCCTTCAGCCAGAGATCAATGTTTGTTTATATATATATATATATATATATATATATATATATATATATATATATATATATATATATATATATATATATATATATATATATATATATTGCAGTGAACCCTCGCCTAAAGATATTAATCCGTTCCTGAGAGCTCATTGTTAGCCGAAATTATCGTTAGCCGAGTTAATTTTCCCCATAAGAAATAAAGGAAATCCAATTAATCCGTTCCAGACAGCCAAAAGTATTAAATTTTTTTTTTCATGAAATATACATTTCCCTACAAAGAAAACAATAAATAAATAAATGTTAAAATAAATAAATGTTAAAATGACACTTACCTTTATTGAAGAGTATTGATGAGTGATGAGACACTGTTTTTCTTGAACTCTGGGATTTTCTGAGTGATACATCAGTAAAGACTTCACTTTGCAATCCCCACTAGCATTACAACAAAACATGAGAGTTAGTCTGTCTTTCACAGGCTTGTGTTCTGGGAGTGCCTTTTCCTCCTGAGTAATGTAGGTCCTGTTTGGCATTTTCTTCCAGAACAGGTCTGTTTCATCACAATTGAACACTTGTTGGGGATGAATTATTCAGCTTCGCCATGCCTTATCACACTGTGTATGTCACTACAATTCTTAAATCTCTCAAACCAACCTTTGCTGGCCTTAAATTCACCAATATGAGCACTAGTTCCAGGCATTTTTTCCTGTTCACCTGGGTGTTAGTTGACTGTTGTGGGTCGCATCCTGGGGGACAAGATTAAGGACCCCAATGGAAATAAGTTAGACAGTCCTCGATGATGCTCTGATTTTCTTGGGTTATCCTGGGTGGCTAACCCTCTGGGGTTAATCGTTTCTCGGTAATTGTTTCACGTTTTAAGCCACACCAACAACACTCTCTCCACATCTTTGAGTAGTACAGCTGATGGTGGTGCAGCAACAGCTGACTGATCCAGCAACAGCTGACTGGTCCAGCAACAGCTGACCGTGGTGCAGCAGCAGCTGACTGATTCAGCAACAGCTGACTGGTCCAGCAACAGCTGACCATGGTGCAACAACAGCTGACGGTGGTGCAGCAGTCTGGTGCAGCAACACCTGGCTGTGGTATGATAGTATTTCTCACCCTTTTTACTACAGGGCTGGAACTAGAAGCTTTCTTTGGGCCCATGGTGCCTTATTTAGCAGTTACAAGCACTATAAACAATGGAATAATACAAAATGTATCGAATGTATGCATGCAACCAGCCACCCTGGCTTGTAAACAATGATGGCAAGGCAGCTGAGGCGCTCAGGCTGGACGAACAGGTTTGGGAGGAATCACGTTGGGCGAGTTTTTGATCGTTAAGCGGGGCAAATTTTTTTACACTCAAATGCTTCGTTAGGCGGATTTAACATTATGCGATGCGTTCGTTAGGCGGCCGACTTGTTGAAAAAAAAAAAAAAAAATATATATATATATATATATACATATATATATATATATATATATATATATATATATATATAAATATATATATATAAATATATATATATATAAATATATATATAGGTTGGTAGACAGCAACCACCCAGGGAAGTACTACCGTCCTGCCAGATGACTGTGAAACAAAAACCTGTAACTGTTTTGCATGATGGTAGGATTGCTGGTTTCTTTTTCTGTCTCATAAACACGCTAAGATAACAGGGATATCTTGCTACTCCTACTTACACTTTGGTCACACTTCATAGACACGCACATGCATATATATATATATACATACATCTAGGTTTTTCTCCTTTTTCTAAATAGCTCTTGTTCTTTTTTATTTCTTCTATTGTCCATGGGGAAGTGGAAAAGAATCTTTCCTCCGTAAGCCATGCGTGTCGTATGAGGCGACTAAAATGCCGGGAGCAATGGGCTAGTAACCCCTTCTCCTGTATACAATTACTAAAAAAGAGAAGAAGAAAAACTTTATAAAACTGGGTTGCTTAAATGTGCGTGGATGTAGTGCGGATGACAAGAAACAGATGATTGCTGATTTTATGAATGAAAAGAAGTTGGATGTCCTGGCCCTAAGCGAAACAAAGCTGAAGGGGGTAGGAGAGTTTCAGTGGGGGGAAATAAATGGGATTAAATCTGGAGTATCTGAGAGAGTTAGAGCAAAGGAAGGGGTAGCAGTAATGTTAAATGATCAGTTATGGAAGGAGAAAAGAGAATATGAATGTGTAAATTCAAGAATTATGTGGATTAAAGTAAAGGTTGGATGCGAGAAGTGGGTCATAATAAGCGTGTATGCACCTGGAGAAGAGAGGAATGCAGAGGAGAGAGAGAGATTTTGGGAGATGTTAAGTGAATGTATAGGAGCCTTTGAACCAAGTGAGAGAGTAATTGTGGTAGGGGACTTGAATGCTAAAGTAGGAGAAACTTTTAGAGAGGGTGTGGTAGGTAAGTTTGGGGTGCCAGGTGTAAATGATAATGGGAGCCCTTTGATTGAACTTTGTATAGAAAGGGGTTTAGTTATAGGTAATACATATTTTAAGAAGAAGAGGATAAATAAGTATACACGATATGATGTAGGGCGAAATGACAGTAGTTTGTTGGATTATGTATTGGTAGATAAAAGACTGTTGAGTAGACTTCAGGATGTACATGTTTATAGAGGGGCCACAGATATATCAGATCACTTTCTAGTTGTAGCTACACTGAGAGTAAAAGGTAGATGGGATACAAGGAGAATAGAAGCATCAGGGAAGAGAGAGGTAAAGGTTTATAAACTAAAAGAGGAGGCAGTTAGGGTAAGATATAAACAGCTATTGGAGGATAGATGGGCTAATGAGAGCATAGGCAATGGGGTCGAAGAGGTATGGGGTAGGTTTAAAAATGTAGTGTTAGAGTGTTCAGCAGAAGTTTGTGGTTACAGGAAAGTGGGTGCAGGAGGGAAGAGGAGCGATTGGTGGAATGATGATGTAAAGAGAGTAGTAAGGGAGAAAAAGTTAGCATATGAGAAGTTTTTACAAAGTAGAAGTGATGCAAGGAGGGAAGAGTATATGGAGAAAAAGAGAGAAGTTAAGAGAGTGGTGAAGCAATGTAAAAAGAGAGCAAATGAGAGAGTGGGTGAGATGTTATCAACAAATTTTGTTGAAAATAAGAAAAAGTTTTGGAGTGAGATTAACAAGTTAAGAAAGCCTAGAGAACAAATGGATTTGTCAGTTAAAAATAGGAGAGGAGAGTTATTAAATGGAGAGTTAGAGGTATTGGGAAGATGGAAGGAATATTTCGAGGAATTGTTAAATGTTGATGAAGATAGGGAAGCTGTGATTTCGTGTATAGGGCAAGGAGGAATAACATCTTGTAGGAGTGAGGAAGAGCCAGTTGTGAGTGTGGGGGAAGTTCGTGAGGCAGTAGGTAAAATGAAAGGGGGTAAGGCAGCCGGGATTGATGGGATAAAGATAGAAATGTTAAAAGCAGGTGGGGATATAGTTTTGGAGTGGTTGGTGCAATTATTTAATAAATGTATGGAAGAGGGTAAGGTACCTAGGGATTGGCAGAGAGCATGCATAGTTCCTTTGTATAAAGGCAAAGGGGATAAAAGAGAGTGCAAAAATTATAGGGGGATAAGTCTGTTGAGTGTACCTGGTAAAGTGTATGGTAGAGTTATAATTGAAAGAATTAAGAGTAAGACGGAGAATAGGATAGCAGATGAACAAGGAGGCTTTAGGAAAGGTAGGGGGTGTGTGGACCAGGTGTTTACAGTGAAACATATAAGTGAACAGTATTTAGATAAGGCTAAAGAGGTCTTTGTGGCATTTATGGATTTGGAAAAGGCGTATGACAGGGTGGATAGGGGGGCAATGTGGCAGATGTTGCAAGTGTATGGTGTAGGAGGTAGGTTACTGAAAGCAGTGAAGAGTTTTTACGAGGATAGCGAGGCTCAAGTTAGAGTATGTAGGAAAGAGGGAAATTTTTTCCCAGTAAAAGTAGGCCTTAGACAAGGATGTGTGATGTCACCGTGGTTGTTTAATATATTTATAGATG
The DNA here is from genome assembly GCF_038502225.1 of Cherax quadricarinatus. NCBI lineage: Eukaryota > Metazoa > Arthropoda > Malacostraca > Decapoda > Parastacidae > Cherax > Cherax quadricarinatus. The sequence goes on from NC_091340.1 coordinate 13,110,658, forward strand.
GGGTTGTAAGAGAAGTAAATGCGAGGGTCTTGGCAAGAGGCGTGGAGTTAAAAGATAAAGAATCACACACAAAGTGGGAGTTGTCACAGCTGCTCTTTGCTGATGATACTGTGCTCTTGGGAGATTCTGAAGAGAAGTTGCAGAGATTGGTGGATGAATTTGGTAGGGTGTGCAAAAGAAGAAAATTAAAGGTGAATACAGGAAAGAGTAAGGTTATGAGGATAACAAAAAGATTAGGTGATGAAAGATTGAATATCAGATTGGAGGGAGAGAGTATGGAGGAGGTGAACGTATTCAGATATTTGGGAGTGGACGTGTCAGCGGATGGGTCTATGAAAGATGAGGTGAATCATAGAATTGATGAGGGAAAAAGAGTGAGTGGTGCACTTAGGAGTCTGTGGAGACAAAGAACTTTGTCCTTGGAGGCAAAGAGGGGAATGTATGAGAGTATAGTTTTACCAACGCTCTTATATGGGTGTGAAGCGTGGGTGATGAATGTTGCAGCGAGGAGAAGGCTGGAGGCAGTGGAGATGTCATGTCTGAGGGCAATGTGTGGTGTGAATATAATGCAGAGAATTCGTAGTTTGGAAGTTAGGAGGAGGTGCGGGATTACCAAAACTGTTGTCCAGAGGGCTGAGGAAGGGTTGTTGAGGTGGTTCGGACATGTAGAGAGAATGGAGCGAAACAGAATGACTTCAAGAGTGTATCAGTCTGTAGTGGAAGGAAGGCGGGGTAGGGGTCGGCCTAGGAAGGGTTGGAGGGAGGGGGTAAAGGAGGTTTTGTGTGCGAGGGGCTTGGACTTCCAGCAGGCATGCGTGAGCGTGTTTGATAGGAGTGAATGGAGACAAATGGTTTTTAATACTTGACGTGCTGTTGGAGTGTGAGCAAAGTAACATTTATGAAGGGATTCAGGGAAACCGGCAGGCCGGACTTGAGTCCTGGAGATGGGAAGTACAGTGCCTGCACTCTGAAGGAGGGGTGTTAATGTTGCAGTTTAAAAACTGTAGTGTAAAGCACCCTTCTGGCAAGACAGTGATGGAGTGAATGATGGTGAAAGTTTTTCTTTTTCGGGCCACCCTGCCTTGGTGGGAATCGGCCGGTGTGATAATAAAAAAAAAAAAAAATAATATATATATATATATATATATATATATATATATATATATGTATATATATATATATATATATGCAAGGAATTCGCGAGAGCATGCGAAATATACACAAACACTGATCTCTGGCTGAAGGAGACTCGAACCTACGAACCTTAGGACAAGGTACGCAGTACCAGTGTGGGTAGATTGGTAAAGCACTGCGTACCTTGTCCTAAGGTTCGTAGGTTCGAGTCTCCTTCAGCCAGAGATCAGTATATATATATATATATATATATATATATATATATATATATATATATATATATATATATATATATATATATATCCAAAACAACCACTCTGAAAGAATTGAGAAATTCCAAGCGCTTTCGTGACTACTCACATTATCAAGGAACTATGAAAGTGAAGCATCCAAGGAAGCTATATAAGGGGTCCGGCCAGCACCTCACTATCAGATCCCACAACGGTTAAACACGTGATGCGCGGCGAGCCAACTTGGATAGGTCCTTTGCACAACTCACCCCCAAGCTATTCTACCCAAGAAAATTTAAAAATTATTTGTCCAGTGTATTATTAAATTCTTCCCAAATTCTATTAATTATAAATGGATCTAATTTATATAAACCAAAGGAAATATTCATATTATTGTCAAAACTGCTTTTTATGAAACAAGATTCAATTATATTCCTGTCGACCATGGACTTGCTTGATACTACTTTCTCAACTTTTTGAAAATCAATTGGATGGTTAAAATCTCTTACATGAATAAATAGAGCATTGGAATCTTGTCCAGTTCTAATGCTATATTTATGTTGTTCACGAAAGTTCCTGTTGATGATTTATTAAGTTTCTTATCTGAAGAACTCGTTAACTATGATTTACCATTGCCAGTTCCTACTCTCATTAAACTTATTAAACTTTGCATTGTTGATGCAAAATTTGTATTTAATGATAAGTTTTACACTCAGAAGTTTGGTATGGCAATGGGAAATCCTCTTTCACCTGTTCTTAGTAACCTATACATGGAATTTTTTGAAACAAGGTTGCTTAACACAATCTTCCCTAATAGAGCTAAATGGTTCAGATATGTTGATGATATTTTGTGTCTTATGCCCAAAAATGTAGATATACACCATTTTCTTGGAAAATTAAAGAGCTTAGCCCATTCTATAAACTTTACTGTTGAGTTTGAAGAAAATAACTCATTGCCTTTTCTAGATGTTTTAATTATTAAGGGTATTAATGAATTCAAATTTAAAATTTACAGAAAACCTACAAATAACTGTTCCTATGTCCACTATTATTCCTCGCATCAAGATAGAGTCAAACTGTCTGTTTTCTCATCAATGTTTTTGAGAGCTTTACGAATTTGTAGTCCTGAGTTCATAGATGAGGAAATATCCAAAATTTATGAAATAGGTAATGATTTAAAATACCCAAGAAATGTAATTGATAAATCTTTTAAAGTTGCTAGAAACACTTTTTATAATCCAAAAAGGGGCAACCAGCCTTATTCAACTAAAAATATGTTGGTTCTCCCTTACCATGAAAACTTGGTTGATATGCCTTCTCTTCTTAAGACTTTTAATATTAAAGTTGTATTCAAAAATCTTGATACGTTAAAAAACTTTTGATAAAGAATTCCCCCCAAAATGCTGATGGATGTGTCTATAAGATTCCTTGTAAAATTTGCGATAAAGTTTATTACGGTCAAACTGGTAAAAATCTCGAACTAAGATTAAAACAACATAAATATAGCATTAGAACTGGACAAGATTCCAATGCTCTATTTATTCATGTAAGAGATTTTAACCATCCAATTGATTTTCAAAAAGTTGAGAAAGTAGTATCAAGCAAGTCCATGGTCGACAGGAATATAATTGAATCTTGTTTCATAAAAAGCAGTTTTGACAATAATATGAATATTTCCTTTGGTTTATATAAATTAGATCCATTTATAATTAATAGAATTTGGGAAGAATTTAATAATACACTGGACAAATAATTTTTAAATTTTCTTGGGTAGAATAGCTTGGGGGTGAGTTGTGCAAAGGACCTATCCAAGTTGGCTCGCCGCGCGTCACGTGTTTAACCGTTGTGGGATCTGATAGTGAGGTGCTGGCCGGACCCCTTATATAGCTTCCTTGGATGCTTCACTTTCATAGTTCCTTGATAATGTGAGCAGTCACGAAAGCGCTTGGAATTTCTCTATTCTTTCAGAGTGGTTGTTTTGCATATTTTGAAATCACCTGTTTACTGTGATCTTATTGCATATATATATATATATATGTATATATATATATATATATATATATATATATATATATATATATATATATATATATATATATATATATATATATATATATATATATATTTATATATTTATATATTTATATACGCTTGTATGATACCTCAGTAACTTGCAGTGGCCTGAAGGCTTAACACTTGGGGTCAGACCACAGAGGATTTTTTTTGTCATGGAATCTTGTTTTTTTCTGCATTTTTTCTTTGATGCTTTTTCTTAGAAGCTGTTGGGAGGTGTAGTGAGGACATTGTCGCCCTGATGTTGTTTTGCTCTCTGGGAAATTTCCTCTTTCTGGCCTCGATTACTGCCCTGAATGAAAAGATCATTGAGCTCTCTCTCTCTCTCTCTCTCTCTCTCTCTCTCTCCCTCTCTCTCTCTCTCTCTCTCTCCCTTTATCTCTCGCTCTCTTTCTCTCTCTGATCTTACTGTTTATTGTGTTTTTTTTTGTGCTTTGTATGGTCATAGAGGCTTCTTGACGCGTTCTTCAAGATTATTGAAGTTTCTCTCATTTCCTTGAAGATTATTGCGGTTTTTCTCCATTACCTTCAAAATTATTGCGGTTTCTCTCTATTTCCATCAAAATTATTGAGGTTTCTCTCCATTTCCTTCAAGATTGCTGAAGTTTCTCTCTATTTCCTCCATGATTTTTAAAGTTTCTCTTTATTTCCTTCAGGGTTATTGAGGTTTCTCCCTGTATTCTTTATGATTATTTAGGTTTGTTCTGCATTCCTAAAGATTATTGGTTTCTCTTGGTGATATACACCATTACTGAGATTTCTATCTGTTTCTCAGAGTTTTTGTGTGTTTTTTTTTCTGTGTTCCGAACGTGGAGGTTTTTCTCCGTGTTCTTCAAGATTATTGAGGTTTCTCTCTGTGATGTTCGTGATTATTGAGGTTTCTCTCTGTGATGTCCGTGATTATTGAGGTTTCTCTCTGTGATGTCCGTGATTATTGAGGTTTCTCTCTGTGATGTTCGTGATTATTGAGGTTTCTCTCTGTGATGTCCGTGATTATTGAGGTTTCTCTCTGTGATGTCCGTGATTATTGAGGTTTCTCTCTGTGATGTTCGTGATTATTGAGGTTTCTCTCTGTGATGTCCGTGATTATTGAGGTTTCTCTCTGTGATGTCCGTGATTATTGAGGTTTCTCTCTGTGATGTTCGTGATTATTGAGGTTTCTCTCTGTGATGTTCGTGATTATTGAGGTTTCTCTCTGTGATGTTCGTGATTATTGAGGTTTCTCTCTGTGATGTCCGTGATTATTGCGGTTTCTCTCTGTGGTGTCCGTGATCATTGAGGTTTCTCTCTGTGATGTCCGTGATTATTAAGGTTTCTCTCTGTGGTTTCCGTGATTATTGCGGTTTCTCTCTGTGGTGTCCGTGATCATTGAGGTTTCTCTCTGTGATGTCCGTGATTATTAAGGTTTCTCTCTGTGGTTTCCGTGATTATTGAGGTTTCTCTCTGTGATGTCTGTGATTATTAAGCTTTCTCGTTGTTTCTCATAAATACTGTGTTTTCCTTTCTCCTTCTTAAGAACATTAAGGTTTCTCTCTGTACATAATTATATAAATTTATGTGTTATGTATATTATGTTTCTACGACCAAGGTGAGATGAATTATCATAAATATCCTGATATCATAATGTAAATGGCTAAAGCCGAGAAGAAAGGGAGAAAGAGAAAGAGAGAAAGAGAGAGAGAGAGAGAGCCGTGATGCTGACACCTGATTTGTTTATCCTTGTGACTCACAGGTAAACTTTCTCAGCCAATTAGAGAGCTCGGCAAATCAATTTACACCTGAAGTCTTAATTGACTGACTCCTCCTTCGCCTCAGGTGTTCGACCTCTAACCAGAGGAAGAAAGAGAAGGAGGAAGAGGAGGAGGAAGAGTAGGAATAGAAGGAAAGGAGAAAAAATTACTGAAATTGGAAACGTAGAAGAGGAACTAAGCAAAGTTTATAAAGTGAAGTTGTAGCCTGGAATGAAACAAAAGTTGTAGCCTGGAATGAAACAAAAGTTGTAACCTGGAATGAAACAAAAGATGTAGCCTGGAATGAAACAAAAGTTGTAGCCTGGAATGAAACAAAAGTTGTAGCCTGGAATGAAACAAAAGTTGTAACCTGGAATGAAACAAAAGTTGTAGCCTGGAATGAAACAAAAGTTGTAACCTGGAAGGAAACAAAAGTTGTAACCTGGAATGAAACAAAAGTTGTAGCCTGGAATGAAACAAAAGTTGTAGCCTGGAATGAAACAAAAGTTGTAACCTGGAAGGAAACAAAAGTTGTAACCTGGAATGAAACAAAAGTTGTAGCCTGGAATGAAACAAAAGTTGTAGCCTGGAATGAAACAAAAGTTGTAGCCTGGAATGAAACAAAAATTGTAGCCTGGAATGAAACAAAAGATATAGTCTGGAATGAAACAGAAGATGTAACCTGGAATGAAACAAAATGAAGAAATTTCGAAATAGTTGAATGTGTGGCAAGAGAGCGTGACGTAAAAATATGAAAGCAAGTAATATAAAGAGACAGCAGAGGATAACAAGAACTTTTCAATGGCTTGGCAGAACCAACTTTTACCACTGACGAAGGACCAATAAAAAACGAGGAGTAACAGGTTTAAAACAGAACAGTTTTGGTTTAACATCTATTCCACCACCAGAACGTGTGTATATTGTCTGAACTCTCTACTACAATGTAAAGAGTTCAGATACAAGCTTAACCTAATTTTAAATAGAATTTAACAGAGAGACAGGCCTGAGTATACTGAACCAGCCAGAGGCACGAGAGAGTCTGGTAGTTTGAGGTGCTCACAGAAGTCAGGTATGCTCCCACAGGTCACCAACACTACTGAAAAGTCAGAAGACCGCAACACTTGGTTAACCACCTCATACTAGGACAGCCGACTCATCCCGTTCTGAAGGCTGGCTGAGGTAACGTGGTAGAAAGTTATTTTTATAAATGACAGCGTCGAATCCCAGAACGAATGTCTGGCCCTAACAGTCCTACATGAGTCGCACCAGCCAAAAAACTCATTTGATTCACAACACACAGGAGAAACAAAAAGATGTTTAATGATGGTCTAGGACAGGCCGAAACACCGTCTAAACATTAAAGATTGGATGATGTTTCCCCATAAATAATTTAGGGAACGTTTCACTCCCAGTGGTCTCTTCAGGTGAAAATCCCAAGCCATCACTGCCTGAAAGACTACTATACGTTAGTCTAGACTGTGTGTACTGCACACTGAAGACTGCTATATTGTAGTGTGGAACTTGTAGTCACCTCAACTTCAATTCATCTTCATTCTTTGCAGCCAGCAACCCACAGTGTTCAAAATCGTGTCCCACTGACGCCATCTATGAGTTATGGTTGGTTAATGGAGGCTAAAGTCTCCTCTTAACTTCACGAGGGTCATTAACACATCATGTAACCTTTTCAGCACCTATAAAGATTACTGTAATACCTAAAATTGAGATTAATAAACTCTAAGTATCCAGCCACATATACGTGAATCCGAGGACATGTATATATATATATATATATATATATATATATATATATATATATATATATATATATATATATATATATATATATATATATATATATATATATATATATATATATAAGGAAAGAGAAAGAGAGAACAAGCAATAAAAATATAATGGCAGAGTCTTAAAGGATGGTGGGTTCTAAGTCTGAATGGAAGTTCCTTCAGTAAATCAGAGTTGCTTTTATTTTGATTAAGGCGCAGTCCCGCGAGCGCCATCTAATATCATTGTTGGTGGTCATCCCAAACTTCTGCCATGTCTTCACTAAGGCGGAAATTAAATGAAACTCTCCAGGGTACGACACACAGAGATGCCATCGTCTCTCTCCTCAATGGAGCCGTCAACAAAGTTTTACAATGAAGGACTCTCACACACAGAGGCCGGTCACTATGAAAAAGCGGAAAAATTGATTGATTTTTTTTTCATTTCTGAATAGCATTTAATGTTCGACACTTGACTGTGTATGTTTTTTGAGAAGGTATTTATTTACGTTCATAAAAACACTCAAAACACACACAGACACACAGACATACAATCACACACACACACACACACACACACACACACACACACACACAAACACGCTTATAAAACTGCAATGTCTGAATGTGCGTGGATGTAGTGTGTATGATCAAAAAGAGATGATTGCTAATGTTATGATTGAAAAGAAGTTGGATGTCTTAGCTATAAGCGAAACAAAGCTGGAGGGGGTAGGTGAATTTCAGTGGGGAGATATAAATGGGATTAAGTCTAGAGTATCTGAGAGAGATAGAGCTAAGGGTAGCAATAATGTTGATGGATAAGTTATGGAAGGAGAGGAGGGAATGTAAATGTATAAATTCAAGGATTATGTGTATTAAAATAAGGGTCGGATTCGAGAAGTGGGTCATAATAAGTGTGTATACACCTGGAGAAGAGAGGAGTGTAGAAGAGAGAGAGAGAGATTTGGAGATGTAAAGCGAGTGTGTAGGAACTTTTGAACCAAGTGAGAGACTAATTGTGGTAGGGGACCTTAATGCTAAAGTAGGAGAAACATTTAGAGAGGGTGTGGTAAGTAAGTTTGGGGTGCCAGGTGTAAATGATATTGGGAGCCCTTTGATTGAACATTGTATATTAAGAGATTTCGTTAGTGGTAATACATATTTTAAGAAAAAGAGGGTAAATAAGCATACAAGATATGATGAAGGGCTTAATGACAGTAGTTTGTTGGACTACGTATTGGTAGATAATAGATTTTTGGGTAGACTTCACGATGTACATGTTTATAGAGGGGCCACAGATATATCGGATAACTTTTTAGTTGTAGATACAAGGAGAGTAAAAGGTAGATGGGATACAAGGAAAATAGAAGCAGCAAGGAAGAGAAAGGTGAAGGTTTATAAACTAAAGGAGGAGGCAGTTTGAGCAAGATATAAACAACTATTGGAGGATAGATGGGCTAGTGAGAGTATAGGCAATGGGGTCGAAGATGTATCCGGTAGGTTTAAGATTGTAGTGTTAGAGTGTTCAGCAGAAGTTTGTGGTTACAGGAAAGTGGGTGCGGGAGGGAAGAAGAGCAGTTGGTGGAATGATGATGTAAAGAGAGTAGAAAGGGAGAAAAAGTTCGCATATGAGAGGTTTTTATAAAGTAGAAGTGATACAAGGAGGGAAGAGTATATGGAGAGAAAAAGAGAAGTTAAGAGAGTGGTGAAGCAATGTAAAAAGAGAGCAAATGAGAGAGTGGGTGAGATGTTATCAACTAATTTTGTTGAAAATAAGAAAAAGTTTTGGAGTGAGATTAACAAGTTAAGGAAGCCTAGAGAACAAATGGATTTGTCAGTTAAAAATAGGAGAGGAAAGTTATTAAATGGAAAGTTAGAGGTATCGGGAAGATGAAGGGAATATTTTGAGGAATTGCTAAATATTGATGAAGATAGGGAAGCTGTGATTTCGTGTACAAGACAAGGAGGAATTACATCTTGTAGGAGTGAGGAAGAGCCAGTTGTGAGTGTGGGGGAAGTTCGTGGGGCAGTGGGTAGAATGAAAGGGGGTAAAGCAGCTGGGATTGATGGGATAAAGATAGAAATGTTAAAAGCAGGTGGGGATATAGTTTTGGAGTGGTTGGTGCTTTTATTTAATAAATGTATGGAAGAGGGTAAGGTACCTAGGATTTGGCAGAGAGCATGCATAGTTCCTTTGTATTAAGGCAAAAGGGAAAAACGAGAGTGGAAAAGTTATAGGGGAATAAGTCTGTTGAGTATACCTGGCAGAGTTATTATTCAAAGAATTAAGAATAGGACGGAGAGTAGGATAGCAGAAGATCAAGAAGGCTTTAAAAAAGTATGAGGTGTGTAGACCAAGTTTTTACAGTGAAACTTATTGATGAACAGTATATAGATATGGGTAAAGAGGTTTTTGTGGAATTTATGGATCTAGAAAAGGCTTATGAAAGGGTGGATAGGTGAGCAATGCGGCAGATGCTGCAAATGTATGGAATAGAAGGTAGGTTACTGAAAGCAGTGAAGAGTTTTTATGAGGATAGTGAGGCTCAGGTTAGAGAATGTAGGAGAGAGAGAGATTATTTCCCAGTAAAAGTAGGCCTTAGACAAGGATGTGTGATGTCACCGTGGTTGTTCAATATTTTTATAGATGGGGTTATAAGAGAAGTGAATGTTCGGGAGTTGGCAAGAGGTGTGTGGTTAAAAGATAAAGAATCACACAAAGTGGGAGTTGTCACAGTTGCTCTTTGCTGAGGACACTGTGCTCTTGGGAGATTCTGAAGAGAAGTTGCAGAGATTGGTGGATGAGTTTGATAAGGTATGTAAAACAAGAAAAATAAAAGTGACTATAGGAAAGAGTAAAGTGATGAGGATAACAAAAAATAATAGGTAACGAAAGACTGGATATCATATTGGAGGGAGAGAGCATGGAGGAGGTGAATGTATTCAGATATTTAGGAGAGAACGTGACAGCAGATGGATCTATGGCAGCTGAGGTGAATCATAGAACTGATGGGTAAAAAAAAAAGGTGAGTGGTGCACTTAGAAGTCTGTAGAGACAAAGAACGACGAGGAAAATATATGAGAGTATAGTTATGCCAACGATCTTATATGGGTGTGAAGTATGGGTGGTGATTGTTGCAACAAGGAGAAGGTTGGAGGCAGTGGAGATGTCATGTCTGAGAGCAATGTGTGGTGTGAATATAATGCAGAGAATTCATAATTTGGAAATTAGGAGGTGCGTGAATACCAAAACTATTATTGAGAAGGCTGAGGAGAGGTCGCTGAGGTGGTTAGGACATGTAGAGAGAATGGAACAAAATAGAATGACTTCGAGAATGTATAAATCTGTAGTGGAGGGAAGGCGGGGTAGGGGTTGGCCTAGGAAAGGTGGAGGGATGGGGTAAAGAAGGTTTTGTGTGAGACAGGCATGGACATCCAGCAAGCGTGCGTGAGCGTTTTAGAAAGGAGCGAATGGAGACAAATGGTTTTTAGGACTTGACGTGCTGTTGGAGTGTGAGCAAGGTAACATTTATGAACGGGTTCTTGGAAACCGGCAGGCCGGACTTGAGTTCTGGAGATGGGAAGTAGAGTGCCTGCACTCTGAAAGAGAGGTGTTAGTGTTGCAGTTTTATACCTGTAGTGCAAGAGCGCCTCTGCCAAGACAGTGATGGAGTGAACGATGGTGAAAGTTTCCCTTTCTCGGGCCACCCTGCCGTTCTGGAAGACGGCCGAAGTGTAAATAAAGATAAAAATAATATATATATATATATATATATATATATATATATATATATATATATATATATATATATATATATATATATGTATATATATATATATATATGTATATATATATATATATATATATTTATATATATATATATATATATATATATATATATATATATATATATATATATATATATATATATATATATATATATATACATACATACACGAACTTGTGTGTATGTATGCTTGTTGTATGCATGATTGTAGCGTGTGTCTGTATACTTGTATTTATGCAAAGTCTGGCACAGCTAATCACAGTGTTGACAAGAGATGCTCCTCTACCATTTTTCGTTATCTCCCTTTGACAGCAAAAGCCAATCTGTCCCCGTTGAAAAACTAATGTTCCAATATTCCTTCTCGCATCACGAGGCATAAGGTAAACAACTTGGTCTGTGATGCCCAGCATGTTATGGAACGGAGGGAGAGAGTGAGAAGGGTGGGGAGAGGAATTAGAAAGAGAGACTAAATATGAGAGAGGGGTGGAGAGAGGAAGTAGAAAGGGAGAGAGGCGTAAATATGAAAGAGAGACGGAGAGGGGTAAAGAGAGGAATTAGAAAACAGGGAGAGATGAATAAGAAAAGGGAGTATTAGTGTATAGTATACGCATCAGACATACTCAGTGCTGGAAGTAACACAGAGTTATCAGCTGCTTTATACCCTCATCTTCTCAGGATCCCAGGAGATGCTGCTCAGTTTTCTCAGCATATGCCACTCCACGTATGTATGAAGAGATTGTGACTTTGAAGACATCTTCAGTGAGACTAATGAGAGCCAATAATAATAACAATAATAATAATAATAATAATAATAATAATAATAATAATAATAATAATAATAATAATAATAACAATAAAATAATAATAATAATAATAATAATAATAATAATAATAATAATAATATTAATTATCATATTACTACTACTACTACTACTACTACTACTACTACTACTACTACTACTACTACTGCTACTACTACTACTACTACTACTACTACTACTACTACTGCTACTACTACTACTACTACTACTAATACTACTACTACTACTACTACTACTACTACTGCTACTACTACTACTACTACTACTACTACTACTACTACTAATAATAATAATAATAATAATAATAATAATAATAATAATAATAATTATTATAATAATATTAATATTAATATTAATTATTATTATTATCATATTATTACTACTACTAATAATAATAATAATAATAATAATAATAATAATCATAATCATAATCGAGGTGAGAGGCTTTAATAAACCAGGCTATCTAGTTATGATGAGAGGGGGAAATAGAGGAAGCTAAAAGTTCACCTCTCTTTGTCCCCTCAATGGAGGTTCCTTGACGTTGGTATGGGGCTCTTCTTCTAGGGAATTGGATTTGTGCTCCAGTTCCCTGAATTGAGCCTGAATGCCTTCCATCCCTCCCCACACAGCGCTTCACCTTGAATATAATAATAACCTCTTGCTTTTTACACAGGGATTGACAAGGTTAGGTTAAGGATCCATAGCTTTGTTGACAAGCTAAGAGCTGTTACCTACATCAGCTCATTTGAAAGCATTTTTATTGTTATGAAACATATAAGTAAGGAACAGGATGAAGTTGGAGTCATCTGTGGGCCAGCATTTTCGTTTGATCAACTGACTTTATCTCGTTGACATCATAATGCTGTACGAATGTGTTCCATACTGGATTCATCCTGGGGATAAATGATCTCAGATGAAGTGATGTTCTGGAGAAGGGTACAACCAGAGTGAAGTTGCTGCTTTCTGCCCGTCTTGTGGTATAGAAGCTTGCTTCACACTGTCCTCGAAGTGGAGCCAAGTGTGGTGCTTTGACAATATTGGCCTTGTACATAACAGTAAGGCCATTGACATCCCTCCTGTGTTGAAGGCTCTGCTGAAATGACAGATCTATCCAGGATTGGTCCAGACGAGAGATGAGGCGTCTTGCTCTGTTCTCTACTCTGTCAAGCAGTCGCAGATAAGGGGGGGGGGCAGGAAAACCAAGAAAGTGGAGCATACTTAAGGTGTTAACGTACTTGTGCCTCATACAGAATCTTGCAACCCTTCTGTCAAGCAGATGCGAGATACGGCGAAGTGCTGTAAGCTTCCTGGTTGCCTCGTTTGCAAGATTTACAACATGGTTCTCCATGGTCATTTTGGAGTCAAATTTCACCCCAAGCATATCAACTTCTTCCCCAGGTACCAACACCCTCCCATTCATACTCTGTGCACCGGAATTACCATCATGATGCCTAGAGACCATCATCATTTGTGTTTTCTCAGGTGCAAATGTTACTTGCCATCTATTTCCCCAAGCTGATATAGCTCTTAGCTGGTGATTGATGTAGCTTAGAGCAGCTGGCATTTCTTCACTTGGATAAGTGAATATCAGTGTACAGTCGTCTGCATATGCATGGGATTCTGGGATGAGATGAAGAAGGTCATTGAAGTAAACATTCCATATCAATGGTCCCAGCACGCTTCCTTGTGGAACACTTCCCCAATAGGATGTCTTGCTGATTCCGTTCCATTGAGAACTACCCTTAGAGATCTACCATGAAGGTAATCATTGAGAAGACATAGCGTAGAGCCTGCAATTCCCAGAGCTTGCAGTTTTGCTAAGAGGCCCTGGTGCCACACCCGGTGGAAAGCACCAGCAATGTCCAGTGCTACCACACACCTGACTTTGGATTCATCCAGTGACTAGTACCATTTAGTGGTGAGGTTTAACAACAGATCAGCAGCAGAGTAACCTTTCTTGAAGCCATATTGACGGTCACACAGTAGTGAGTGGTAGTCAAAAAACTGTCATTTGTCTTGAGATTATTGTCTCAAGGATCTTGCCAGTGATTGACAGCAGTGACACTGGTCTGTAGCTGCTGATTTCTGCTCTGCTCTTCTTTTTGTGAACAGGGACTACATTTGCCTCTTTCCACTGAGAAGGCCATTTACACTGTACTAGGCAGTGCTGAAAGATGCGAGTTAGAGGTGCTGCTAGCTGGTCTGCACATCTCAGCAATCTTGGGCTCAACTTGTCTGGGCCCACAGCCTTTTCTTGGTCAAAGCGATTTAAGAAGATACGCCTCCTCTTGCCTTATTGTCACCACTGACAGCTGTGACACAGTTCTTGCAGCTAGCCAAGGAGGGTCCCTTGCTGGATCAGGAACTTGCATTTTGGTAGCAAAGTATGCTCTCTCTCTCTCTCTCTCTCTCTCTCTCTCTCTCTCTCTCTCTCTCTCTCTCTCTCTCTCTCTCTCTCTCTCTCTCTCTCTCTCTCTCTCTCTCTCTCTCTCTCAGCAGAACACTCGGTCACCTCACCACCATTAAGCCAGACACAACATGGTCTCCCGCCTATATATTCAAAACTTCAACATTCCTATCTTCTAAAAACGAAACTTAAAAGTTTTCAAATTGCAATAATCTGGGAAAGTTATGGATCGCAGCTTTCAATTGCAGAGACTTGGGCAGTAAAGAGCCTGGTATTTTGACTTCCATAACGAGAGCTATCTAATTATAAGAGTTTCGCTTTGCTGTTCGGTTTTTTTTTATCGGGTTAAAGAAATTTATCTTCAACACAGTAGAAACTTTGACGATAATTTTCGGTGGGTTTAGTTACCCATTGTCATGTAGAGGGATTTTTTTTTGTCCGTGAATCTGCCCGTTAATCCTTCATTGTTGCTCATTCTCTTTTACGTCTCTTCAGAGTGTTTTGATCCGAGTAATTGGAGTTGCCAGCACCTTCTGATTGGACGAGATTGCCTCTTATTCTCCAAGGTCTGTAAGGTCTCTTGGGGTTTAGCTCTTTCTCATAAAGATAATAATAGTAATAATAATAATAATAATAATTATAATAATAATAATAAACATTCTTCCTTACCTACTTCTCTTTATTAAATCTCCTCCTGTTTTCAGTCTTCTCTACTTCACCTTCTCCCTCCCTCCCTCCCTCCCTCCCTCTCACTCTTATCACTTCCACTTCCCATCCCTTCTTTCTCCTTTCCTCACGCCCACTCCTCATCCCCACTCCTCACCTCACTCCTCACTCCCACCTATCACCCCCCATTGCTCACTCCCACTCCTCTCCCTCACTCCTCACCCCCACTCCTCACTCCCACTCCTAACTCCCACTCCTCACTCTCACTCCTCACCCCCACTCCTCACCCCCACTCCTCACCTCCACTCCTCACTCCCAATCCTCACCCCCACTCCTGACCCCCACTCCTCACTCCAATTCCTCACCCCCACTCCTCACCCCCACTCCTCACCCCCACTCCTTACCCCCACTCCTCACCCCCACTCCTCACCCCCACTCCTCACCCCCACTCCTCACCCCCACTCCTCACCCCCACTCCACACCCCCACTCTTCACCCTCACTCCTCACCCCCACTCCTCACTCCCACTCCTAACTCCTCCTCACCCAACTCCTCACCCCCACTCCTCACTCTCACTCCTCACACCACTCCTCACCACCACTCCTTATCCCCACTCCTGACTCCAATTCCTCACCCCCATTCCTCACCTCCACTCCTCACCCCCACCCCTCTCTCCTCACCCCGCTCCTCACCCCGCTCCTCACCCCTACTCTTCACTCTCACTCCTCACCCCCACTCCTCACCACACTCCTAAATCCCACTCCTCATCCCCACTCCTCACCCCACTCCTCACTACCATTCCTCACTTCTACTCCTTTCCCCTCTCTTCACTCCCACTCCTCACCCCACTCCTCACTCCCACTTCTCACTTCTGCTCCTTTCCCATCTCTTCACTCCCTCTCCTCACTCCACTCCTCACCCCAATTCTCACCCCCCACTCCTCACCCTCACTCCTCACCTACACTCCTCACCCCCACTCCTCTCCCCCACTCCTCACCCCCACTTCTCACCTCCACTCCTCACCCCACTCCTCACTCCCACTCCACACCCCCACTCCTCACCCCACTCCTCACTCCCACTCCTCACTCCCACTCCTCACTCCCACTCCTCCCTCTCCTCACTTCTATTCCTCTCCCCACTCTTCACTCCCTCTCCTCACTCCACTCCTCACCACACTCCTCACCCGCACTCCTCACCACATTCCTCGCCACAAGTCCTCACCCCACTCCTCACTCCCATTCCTCACTTCTACTCCACTCCCCAACCCTCACACCACTCCTCACCCCTGTTCCTCAACCCACTCCTCCCCCCTCCTCCTCACTCCATTCCTCACCCCCAGTCCTCACCCCATTTCTCACTCCCATTCCTCACCCTACAACCTCACCCCACTCCTCACCCCCGCTCCTCGCCCCATTCCTCACTCCCACACCTCACTCCACTCCTCATCCCCACTCCTCACTCCACTCACCCCACTTGTCACTCCACTCCTCACCCCACTCCTCACCTCACTCCACACCCCACTCCTCACACCACTCCTCAGCCCACTCCTCATATCACTCATCTTCCCACTCCCCACCTCCGCTCCTCACCATATTCCTCACTCCCACTCCTCACCCCCGCTCCTCACCCCACTCCTCACCCCACTTCTCACCCCACTCCTCACCCCACTCCTCACACCACTCCTCACCCCACTCCTCACACCATTCCTCACCCCACTCCTCACCCCCGCTCCTCACCCCACTCGTCATCCCACTCCTCACCCCACTCCTAACCCCACTCCTCACACCACTCCTCACCCCACTCCTCACACCACTCCTCACCCCACTCCTCATATCACTCATCTTCCCACTCCTCACCTCCGCTCCTCACCATATTCCTCACTCCCACTCCTCACCCCCGCTCCTCACCCCACTCCTCACCCCACTTCTCACCACACTCCACACCCCACTCCTCACACCACTCCTCACCCCACTCCTCATATCACTCATCTTCCCACTCCTCACCTCCGCTCCTCACCATATTCCTCACTCCCACTCCTCACCCCCGCTCCTCCCCCCACTCCTCACCCCACTCCTCACCCCACTCTTCACCCCACTCCTCACACCACTCCTCACTCCACTCCTCACCCCACTCCTCACCCCACTACTCACCCCACTCCTCACCCCACTCCTCACCCCACTCCTCACACAACTCCTCACCCCACTCCTCACACCGCTCCTCACCCCACTCTTCACCCCACTCCTCACCCCACTCCTCACCCCACTCCTCACACCACTCCTCACACCACTCCTCACCCCAATCCTCACCCCACTCCTCACCCCACTCCTCACACCACTCCTCACCCCACTCCTCACACCACTCCTCACCCCACTCCTCATATCACTCATCTTCCCACTTATCACCTCCGCTCCTCACCATATTCCTCACTCCCACTCCTCACCCCACTCCTCACCCCACTCTTCACCCCACTCCTCACACCACTCCTCACACCACTCCTCACCCCACTCCTCACACCACTCCTCACCCTACTCCTCACCCCTGCTCCCCACCCCACTCGTCACCCCACTCCTCACACCACTCCTCACCCCACTCCTCACACCACTCCTCACCCCACTCCTCACACCACTCCTCACCCCACTCCTCACACAACTCCTCACCCCACTCCTCACACCACTCCTCACCCCACTCTTCACCCCCGCTCCTCACCCCACTCCTCACCCCACTCCTCAACCCACTCCTCACCCCACTCTTCACCCCACTCCTCACACCACTCCTCACCCCACTCCTCACACCACTCCTCACCCCACTCCTCACACCACTCTTCACCCCAATCCTCACACCACTCCTCACACCACTCCTCACACCACTCCTCACACCACTCCTCACCCCACTCCTCACCCCACTCCTCACCCCACTCCTCACCCCACTCCTCACACCACTCTTCACCCCACTCCTCACACCACTCCTCACACCACTCCTCACACCACTCCTCACACCACTCCTCACCCCACTCCTCACCCCACTCCTCACACCACTCTTCACCCCACTCCTCACACCACTCCTCACACCACTCCTCACCCCACTCCTCACCCCACTCCTCACACCACTCTTCACCCCACTCCTCACACCACTCTTCACCCCACTCCTCACACCACTCCTCACCCCACTCCTCACCCCACTCCTCACCCCACTCCTCACACCACTCCTCACCCCACTCCTCACCCCACTCCTCACACCACTCTTCACCCCACTCCTCACACCACTCCTCACCCCACTCCTCACACCACTCTTCACCCCACTCCTCACACCACTCCTCACCCCACTCCTCACACCACTCCTCACCCCACTCCTCACACCACTCGTCACCCCACTCCTCACCCCACTCCTCACACCACTCCTCACCCCACTCCTCACACCACTCCTCACCCCACTCCTCACACCACTCCTCACCCCACTCCTCATCCCACTCCTCACACCACTCTTCACCCCACTCCTCACACCACTCTTCACCCCACTCCTCACACCACTCTTCACCCCACTCCTTACACCACTCCTCACACCACTCTTCACCCCACTCCTCACCCCACTCCTCACACCACTCCTCACCCCACTCCTCACACCACTCCTCACACCACTCCTCACACCACTCCTCACACCACTCCTCACACCACTCCTCACACCACTCTTCACCCCACTCCTCACACCACTCCTCACCCCACACCTCACCCCACTCCTCACACCACTCCTCACACCACTCCTCACACCACTCCTCACCCCACTCCTCACACCACTCCTCACCCCACTCCTCACCCCACTCCTCACACCACTCCTCACACCACTCCTCACACCACTCCTCACACCACTCCTCACCCCACTCCTCACCCCACTCCTCACAGCACTCCTCACACCACTCCTCACACCACTCTTCACCCCACTCCTCACCCCACTCCTCACACCACTCCTCACACCACTCCTCACACCACTCCTCACACCACTCCTCACCCCACTCCTCACCCCACTCCTCACACCACTCCTCACACCACTCCTCACCCCACTCCTCACCCCACTCCTCACCCCACTACACACACCACTCCTCACACCACTCCTCACACCACTCCTCACCCCACTCTTCACCCCACTCCTCACCCCACTCCTCACACCACTCCTCACACCACTCCTCACCCCACTCCTCACCCCACTCCTCACACCACTCTTCACCCCACTCCTCACCCCACTCCTCACCCCACTCCTCACACCACTCCTCACACCACTCCTCACCCCACTCCTCACACCACTCCTCACCCCACTCCTCACACCACTCCTCACCCCACTCCTCACCCCACTCCTCACCCCACTCCTCACACCACTCTTCACCCCACTCCTCACACCACTCCTCACCCCACTCCTCACCCCACTCCTCACACCACTCCTCACACCACTCCTCACACCACTCCTCACCCCACTCCTCACACCACTCCTCACCCCACTCCTCACCCCACTCCTCACCCCACTCCTCACACCACTCCTCACCCCACTCCTCATCCCACTCCTCACCCCACTCCTCACACCACTCTTCACCCCACTCCTCACACCACTCCTCACCCCACTCCTCACACCACTCCTCACACCACTCCTCACACCACTCCTCACACCACTCCTCACCCCACTCCTCACACCACTCCTCACCCCACTCCTCACCCCACTCCTCACCCCACTCCTCACACCACTCTTCACCCCACTCCTCACACCACTCCTCACCCCACTCCTCACACCACTCCTCACACCACTCCTCACACCACTCCTCACCCCACTCCTCACACCACACTTCACCCCACTCCTCACACCACTCCTCACCCCACTCCTCACACCACTCCTCACCCCACTCCTCACACCACTCCTCACCCCACTCCTCACACCACTCTTCACCCCACTCCTCACACCACTCCTCACCCCACTCCTCACACCACTCCTCACCCCACTCCTCACACCACTCCTCACACCACTCCTCACACCACTCCTCACCCCACTCCTCACACCACTCTTCACCCCACTCCTCACACCACTCCTCACACCACTCCTCACACCACTCCTCACCCCACTCCTCAACCACTCTTCTCCCCACTCCTCACACCACTCCTCACACCACTCCTCACCCCACTCCTCACACCACTCCTCACACCACTCCTCACACCACTCCTCACCCCACTCCTCACACCACTCTTCACCCCACTCCTCACACCACTCCTCACACCACTCCTCACACCACTCCTCACCCCACCCCTCACACTGGTCAAGCTACTGAAGCTTTTCCAACTTTCCAGGCGGCAGATCCCGGCTTTTGTGCACACACCAGCGATCCTGAATATTGGCTCTGGATCCACAGAGTTAGAGTCATATGAGGAGTGTTAGTTGCTGGTTGATCCTAGAGTGGAGGAAAAGAGGGCAGGAAAGTGGAGGAACTGTGGAGAGATGAGAAAGGCTAGAGAATTGGAGGGACAACACTAAGTGGAGGAGCAACACTAAGTGGAGGAGCAACACTAAGGGGAGGAGCAACACTAAGTGGAGGAACAACACTAAGTGGAGGAACAACACTAAGTGGAGGAGCAACACTAAGTGGAGGAGGAACACTAAGTGGAGGAACAACACTAAGTGGAGGAGCAACACTAAGTGGAGGAGCAACACTAAGTGGAGGAGCAACACTAAGTGGAGGAGCAACACTAAGTGGAGGAGCAACACTAAGTGGAGGAGCAACACCAAGTAGAGGAGGAACACTAAGTGGAGGAGTAGCAGTAAGTGGAGGAACAACACTAAGTGGAGGAGCAACACTAAGTGTAGGAGCAACACTAAGGGGAAGAACAACACTAAGTGGAGGAGCAACACTAAGTGGAGGAACACTAAGTGGAGGAGCAACACTAAGGGGAGGAACAACACTAAGTGGAAGAACAACGCTAAGTGGAGGAGGAACACTAAGTGGAGGAGCAACACTAAGTGGAGGAACAACACTAAGTGGAGGAGGAACACTAAGTGGAGGAACAACACTAAGTGGAGGAACAACATTAGGTGGAAGAGGAACACTAAGTGGAGGAGTAACATTAAGTGGAAGAACAACACTAAGTGGAGGAACAACACTAAGTGGAAGAACAACACTAAGTGGAGGAGGAACACTAAGTGGAGGAACAACACTAAGTGGCGGAGGAACACTAAGTGCAGGAGTAACATTAAGTGGAAGAGTAACACTAAGTGGAGGAACAACACTAAGTGGAGGAGCAACACTAAGTGGAGGAACACCACTTAGTGGAGGAACAACACTAAGTGGAGGACGAACGCTAAGTGGAGGAATAACACTAAGTGGAGGAACAACACTAAGTGGAGGAACAACAGTAAGTGGAGGAGGAACACTAAGTGGAGGAGCAACATTAAGTGGAAGAGTAACACTAAGTGGAGGAGCAACACTAAGTGGAGGAGTAGCACTAAGTGGAGGAGTAACATTAAGTGGAAGAGTAACACTAAGTGGAGGAACAACACTAAGTGGAGGAGCAACATTAAGTAGAAGAGTAACACTAAGTGGAGGAACAACACTAAGTGGAGGAGCAACACTAAGTGGAGGAACACTAAGTGGAGGAGCAACAATAAGGGGAGGAACAACACTAAGTGGAGGAGCAACACTAAGTGTAGGAGCAACACTAAGTGGAGGAGCAACACTAAGTGGAGGAACAACACTAAGTGGAGGAGGAACACTAAGTGGAGGAACAACACTAAGTGGAGGAACAACATTAGGTGGAGGAGGAACACTAATTGGAGGAGTAACATTAAGTGGAAGAACAACACTAAGTGGAGGAACAACACTAAGTGGAAGAACAACGCTAAGTGGAGGAGGAACACTAAGTGGAGGAACAACACTAAGTGGAGGAGGAACACTAAGTGGAGGAGCAACACTAAGGGGAGGAACAACACTAAGTGGAAGAACAACGCTAAGTGGAGGAGGAACACTAAGTGGAGGAGCAACACTAAGTAGAGGAACAACACTAGGTGGAGGAGCAACACTAAGTGGAGGAACAACACTAAGTGGAGGAACAACACTAAGTGGCGGAGGAACACTAAGTGGAGGAGTAACATTAAGGGGAAGAGTAACACTAAGTGGAGGAACAACACTAAGTGGAGGAGCAACACTAAGTGGAGGAACAACACTTAGTGGAAGAACAACACTAAGTGGAGGAGGAACGCTAAGTGGAGGAATAACACTAAGTGGAG
>NC_091340.1:13137537-13202537 GCF_038502225.1 Cherax quadricarinatus
GTAAGAACACTTAGGAAGCTAGGAAGTCCTCTCTAAACGTGAACAAGGAATAGGATAAAAACAGCAATAATTGATACTTAAATCCAGAAAGGACAATAAGCGAAGAGTGTAGCATTTCTAGGAAAGACAGAACAGAGAGGTATAACGGATCTACCCCCCCCTAACCATCCCTCCCTAACACACACACACACAAGGGCAGACACTTATTGAAGCTTTAGACCCTAGTAGCAATTATCGCTTTTTATAACCCAGAAGTACTGGTATATATTAACAGTATCTCCCTGCATACCTCCCCCATACACACATACACACACACACACACACATACACACACACACACACACACACACACACACACACACACACACACACACACACACACACACACATATACTCACACACACATATATACACACACATACACACACACACACACACACACATATACACACACACACATATATACACACACACATACACAAACACACACACACACACACATACACACACACACATACACACACACACACATACACACACACACACACACACACACACATAAACACACACACACTGTAAGTACGTGCCGGTCAAGCCCCAGGAGGTTGGGGGTCAGGTCACAAGAAGTTGTGGGCAGCAAAGGACCACTGAGACTACATTACAACGCACAAGCCACCTACCTTTCAGTACATAACAAACCCACACATAATTCCACACAAAATTACACACACACACACACACACACACACACACATATCCAGACTCACACATACGCTCCCCCCCCTCACCACCGACATCTCACTTCTTCCCCTGATCCCTCCCCTCCCTCGTTCATGCTCCCCTCCCCCAATCACTCCCCCTCCCCACCCCTCCCCACTCCTCTCCCCCATTCACTCCCCCTCCCCAGCCCTCCCCACTCCTCTCCCACATAGCCACAGTTCCTCCACTACCTCCCCCCCACACTCTGACATACACACTACTAACCTAACATACAGAACTAATAGGTTTCCCACTCTGAGGCAATCAGGATAAAACAAAAATGGGTTGTCAGAGAGCAACAAGAAAAACCAAGGGACAGGAGGAGGAAGCTGCAAAGGAAGATTGGGCAGCAGAGCTCATAAAAAGAGATCATGAATGGGAAAAGAAATTAGAAGAACTTAGCATGAGAATGGAAGAGAGGATAGATATGGAAAACAGAAAGTGGGAGGTGCATGTCAAAGCAGCAGAGGCTAGGATACAGAGTTTAGAAGAGGAACTGAAAAATCTGAAACAGCCTAAAGAACTAAAGAACATTTTGGGATTGACAACAGAGACTGCTACCTCAGCCACAAATAAGGGGACTGTAGGGAAAGAAGGGGCACAACTGCATGGGGAAGCTCGATCAGAGGAGACTGTAGTAAATGAAAGAGCTAAGCTTTATGTGGAGGCCCTAACAGACAACAACAGAGCCCAAGGAAAGCCGAGAAGGGAAAATGACAGGCCACTGAGCCCAAGTACATTAGCCAGTAAAACTGAAGAAAGGAAAGCTACAGTGCAGGAAACCAAATTAAATGAGGGGATACACAGGGATACGCAGTGGGAGAATGAAAGGGTGAGGTCAGTCTTTGTGTATGGGCTCCAGGAAGTTGAAGGGGAAACATATGAAGCAAGAAAACAAGGGAAAAAAAAGCAATTGAAAGCATCATGAAAGCAATAGGAGAAGACGACATGACCCAGCTGGAAAATTTTCGGAGAATAGGGGGGTTTGTAAAAAAAAGAACCCGGCCAGTGAAAGTGACCTTCAAGGCAGAAGCGACTCGGACCAGGATCCTGCAGGAGAAAGCACGATTAAGGGACATGCCGGCATACAGGAAGGTGTATCTCGACTGTGACAGAACACAAGAAGAAAAGCGGAAACTGAGAGAGATGGTACAAAGGTGAAAGGAGGAAAGAGAGGGGATGGAGAAGACAGACAGGAGATCCCAGGCCCAGGAAGAAGATCAAATACAGCCTCCCTCACAACTTCCTATAGAAGCCTCCCAACCAGGTCAACCCCAGTGCAACCAAACACTCTAAATCAAAACACCCATGCCACATCCAATGCCCCCACCCACTACATTACAAACTTCACCCCCACAGCAACAACCCATAGTTCCTTACCAGGTCTCCCACTTCCCCAACCCCAATATACCTCCCAGACCACAGTCTTAGAAAAGAAGTTGAAGGTGTGGTATACAAATGCAGATGGAATAACAAACAAGTATGAGGAGTGGCACGAAAGAGTCAAAGAGACATCCCCAGACATAATAGCACTCACAGAAACAAAACTCACCAGAATAATAACAGATTCAATCTTTCCATCCGGATACCAAATCCTCAGGAAAGACAGAGGGAGGAGAGGGGGAGGAGGAGTTGCACTGCTCATTAAAAACCAGTGGGATTTTGAGAAAATGGAAGGAAGGGATGGCACGGGCGAAAGGGACTACTTAGTAGGAACAATCCAGTCTGAGGGACATAAGGTGATAATTGCAGTAATGTATAACCCACCACAGAACTGCAGGAGGCCAAAAGAAGAATACGATGAGAGCAACAGAGCAATGATCGACACACTAGCTGAGGTGGCCAGGAGAGCACACATGGGGGGAGCAAAGTTACTAGTTATGGGTGATTTCAATCACAAGGAGATTGACTGGGAAAACCTGGAGCCCCATGGGGGTCCCGAAACATGGAGAGCCAAGATGATGGATGTGGTACTGGAAAACCTCATGCATCAACATGTTAGAGACACTACCAGAGAGAGAGGAGAGGATGAACGAGCAAGGCTGGACCTTGTATTCACCATGAGTAGTTCGGACATCGAGGGTATCATGTATGAAAGGCCCCTGGGAGCTAGTGATCATGTGGTTCTGTGCTTCGACTACATAGTTGAGCTCCAAGTGGAGAGAGTAGCAGGAATAGGCTGGGAAAAACCAAACTACAAAAGGGGGAACTACTCAGGCATAAGGAACTTCCTTCAAGACATTGAATGGGAGAGGGAACTGACAAGAAAACCAGTACAAGAAATGATGGACTATGTAGCAACAAAATGCAAGGAGGCAGAGGAGAGGTTTGTTCCCAAGGGAAACAGAAATAATGGGAGGAACAGAACGAGTCCTTGGTTCACCCAAAGGTGTAGGGAGGCAAAAACTAGGTGTACTAGAGAATGGAAAAGGTACAGAAGATAGAGAACTCAGGAAAATAAAGAAATCAGCCAAAGAGCCAGAAACGAATATGCACAGATAAGAAGGGAGGCTCAGAGACAATATGAAAATGACATAGCATCAAAAGTAAAGACTGACCCGAAGCTGTTGTACAGCCACATCAGGAGGAAAACAACAGTCAAGGACCAGGTAATCAGACTGAGGAAGGGTGATGGGGAATTCACAAGAAACGACCAAGAGGTATGTCAGGAGCTCAACACAAAATTTAAGGAGGTATTTACAGTGGAAACCAGTAGGACTCCAGGAAATCAGAACAGGGGGGCACACCAGCAAGTGCTGGATGAGGTACATATAACCAAGGAGGAGGTGAAGATGCTGCTACGCTAACTTGACACCTCATAGGCGGTGGGACCAGACAACATCTCTCCATGGGTCCTTAAAGAGGGAGCAGAGATATTGTGTGAGCCATTAGCAAAGATCTAAGAACATAAGAACATAAGAACGAAGGAACACTGCAGAAGGCCTACTGGCCCATGCGAGGCAGGTCCAAGTCCCTACCGGCTTAAGCCAATGCACCCAACCTAGTCAGGTCAGGTCACATTGACTCAAGGGAGGAACACGGCAACCGACCCGTTAGCACAAGCTATCAGGTCTAACTCACACCCACCCACATCTACTCATGTATTTATCCAACCTATTTTTAAAGCTACACAACGTTCTGGCCTCTATAACGGTACTTGGGAGTTTGTTCCACTCATCCACAACTCTATTACCAAACCAGTACTTTCCTATATCCCTCCTGAATCTGAATTTTTCCAACTTAAAACCATTGCTGCGAGTCCTGTCTAGGCTAGATATTATCAGC
Organism: Cherax quadricarinatus; assembly: GCF_038502225.1. Taxonomy (NCBI): domain Eukaryota; kingdom Metazoa; phylum Arthropoda; class Malacostraca; order Decapoda; family Parastacidae; genus Cherax; species Cherax quadricarinatus. Next base: position 13,141,582 of record NC_091340.1, read on the forward strand.
ACACTATTTACATCCCCTTTATTTATTCCTGTCTTCCACTTATAAACCTCAATCATATCCCCCCTAATTCTACGTCTTTCTAGAGAGTGCAGTTTCAGGGCCCTTAGTCTATCCTCATAGGGAAGGTTTCTGATACATGGGATCATCTTTGTCATCCTCCTTTGTACATTTTCCAGAGAATTTATATCCATTCTGTAATACGGTGACCAAAACTGTGCAGCATAATCTAAATGAGGCCTAACCAAGGATGTATAGAGTTGAAGAACAACCTGAGGACTCCTATTATTTATGCTTCTTGATATGAAGCCAAGGATTCTATTAGCTTTATTGCGAACACTAATGCACTGTTGTCTTGGTTTCAGATTACTGCTAACCAGAACTCCTAAATCTTTTTCGCAATCCGTAATATTAAGATCTACATTATTTAGTTTATATGTGGCATGGTTATTGTCCTGTCCAACATTTAGAACTTTGCATTTGTCTATATTAAACTGCATCTGCCACTTCTCCGACCACTGCATCAGTCTATTCAAATCTTCCTGGAGTGCTCGAATGTCCTCGTCAGAATGAATTCGACGGCCTATTTTGGTGTCATCGGCAAACTTGCCGATGTCGCTCTTTATGCCCTCATCTATGTCGTTTATGTAGATTGTGAACAGCAGGGGGCCCAACACTGACCCCTGTGGAACACCGCTCGTGACGCTTCCCCACTCTGATTTCTCCCCATTTATGCAAACTCTCTGCTGCCTATTTGTCAACCATGCCTCTATCCAGGAAAAAATTTCTCCTCCTATTCCATGTGCTTTAATTTTCCTCAATAGTCTCTGATGTGGGACCCTGTCAAAAGCCTTACTGAAGTCCATATACACAATATCATCTTCGTTACCATGATCTACCTCCTCAAATACCTTAGTGAAAAAAGTTAATAAATTCGTAAGGCAGGAACGTCCCTTTGTAAAACCATGCTGAGATTCGTTGATTAATTTATGCTTTTCAAGGTGGCTACGAACTGCCTCGGCAATTATTGATTCCATAAATTTTCCCACTATGGAGGTTAGGCTTATTGGTCTATAGTTCGAAGCTAAGGACCTGTCACCTGTTTTGAAAATAGGTATCACATTTGCCATTTTCCACTTATCTGGCACCATGCCAGTTTGTAGTGATATGTTGAAAAGATTAGCCAAAGGTGTGCTAAGCTCCTCTTTACATTCCTTTAGAACCCTTGCATACAGTTCATCAGGGCCTGGGGATTTGTTAGGTTTTAATTTATCTATTTGCCTAAGGACCATGTCACTTGTGACCCTAATAGTGCACAGTTTATTATCGTCCTGTTCTACATAATTTATCATTACTGGAATATCACTGGTATCCTCCTGTGTAAAAACTGAGAGGAAGTATGTGTTAAAAATTCTACACATTTCCTTATCACTGTCAGTGAGCTGACCCGAGGAACTTTTGAGTGGGCCTATCTTGTCCCTGATCTTACTTCTGTATACCTGAAAGAATCCTTTTGGGTTAGTCTTCGATTCTCTTGCAACTTTAACCTCATAATCTCTTTTTGCTTTTCTAATTCCCTTTTTTATTTCTCTCTTTAACTGAATATATCGATTTCTTAATTGCCCCTCTCCTCTTTTGATTTGCCTATATATGCCTCTCTTTTGACCAATCAGATATTTTAATCTATTGTTCATCCATTTAGGATCATTTTTGTTTGATCTGATTTCCCTATTTGGAACATAATTTGACTGAGCAGCTAGAACTATGCCCTGGAAAGCATCATATCGGCAACCATCACCACCTACCTGACCCCTAGTCAGGTCATTCCAGTTCAGCCCACCTAAGTAATTTTTCAGTTCTATGAAATCAGCCAAGCGAAAGTCAGGGACGGAGACTTGATTGCCATTATTAGGGGAATTCCATGATATGTTAAAACTGAGTGATTTGTGATCACTCTCCCCAAGCTCATCATTAACCTCAAGATTATTAATTAGTGTTTCCCTACTGGCAAGAACCAAGTCAAGGAGGTTATTTCCCCTAGTTGGCTCTGTCACAAACTGTTTTAAAAAACAATCCTGGATCGTATCAAGAAAGTCACCCGACTCTAAATTTCCTGTCAAATTGCTCCAGTCAATCTGTCTATAGTTGAAATCTCCCATTAGCACAACATTTTCGTATGTAGATGCCTTACGAATTTCGTCCCATAGAAGTTTACTGCACTCCCTATCAAGATTTGGGGCCCTGTAAATCACACCCAAAATTAGTTTTTCTCGGCCCTCGAGAAGCTGTAACCAAACAGATTCAGTGGCTGACGCTTCTAATTTAATATCTTGTCTAACACAACAATTTAAATTGTCTCTGACATACATCGCTACTCCACCACCTTTCCTGTTGACCCTGTCAGTGTGGAATAATTTATAGCCTTGTATGTGACATTCAGATGGCATCTCTCTATCTTTCAGATTGAGCCAGGTCTCTGTTATAGCAATAATATCTATGTTTCCTGCACTTGCAATTAATCTTAGCTCATCTATCTTATTTCTAAGACTCCTGCTATTAGTATAGTAAACCTTAAGGGAGCTAGTCCCTTGCTGCCCTCTGCTGTCCCCCTTTGTTTTCTGACCTGTTCTATTGTCTTTATTTATAACTTCATGCTGAATGCCTTTTATACATTTACTGTTTCCAACCCTAGTGTTGCAACCTGCTTGTTTCCCACACACACCCATACCTCTATCTTCCATCAGTTTAAAATCATAGGCATTTCACCAATGGCCTTCTCAATCGAGTCTGCAAGTGCTACCACCCCTGCCCCAGAGAGATGAACCCCATCCCTTGCATACATATCATGTTTGCCATAAAAGTTGTTCCAGTTGTCAATGAATGGGATTGCAAGTTCCTTGCAGTATCTGTCTAGCCAGCAATTTACACCAATTGCCCTAGACAACCATTCATTTCCTACTCCCCTTCTAGGCAAGATGCTACATATGATTGGGATCCCTCCCTTAGACTTAATGAAATCTATAGCTGACCTGTACTTATCTAGCAGCTCTTCTCTCCTACCCTTCCCAATATCATTTCCACCAGCACTGAGACAGATAATGGGCTTGTTCCCATTACCTGACATGATATTATCCAGTCTGTTGACAATGTCCCCAACACCAGCTCCAGGGAAGCACACTCTATCTCTCATCTTCTTATTCCTATTACAAAAAGCACGGTCAACATATCTTACCTGAGAGTCACCAACCACAAGAATGCGCTTACCTTCATTAGCAGGGGCAGTAGTACCCTTACCTTCACTGGCCACTGAAGTACATTCATCCTGGAGAACAGAGAAGCGATTTCCTACCTTCAGATCTTCACTCTTAACTTTCCTTACTCTGATGCGCCTCCCATTACTGTGAACAACTCGCCACTTGTAGCAGGTGCTGGGCTGCACCTCACTGCTGGTACCCGTTGCTACCTCCCCACCTACAGCCTCCTCACAGTGAGAGACAGACTGCACCTCACTGCTAGAAGCCTCATTCCCCACATCTCCAACCACCTCACACTCTCTCCCAGGCCCATTGAGGTGGACCTTCAGCCTCCTAATCTCCTCCTGGAGAAGCAAGACCTCCTCCTTCAACTCTCCAAACTCAGTTTTTAAAACACTGCAGAAGCAAGCCATGCTTTGTAACCGTCCACGCTAATCCCCAAAGCAGCTCAGGGTCTGTGACCTCACGTGACGACTGACCACTGAACACTGACGACTGACCACTATCACAGACCTGTATCACTAACGTGTATAGTATGCAAGGTCATGGAGAAGATCATCAGGAGGAGAGTGGTGGGGCACCTGGAAAGAAACATGTGTATAATTTACAACCAGCACGGTTTCAGGGAAGGAAAATCCTGTGTCACAAACCTACTAGAGTTTTATGACAAGGTGACAGAAGTAAGACAAGAGAGAGAGGGGTGGATCGACTGCATATTTTTGGACTGCAAGAAGGCCTTCGACACAGTTCCTTACAAGAGGTTACTGCAAAAGCTAGAGGATCAGGCACACATAACAGGAAAGGCACTGCAATGGATCAGAGAATACCTGACAGGGAGGCAACAACGAGTCATGGTACGCGACGAGGTGTCAGAGTGGGCGCCTGTGACAAGCGGGGTTCCACAGGGGTCAGTCCTAGGACCTGTGCTGTTCTTGGTGTATGTGAACGACATAACGGAAGGGATAGACTCAGAAGTTTCCTTGTTTGCAGATGATGCGAAGTTAATGAGAAGAATCAAATCGGATGAGGATCAGGCAGGACTACAAAGAGACCTGGACAGGCTACAAGCCTGGTCCAGCAACTGGCTCCTTGAATTTAACCCTGCCAAATGCAAAGTCATGAAGACTGGGGAAGAGCAAAGAAGACCGCAGACACAATATAGTTTAGATGGCCAAAGACTGCAAACCTCACTCAAGGAAAAAGATCTGGGGGTGAGTATAACACCGAGCATATCTCCTGAGGCGCACATCAATCAGATAACTGCTGCAGCATATGAGCGCCTGGCAAACCTACGGATAGTGTTCCGATACCTCAGTAAAGATTCGTTTAAGACTCTGTATACCATTTACGTCAGACCCATACTGGAGTATGCAGCACCAGTTTGGAATCCACACCTAGTCAAGCACGTCAAGAAATTAGAGAAAGTGCAAAGGTTTGTAACAAGACTAGTCCCAGAGCTACGGGGATTGTCCTACGAAGAAAGGTTGAGGGAAATCGGCCTGACGACACTGGAGGACAGGAGGGTCAGGGGAGACATGATAACGACATATAAAATACTGCGCGGAATAGACAATGTGGACAAAGACGGGATGTTCCAGAGATGGGACACAGACACAAGAGGTCACACTTGGAAGTTGAAGAATCAGATGAATCAAAGGGATGTTAGGAAGTATTTCTTCAGTCATAGAGTAGTCAGGCCGTGGAATAGCCTAGAAAGGGATGTAGTGGAGGCAGGAACCATACATAGTTTTAAGGCGAGGTATGATAGAGTTCATGGAGCAGGGAGAGAGAGGACCTAGTAGCAATCAGCGAAGAGGCGGGTCCAGGAGCTGTGAATCGACCCCTGCAACCACAAATAGGTGAGTACAAATAGGTGAGTACACACACACACACATTCGAGTCAAAGAGGCCAGGGATATAATGAGAGACTAACATACTGACAAGGGCGAAGGACTAACATGGTGTTTAGAGTGAAGGATTAACAGTGTTTAGGGTTTGAGTTGCTAAGAATGAGGAGCCGAGACACAGACCTCCCATCCTCAGTTGAGTGAGTACACACAATATATATATATATATATATATATATATATATATATATATATATATATATATATATATATATATATATATATATAAAGATAAAGAATCACACACAAAGTTGGAGTTGTCACAGCTGCTCTTTGCTGATGACACTGTGCTCTTGGGAGATTCTGAAGAGAAGTTGCAGAGATTGGTGGATGAATTTGGTAGGGTGTGCAAAAGAAGAAAATTAAAGGTGAATACAGGAAAGAGTAAGGTTATGAGGATAACAAAAATATTAGGTGATGAAAGATTGGATATCAGATTGGAGGGAGAGAGTATGGAGGAGGTGAACGTATTCAGATATTTGGGAGTGGACGTGTCAGCGGATGGGTCTATGAAAGATGAGGTGAATCATAGAATTGATGAGGGAAAAAGAGTGAGTGGTGCACTTAGGAGTCTGTGGAGAAAAAGAACTTTTTCCTTGGAGGCAAAGAGGGGAATGTATGAGAGTATAGTTTTACCAACGCTCTTATATGGGTGTGAAGCTTGGGTGATGAATGTTGCAGCGAGGAGAAGGCTGGAGGCAGTGGAGATGTCATGTCTGAGGGCAATGTGTGGTGTGAATATAATGCAGAGAATTCGTAGTTTGGAAGTTAGGAGGAGGTGCGGGATTACCAAAACTGTTGTCCAGAGGGCTGAGGAAGGGTTGTTGAGGTTGTTCGGACATGTAGAGAGAATGGAGCGAAACAGAATGACTTCAAGAGTGTATCAGTCTGTAGTGGAAGGAAGGCGGGGTAGGGGTCGGCCTAGGAAAGGTTGGAGGGAGGGGGTAAAGGAGGTTTTGTGTGTGAGGGGCTTGGACTTCCAGCAGGCATGCGTGAGCGTGTTTGATAGGAGTGAATGGAGACAAATGGTTTTTAATACTTGACGTGCTGTTGGAGTGTGAGCAAAGTAACATTTATGAAGGGATTCAGGGAAACCGGCAGGCCGGACTTGAGTCCTGGAGATGGGAAGTACAGTGCCTGCACTCTGAAGGAGGGGTGTTAATGTTGCAGTTTAAAAACTGTAGTGTAAAGCACCCTTCTGGCAAGACAGTGATGGAGTGAATGATGGTGAAAGTTTTTCTTTTTCGGGCCACCCTGCCTTGGTGGGAATCGGCCAGTGTGATAATAATAATAATAATATATATGGAAAACAATCGCAGCCGGGCGATCTTAACTATGCAAGACAAGCATAGTACAAGTACTTTCACACTTCTCAGTGCGTCATCAGGAGCTATGCAATGTTGCAAGAGAGCAACTAAAGCGGGGAGAGAATTCTCAGAGCAGCGTAGAGCGGATGTGTCACCAGCCATGGTTAAAGGTAACCGTGGCTGGTGACACATCCGCTCAAAAATTCATCTCTTGTATTTCATCTCGTGTATTTTCCAGTATGGTACAGTGGTTAGAGCACTGCCTGCCTTGTCCCAAGGTTCGTAGGTTCGAGTTTCCTTCGACCAGATATTAGTGTTTGTGAATATTTCGCCTGTTCTGCGAACTCTGTACACACACACATTATATATATATATATATATATATATATATATATATATATATATATATATATATATATATGTCATGCCGAATATGTAAAACTGGTCAATTAGCAAGAACTCATTTAAAATTAAGTCCATTCTAAAATTTTCTCTTATACGTTTAAAGATATATTTTTTTCATTAATGTTGATGTAAAAATTTATAATTTTACACCAGAAGAATCTTAGAAAACTTACCTAACCTTATTATAACAAGAACAATTTATTTTAGCCTAACCCAACTAAATATATTTTAGTTTTGTTTACAATAATTTAATACTAAACAAACACAGTTAAATATATTTTTTTCGTTAGGTTCAGAATGATTTTGGCGAAATTATTGCATACACAAATTTTCACTTGTCCTATATGGCAAGTTGAGCGTTGCTATATAAGACAAGATCGCAAGTTCTGCCTATTCTGCACTAGATATATATATATATACATATATATATATATATATATATATATATATATATATATATTTATATATATATATATATATATATATACATAAATATATATATATATATTATATATATATATATATATATATATATATATATATATATATATATATATATATATATATATATATATATATATATATATATATATATATATTTATATATATATATTTATATATATATATATATATATATATATATATATATATATATATATATATATATATATATATATATATATATAAATATAATATATATAAATATAATATATATATATATATATATATATATATATATATATATATATATACATACATATAAAACAAGCACCGAGGGAGTCGAATAATAACTCTAGGTCTTTCCTTTTGCAATCTACACATCATCAGGAGCTTCCAATACTGCAGAAATGAGCAAGAAATCCAGGAAGATCCGTTCAACAGAACGACTCTAGCCAGAATGAGATGGCATCAAACAGGGCATATGTGCCTGGCGACAGAAAACTAAAGATATCTAATTAGTAGTAGTAGAGGCATAAACAAACCCATCAACATTAAATATTTTTTAATGACCTAGCAAACACAACATTAGTACTATAACAACTATCTCCACCATACTTCATACCATATCATTATACAAGACTTTAATTTTCTGATCTGAAAATATCTGGCATCTATCACTATGAGAATTTTCCCTCAAATAAAGAAAATGGGGAAGCAGCAAAAAGTATAAACTCTCCTATTTCTAGAGGCCAGCCCAATCCCCCTCAGGTAAATGTGTGTTATTTATAAGGCTCATTGGGAGCTGCGAAATATACTCAGTTCGTTAATATAGAGATGAATTTACGACAATCCAAAGATTTCAGGAAGGAATCGGGTTTCAGAATGTGTACAATGCTTTCCATTATAAAGATATCTAATTTGAATAAGCCATCACTATTTTTATAATGAATGTTTAACTTGTTTTGTAATTGCCGATTCTACAATATTTCGTCCAAGCCAAGAGACACGAGGAAAAATGACTTTGGCTTCTGATTAATTTGCAATGTTATTGCAAACCCTAATAGTAAAAAAACGCTTTTGTTTCCTGCACAGTTTATATTGAATATCGGTGTTGTGATACCCTGACATCTAGAGGTTTGCCAGTCTGTCCCACATAAGATAAGATGTAACTATTGCAACCTTTTTTGTAAACGCGACTAACACAATGTTGAGGAGAATTCACCATTAAGAATTCATCATTTAAATGATTTTAACAGTCTGTGAATTCTTAGAACTACTTGTAAAAAAATTTAAGGGCATTTGGCAGGACAGACAAATTCTGATTGTAAGGGATAACCAGTTCATTTTTAATGTGATGTGTTATTCTAGGCTCAGCCCTATGATAAGTTTTCCTAGCTACAGGCAATGCTGATTCAATGAACTCGTTAGGATACCGCAGTTTCATGGCAAAATCAAATATTTTCCTAATTTCTTCATCGAGAATTTTTGGGCTGCACACTCGGTAAATTCTCAGAATCATAGTGAGAAAGACAATTGTTTTTGCTCTTGTCTCTTGGTTTGAATAATAGTGAATGTATGAGCACGCATTAGTGGCCTTCCGATATACTGTAAATCTGAACTTTTTATCAACCCGATGTATCAAGACATCTAAGAATGGAGTGCTAAGTCACGGTAAAAAATGAATGCATGACCATATCATTCGGCCCAAGACACAAGACGTCATCCACATATATGAACCATTTAGCTGTACAGGGCGGGATGTCTTTCAACAGTCTAGCATCGAAAAGCTCTATATACAGATTGTTCAATAGAAGAGACAATGGAGTTCCCATAATTATTGATTGCAAGTTTGAGTTTCAAGGGAAATACAATGCTCAAAGGCAGGGAATGGCTATGGGAAATCCATTGTCTCCTTTATTGAGCAATCTGTATCTGGAGTTTTTCGAGGCTAGGCTGCTGAATGACATCCTGCCCTGTACACCTAAATGTTTAAGATATAATAATAATAACAACAACAGCAACAACAACAACAGCAACAACAATAACAATAATAATAATAATAATAATAATTCATAATAATTCATAATAATAATAATTTTATATTTACAACTATATATACAAAGTATACAGGCTTAGCTGACATCAGTGATATGCTACTATGAAGAAAGCCGCTTTTATGCAGAGCATATCGGGCAAATTAGGTAAATTTTGTCTCAGGATATGACCCACACTAGTCGACTAACACCCGGGTACCTATTTAATTGATATGTGAACATGGACAGAAGGTACTTAAGGGAACACATCTAAATATTACCAGCAATGCTGTGCATCTTGTGTCTTTGGCCGAATGATGTGGCCCTGGATCCTTTTTTCACGAAACTTAACACCGATATTCGATACGAACTGTTCAGGAATCAAATGTGATTCAGCCACATTAGGGTTTCCAGTAACTCCGCCAATTGGCCAGAAGCCAGTCATTGTTCCTTGTTTCCCTCGACTTGAGCAAAATGTGGTAGAATCGGCAATTATAAAACATGATAAACATTCATTATATAATAATAGTGGCGGGTTATTCAAATTAGATAACTTTATAATTGAAGGCATTGTACACAGGCTGAAGCCGAATTCCTGCATGAAATCGTTGGATTGTCGTAAATGCATCTCTACCCTGACGAACTGAGTATCTTTTGCTGCTCCCAATCAACCTCATGGATAAACCAGATTTTACCTGAGGGGTATTGGGCCGGCCTCTGGAAATAGGAAAATTTGTTCTTTTTCCTTCTTCCCCATTTTCTTCATGTGATGGTAAATTCCCATACTGATAGATGCCACATACTTCGAGATCAGAATATTTAAGTCTTGTATAATGATACAATTCGAAGCCTGTGAAGACTGATGCCATTGTGGAGAGAGTTGCCATGGTACTAATGTTGTGTTCGCTAGGTCATTAATAAATATTTAATGTCGATGGGTTTCTTTATGCCTCTACTACTACTGTTTAAAAATATTGCCTTCATATTTCTAGCACCTGGCACATTTGCCCTGTTTGATGCAATCTCATTTTAGCTACAGTCGTTCCGGCCAACGGATCTTCCTGGATTTCTTGCTCATTTCTACAATATTGGAAGCTCCTGATGATGTGTCGATTACAGAACGAAAGGCCTAGAGCTATCATTCGGTTCCTGCTGTGGTTGTTTTGCATCTTATGTCGCTTGCTCGTGATTATTCTATAATATATATATATATATATATATATATATATATATATATATATATATATATATATATATATATATATATATATATATATATATATGTGTGTGTGTGTGTGTGTGTGTGAGTACTTCCCAGGCCTCCAGCCTCCCCCTCATCTCCCACAGCTGGGTGGTGCTCACCTCGTCTCTGCTACACTATAAATCCCCAACACCAGGTCAAGCTCCATTAAATTTAAATTGAAGCGGGAATTCGTCGTCAACCCCCCCGTCTCCCACCCTGTTTCCCACCCTGTTTCCCACCCCGTTTCCCACCCTGTTTCCCACCCCGTCTCCCACCCTGTTTCCCACCCCGTCTCCCACCCTGTTTCCCACCCCGTCTCCCACCCTGTTTCCCACCCCGTCTCCCACCCTGTTTCCCAACCTGTCTCACACCCTGTTTCCCGCCCCGTCTCCATTCTGTTTCCCATCCCGTCTCCCACCCTGTTTCTCACCCCGTCTACCACCCTGTTTCCCACTCCATCTCCCACCCTGTTTCCCACCCCGTCTCCCATCCTGTTTTCCACCCCGTGTCCCAACCTGTTTTTCACCCCGTCTCCCACCCTGTTTCCCACCCCGTCTCCCAGCCCGTCTCCCATCCTGTTTCTCAGCTCGTTTTCCACCCTGTCACCCACCCTGTCTCCCACTCGTCTCAAACCCCTTTTCCCACCCCATGTCCCACCCAGTCTCCCAGCCCGTCTCCAATCACGTCCCTAATCCCTTCTCCCAGCCCGTCTCCCAACTCATCTCGCAGCTCGTCTCCCAGCCCGTCTCCCAGCCCGTCTCCCAGCCCGTCTCTCAGCCCGTCTCCCAGACCGTCTCCCAGCCGGTCTCCCACCCCATCTCCCAGCCCGTCTCGCACCCCGTCTCGCAGCCCGTCTCGCAGCCCGTCTCCCAGCCCTTCTCCCAGCCCATCTCCCAGCCCGTCTCCCAGCCCGTCTCCCAGCCCGTCTCCCAGCCCGTCTCCCACCCCGTCTTCCACCCCGTCTCCCACCCTGTTTCCCACCCAGTCTCCCACCCTGTTTCCCACCCCGTCTCACACCCTGCTTCCCACCCCGTCTCCCATTCTGTTTCTCACCCCGTCTCCATCCCTGTTTCTCATCACGTCTCCCACCCTGTTTCCCACTCCATCTCCCACCCTGTTTCCCACCCCGTCTCCCATCCTGTTTTCCACCCCGTCTCCCACCCTGTTTCTCAGCTCGTTTTCCACCCCGTCACCCCTGTCTCCCACTCGTCTCAAACCCCTTTTCCCACCCCGTGTCCCATCCAGTCTACCAGCCCGTCTCCAACCCCGTCTCTAATCCCTTCTCCCAGCCCTTCTCCCAGCCCGTCTCCCAGCCCGTCTCTCAGCCCCTCTCCCACCCCGGCGCCCACCCCGTCTCCCACCCCGTCTCCCACCCCGTCTCCCACCCCGTCTCCCAGCCCGTCTCCCAGCCCGTCTCCCAGCCGGTCTCCCAGCCCGTCTCCCAGCCGGTCTCCAAACCCGTCTCCCACCCCGTCTCCAACCCCTTCTCCCAGCCCGTCTCCCACCCCGTCTCCCATCCCGTCTCCCACCCCGTCTCCCAGCCCGTCTCCCACCCCGTCTCCCAGCCCGTCTCCCACCCCTCCCCCTCCAGCCCGTCTCCCACCCCGTCTCCCAGCCCGTCTCCCAGCCCGTCTCCCAGCCCGTCTCCCACCCCGTCTCCCAGCCGGTCTCCCAGCCCGTCTCCCACCCCGTCTCCCAGCCCGTCTCCCAGCCCGACTCCCACCCCGTCTCCCAGCCCGACTCCCACCCCGTCTCCCAGCCCGTCTCCCACCCCGTCTCCCAGTCCGTCTCCCACCCCGTCTCCCAGCCCGTCTCCCAGCCCGTCTCCCACCCCGTCTCACAGCCCTTCTCCCAGCCCGACTCCCACCCCGTCTCCCAGCCCGTCTCCCACCCCGTCTCCCACCCCGTCTACCAGCCCGTCTCCCAGCCCGTCTCCCAGCCCGTCTCCCACCCCGTCTCCCAGCCCGTCGCCCATCCCGTCTCCCAGCCCGTCTCCCACCCCGTCTCCCAGCCCGTCTCCCAGCCCCTCTCCCAGCCCGTCTCCCAGCCCGTCTCCCAGCCCGTCTCGCAGCTCGTCTACCAGCCCGTCTCCCAGCCCGTCTCCCACCCCGTCTCCCAGCCGGTCTCCCAGCCCGTCTCCCACCCCGTCTCCCAGCCCGTCTCCCAGCCCGTCTCCCACCCCGTCTCCCAGCCCGTCTCCCACCCCGTCTCCCAGCCTGTCTCCCAGCCCGTCTCCCACCCCGTCTCCCAGCCCGTCTCCCAGCCCGTCTCCCAGCCCGTCTCCCACCCCGTCTCCCAGCCCGTCTCCCATCCCGTCTCCCATCCCGTCTCCCAGCCCGTCTCCCACCCCGTCTCCCACCCCGTCTCCCAGCCCCTCTCCCAGCCCGTCTCCCAGCCCGTCTCCCAGCCCGTCTCGCAGCTCGTCTACCAGCCCGTCTCCCACCCGTCTCCCACCCGTCTCCCACCCGTCTCCCACCCGTCTCCCAGCCCGTCTCCCACCCCGACGCCCACCCCGTCTCCCAGCCCGACTCCCACCCCGTCTCCCAGCCCGTCTCCCAGTCCGTCTCCCAGCCCTCTCCCAGTCCGTTTCCCAGCCCGTCTCCCAGCCCGACTCCCACCCCGTCTCCCCGCCCGTCTCCCAGTCCGTCTCCCAGCCCTCTCCCACACCGTGTCCCAGCCCGACTCCCACCCCGTCTCCCAGCCAGTCTCCCAGCCCGACTCCCACCCCGTCTCCCCGCCCGTCTCCCAGTCCGTCTCCCAGCCCTCTCCCACCCCGTCTCCCAGCCCGACTCCCACCCCGTCTCCCAGCCAGTCTCCCAGCCCGACTCCCACCCCGTCTCCCAGCCAGTCTCCCAGCCCGACTCCCACCCCGTCTCCCAGCCAGTCTCCCAGCCCGTCCATAGACCGAGAAACGTAGCTTGTATTTTTATTATTAGTAGCAGTATTATTACCTTAGTAGTTGTTTTTATTGTTAGTAGTAGTTGTAGTGATAGTAGTAGTAGCAGTAGCAGTAGAAATAGTAGTAGTAGCAGCAGCAGCAGTAGTAGTAGTAGTAGTAGTAGTAGCAGCAGCAATAGTTATAGTAGTTCCAATAGTAGTAGAATTAGTAGTAGTAGTTGCGGTAGTAGTAGCAGCAATAGTAATGGTAGTAGTAGTAGTGTAGTAGTAGTAGTTGCAGTAGCTGTAGTAGCAGCAGTAGCAGTGGTAGTAATAGTCGTAGTAGCAGTAGTTGTACTAGTAGTCATAGTAGTATTAGTAGTGAAGTAATAGTAGTAGAAATAGTAGTTGTAGTAGTAGTAACAGTAGTTGCAGTTGTAGCAGCAGCAGCAGCAGTATTAATAGTAGTATTACTAGCAGTAGCAGCATCGGTAGTAGAAGTAGTAGTAGTAGTAATAGTGGTAGTAACAGTAGTAGTATCAGTAGTTGTAGTTCCTGTAGTTGTTGTAGTAGTTGAAGTAGTAGTAGTAGTAGGTATAGTAGCAGTAGTAATAGTAGGGGGGGGGGGCGTTGGCCTGTATGTCAGTGCCTTATCATTGTGGATGTAGACAAGCTTCCAGATACAACTTCCCAACAATTCCAGGAACAGCTTTTCAGAATTGACCACTGTCTGGAAAATCTCTCAACTCCTGCCCCAAACTTCTTGCTGTTGGGCTATTTCAACTTAAGACACCTAAAGTGAAAGAGTGTAGAAAATAATGTTTTAGGAAAGATATCCCCAGGAAGCAGCTGAGACGAAAATTCACACACGCATAATCTATTAAATCTCAGCAACAAATTCACTTTAAACCAGCAAATAATAGAGCCAACATTACTGGAAAATACACTAGACCTCATCTTCACCAATAATGATGATCTAATATGGAATATAACAGTATCAAAGACATACACTCAGACCACAACATAACAGAGGTACAGACATGTATGCACAGAGCTTCTGACTAGCAAAAAGTGACCAGTTATGAAGGTGCCTTCACCAAATTCAACTTCAATAACAAATGCATACAGTGGGATCAAGTCAACCATGTCCTACATGAAACAAGCTGGGAAGATATACTACACAATACGGATCCTTTGCCTAGAAAGAATTAACTCTGTGGCACTTGAGGTATGCTCAAGGCACAGTACTCTAAGGATATGGAAGAGAAGATGTAAACTAGAAAGAGAGAGAGAGACGCTCCCTGTACAGGCGAAGACGAAGAAACACAGAGCTGCTGAAAGGAGCCAGTATGTCTGTAATACGAAGGGAGGCACTGGTCGGATAAATAGCAAATATCGAACTTCAGCTTAAGGACTCATACAGGAGGCAAGAAACTCAGGAAGAACTTAAAGCCGTCAATGAAAGTGGAAAAAAATATTTCTTTTCATATACCAAATCTAAGGTCAAAAAAATACCCAGTATTAAACCCCTGCTTAGAAGAGATGGGACTTATACAGATGACGGCAAAGAAATGAGTGAGATACTAAAGTTCTAATATAACTCAGTGTTTAGTGAGCCCTTAACCAGACTAAGAGTCGAAAATCTGGACAAAATTTTTTATGACCGAG
Source organism: Cherax quadricarinatus (assembly GCF_038502225.1). Classification (NCBI taxonomy): domain Eukaryota; kingdom Metazoa; phylum Arthropoda; class Malacostraca; order Decapoda; family Parastacidae; genus Cherax; species Cherax quadricarinatus. The sequence continues at coordinate 13,156,714 of NC_091340.1, forward strand.
ACTCAAAATTTTGTCCATTCAAAAATTTCCGATATTTTTCTAACACCACAAGAGGTCGAAAAAACAATAAATGACATGCCCGTGCTCTCTGTCCCAGACCCAGACTCATGGAACTCCGTGCTCATCAAGAACTGCAAGAAGTCCCTTCCACGTGCCTTCAGTATTCTTTGGAGAGGGAGCATTGACACAGGGGTCATCCCACACTCACTAAAAACAGCAGACATAGTCCCTCTCCACAAAGGTGGCAGTAAAGCAATTACAAGGAATTACAGATCTATAGCACTAACGTCTGGTATCATAAAAATTTTTGAATGGGTTCCAAGAAGCAAGATCGCCATCCACTTAGATATCCATCAGTTACGCAACCCAAGGCAACATGGCTTTAGAGCACGTCGCTCCTGTTTGTCCCAACTACTGAACCATTATGACTAGGTATTACAACCCAGGATTCCAAATGGCCTGTTACCCCGGGTGTAATGGGAGCAAATAAACACAGTAGAAAAAGTTTAGACTTATATTATCCTTCACCAATTTAGAACAGCAATATGTACACTATGTACAGTGATAAGTATAGTGCACTCCACGGTAAGCAAAGCAGAAATAGAAGCCACAAGATAGCAGACCGTGCTTCAACCAGCTCTAGAATGGGAATGACAAGGGCAGACAGGAGAGCGGTACCCACATAACCTCTGCGATTGCCAAAACCATCTTCTTATTGGCTAGAACCTGGTCACTAGTTGAATGACGGGGCCCCATCATCAACTCTTAGCAACCTGGTTCGCTGGTTGGGGGAGATAGCCTGTAAATGAGGGTGTGTACATGCGCCGAATAAAGGTTACGTACTCTTTGCATGCCACACCCCCACCCCGAGAAGGCTCAGGATTAGGCTGCCACCTCCCAGTGGTAACCGTGCCGCCATGGCACAAAATAATGGGACTGCCTTTCCTCTCCACCATCCAACTCTTAGATAGAGCTCAGCTTTTCTCGTGACCAAAAGCCAAACCCTAAACTTAGAGTGAGGCAGCAGTCAGACAAGCTAGCATAGGTCCAAGATACAGGCGGACGGTAGCCCGCATCCCCTCACTAAAAAAAAACCCCAACGTAACACGTTAATTTGCAGAACACGCTTAGCTATGCACAGTACGATTGCAGAATACGCATACAAGCAAAGCTGACTGCAAAATTCTCCACACCGAACAGGCTAGTAACAACTGACACGCAAAATTTGTAAAGCAATGCCAGACAGCAAGCTGCACAATGTTCCTGCTACGAGCTTCACCCTAAGCTCAACCGTTTCTCTAAGTCCAGCTCAACTCTCGGACAGGCTACCCATATTACAACCCAGGATTCCAAATGGCCTGTTACCCCGGGTGTAATGGGAGCAAATAAACACAGTAGAAAAAGTTTAGACTTATATTATCCTTCACCAATTTAGAACAGCAATATGTACACTATGTACAGTGATAAGTATAGTGCACTCCACGGTAAGCAAAGCAGAAATAGAAGCCACAAGATAGCAGACCGTGCTTCAACCAGCTCTAGAATGGGAATGACAAGGGCAGACAGGAGAGCGGTACCCACATAACCTCTGCGATTGCCAAAACCATCTTCTTATTGGCTAGAACCTGGTCACTAGTTGAACGACGGGGCCCCATCATCAACTCTTAGCAACCTGGTTCGCTGGTTGGGGGAGATAGCCTGTAAATGAGGGTGTGTACATGCGCCGAATAAAGGTTACGTACTCTTTGTATGCCACACTAGGTCTTAGATGCACTGGAGGACAAACAAAATGCAGATGTAGTATTCACAGACTTTGCGAAAGCCTTCGACAAATGTGACCATGGTGTAATAACACACAAAATGCGTGATAAAAGAATAAAAGGAAAAACTGGTAGATAGGTATATTACTTCCTAACAAACAGAACACACAGAGTAATAGTCAATAGAGTAAAGTCTGAGGCGGCTACAGTGAAAAGCTCTGCTCTACAAGACACAGTACTTCCCCCCATCCTGTTCCTTATCCTCATATTTGACATAGAGATGCAAGTCACAGCACCGTGTCTTTATTTGCGGATGACACCCGAATATGCATGACAGCATCATCCATCGATGACACTAAAAGACTCAAAGCGGACATTAACCAAATCTTTACATGGGCCCTGGAAAACAATATAAATTTCATTGAAGAGAAATTTCAATTACTCCGATATGGAAAACTCGAGGAAATTAAAAGTGTACCGGAGTATAAAATAAATTCCAGCCACACAATAGAGCGAAAAACTAATATGAAGGACCTAGGAGTAATAATGTCAGAGAATCTGTTTCATACATTGCAACAATGTATCTACCACATTTGCTAGGAATAATGATAGAATGAATAATGAGAACCTTCAAAACTAGGGATGCCAAACGCATGATACTTCTCTTCAAATAGCTTGTTCTCTCTAGGCTGGAATATTGCTGCACACTAACAGCCCCTTTCAAAGCAGGCGACACTGCAGACCTGGAGAACAGAGAACTTTCACGGCACATTTAAGTACGACAAAACACCTAAATTACTTGGAACAGTTGAAGTCCCTTGATTTGTTCTTCTTGAAACGCAAGTGAGAAAGTTACATGCTAATGTACACTTGGAAAATCCTAGAGGAACTAATCCCAAATTTGCACACGATAATCACTCCTTATAAAAGGAAAAGACTGGACAAGAGACGCAATGATTCCCCAGTGAAAAGTAGGAGCGCTACGAGTACACTAAGAGACAATACAGTGTCAGGGGCCCAAGACTGTTCCACTACCTCCCAGCAAACATAAGGAGGATTACCAAGAGACCGCTGGCTGTCTTCAAGAAGGCACTGGTCAGGCACCTAAAGTCAGCGCCTGAGCAGCCGGGCTGTGGTTTGTACGTCAGTTTGCGTGCGGCCAACAGCAACAGCCCGATTGATCAGGCTTTGAGCCACCGCGAGGCCTGGTCACAGACCCGGCTACTGGGGCGTTGATCACCGAAACCCTCCCCAGGTAGACTCCAGGTATATTATTATCAGTCTTATAATAGCTATTATTATTATTTTTATTATTATTATTATTATTATTATTATTATTATTATTATTATTATTATTTGCAATAGTAGCAGTAGTAGCAGGAGTAGTAGTAGTAGTAGTAGTAGTAGTAGTAGTAGTAGTAGCAGTAGTAAAATGAACGCTTCTTTCAATACTCATTTGTAGCTCTTGGATCGAGTCTCTGCAACACTTACCAATGGCCAAGCCATTCTCAACCTCTCTACCAGCGACGTACCCACTCTTAAAACGGCGTAATGGCCTGTGCGTTCTAGACCTCAGGCATCATTCCATGCTCTTAGTGTCAAGCACTGCATCACCCTTAAGGTTTTGTTATTATAAATAAATAAATAAATATATATATATATATATATATATATATATATATATATATATATATATATATATATATATATATATATATATATATATATATATATATATATATATATATTATATATATATATAGACATATATATATATATATATATATATTTTATTTATATATATATATATATATATATATATATATATATATATATATATATATATATATATATATATCGTGCCGAATAGGTAAAACTGGTCAATTAACAAGAACTCATTTAAAATTAAGTCCTTTCTAAAATTTTCTCTTACACGTTTAAAAATATATTTTCTCATTTATGTTAATGTAAAAATTAATAATTTTGTACCAAAAAACCTTAGAAAACTTACTTAACCTTATTATAACAAGCGCAATTTAATTTAGCGTAATGCAACTAAATATATTTATATAACTTTATAATAAACAAACACAATGAAATATATATTTTTCGTTAGGTTCAGAATGATTATTGCGAAATTTTTGCATACGCAAATTATCGTTTGCCTTATTCGGCAAAAAGAGCGTTGTTATTTAAGCCAAAATAACAAGTTTTACCTGTTCGACACGACATAAGTAAGTGTATATATATATACATATATATATATATACACATATATATATATATATATATATATATAAATATATATATTTATATATATAAATATATATATATATATATATATATATATATATATATATATATATATATATATATATATATATATATATACATATATGGTTAACAATTTGCAAACAGGCGAAATTATTTACATTGTCTGTACGTCCACAGCAGGACTCAAACCTGCTAACTCTGTATCAGAGTCCACAGTACTTTACCACGAGACTAGACCCGCGATAAGTATGGGCGCTTAGCCGAAGCTAAGCAATGTTTCCCATACCCGCGGGCACCAAGCTCGTTTTGAAAGTTATTTCATCGAATCCTGCCACATGCAGTGGACAACGAAAGAGATTTGAAATGCTTAACAATTCGCAAACAGGCGAATATCCATCGCAGTGTCGGGAGACAGGGAGGAGCTGCTGACCACAGGGAGGAGTACAAGATCAGCAAGTACAGGGTCATAAGCCAACAGTATCAATTTGTCCCAGTGGGATCAGAGACCTTGGGATCATAGGGAAAACATGTCACACGTTTCCTTAAAGAACTGGGTTCCAGACTCATCGACACCACCAGGGACCCAAGGGCAGCCACTTTCATGTTCCAGCGCCTCAGCGTGGCCAGCCAGTATGCAGCAAGCATTTCCCCTCTGGATGGCCACGCTGAGGGGCTGGAACATGAAAGTAGCTGCCCTTGGGTCCCTGGTGGTGTCGATGAGTCTGGAACCCAGTTCTTTAAGGAAACGTGTGGCATGTTTTCCCCATGATCCCAAGGACTCTGATCCCACTGAGACAAATTCATACTGTTGGCTTATGTCCCTGTACTTGCTGATCTTGTGTTACAAAAAACGCGATTCTAAAAGCTTAGAGATCTCCAGTGAATACTAGAAAGGACTGCCCTTCTAGCATCCAGCCTGTTCCTGGGTTTTCGTAACAATTAGTCAGTATCCTGGTCCAATTATCCATTAGAATTCAATAAGAATTATTAGTGCTTCAGGATTACAACTGGTACGCTACTAACTAGAGAAATTAAAATTTAATAATTTTATTAATAATGTCTAGAGGTATAAGATCAAAGTAAATTAAATTAATCAATTCAAACAAATTAATAATAATCACTTCTCTCGTGTACAGTAGTGTTGTGCTGAAAGCACATGTCACATTTATAAGTCTTAAGTACTATCTGGTATATTAACATTTAATAATACAAATAAGTGTGTGTATGTGTGTAAGTGCTCTAAGTAGTTCGCTATGTCTCAAGACTCGACTAGACTTAAACAAGTGACTAACAAAGTCCTCAAATAAAATAACTTCTTGACCAACTGGCAATCAGAACAGTCTGCTTGAACAATAAAAAGAATGCTAAGCCCAATAGCAATATAACAAGCAACTGCGACACAGAATCAGGAACAAGGAGATAATATAACGACAATAAGTAGGGACCATAAGCAGATCCTCCACAAAAGTCACAAAACTCCCATACTACTGAATCTAAGTTCAGCATAAGAAAATCCCCGACTGTGACAGTACACATATACCAGTACAAGTTAGATCAGAAGCTACAGCTCAGGACCTGAGTTGCTCAGAGTGTCTATGCAACACACAACCTCAGTACAATGTCGAAAATCACTAAGTCTATACAATGTTCTGTGAACAGAGTCCCACAGAACCTACAACAATAATTAGACAGACGATCTTCCAACAAGGGCCAATAAAGGAGATTTAGGCACGACTTGTCAAGAATACGTCCAAACACCAAGCGAGTCTATACCAGACTGAATACTTCAGGCGAGGTGAGAACACCCCCCTCTATCACGTGATAGCTCCATGGACGGTTGCTGCCCAGCAACAACGAGAAGCCGGCAGAGTAACGAGCCACAAGCGATAATTACAGTAGTTAGACAATCAAGACTTGAACTGAGCACATAATAATATGTTACATCCTACCTAACAAAAGGAAACTAAGTCAAATAATAATATAAAGCAATATATTCACGATTTAGCTATTATCGCAAATATAAGCAATATAAAATTATATGAAAAGGTAATATACATGTAATATATATACGTAATATACATTGCAATCCATTCAGGGGTTGCAACATCTTGTACTCCTCCCTGTAGTCAGCAGCTCCTCCCAGTCGCCCGAAACTGTTATGGATATAGGTGTCAGCCAGTGTGGACACACAGGTATAATCCCATGCTAAGAGCTTGCCATTCTTCCAAGAACAGATGGTGGTCCCATCAGGGCGGTTTGCTGGGTTGTGGGTATTGATGGCTGCAAGTGATCGGGGCTCCCTCTAGGCTGGGCATCCAGCTGTAGCAAGGGTTCTCTTTATGATGTTGACTTCATTGTGTCTTTCATGCCAGCCCTTGGTTCTGGAACAGTTAAGACCATGTAGACCGTATTGGTCTGCCTGCGCATCTCCGCAAATACACTTATATTCCGTGTGAATTGGGGGCAGCAAGGTGCAGAGCCACTGCAATATGGAGGGTCATAGGGTTGAGGCGCGTTCCCATTGCCGATATGGGAACTGTTTGGAGGAAGTCCCAAGAGTGAGGTGCGTTCACAGCTTGAAAATGGGCAGCCTCCCTGTCTGACATTGCAGCCCTGAGCATGTTGGTAAGCACTTTTTCAGCGATGGGGCCATCCCAGCGTGACTGTTTGTAAGCCAGTGCTGCACTAGGGTTTGATGCTGGAGCAGCAAGAGTCTCCCATTTAGTGATGGCACTGGAATAGCTAGGGTCCTGTATTCATGCTGAGTCACTGAGGTTATCAGGAAGAATTTCTTATTAACTCGTTTGATGCTATAGAAGAGGATAGGAAAGCTGGTAGAGCAATCTGGGAGGATCTGCGTGCTCCCAACCCCCCAAGCCTGACCGAAAGTGAGGCTCGCAATTACTGTCCCTCTTCAAGGGAAAGATTCAATACACTCTCTAGCATGGTCTTAAGGAGAGAGTCATATTCCTTGAATTTTGGACTGCTAAAGGCTGGGGAGCATCTCAGAAAGTAGGTAAGTTTTGGAATTGACAGGCACCTGGTGAGTAGGCATCATGTGTATAAATGTCTTTCATCCTGCTTTCCATCGTCCGGATGTCTGAGACTTTTTTTTTTAGGATCAGATCGATGGCATTGGGCCCAAGCGGAGCACCAAGGAGAGTGCTATTGGCTGGATCAATGGCTCGTGCTCCTGGTAAAACTGCACTAATATTCTGGATCATCTGTTGATTGGTAGAAACTATTTCACATTTGGTGGGGTTTAAAGATAGGCCCAGGCTTTCTCCCATGTCTTTGATATATCTGATGTCCTCTAGGACATGTAAGTAGTGATAATTTCTACAGAGCGGTCTCCTCCTCTCAGTGGCTTCCTCCCAAAAGGCCTTCTACAGAGTGGTCTCTTCTACAGAGTGGTTTCCTCCCTGAAGGACTTCTACAGAGCAGTCTCCTTTTCACACCTATGTGCTAATGACCTTGACCTCGCCCTCGAGACCACCTCACCCTCGAGACCACCTCACCCTCGAGACCACCTCACCCTCAACCCCCGACCCTCAACCCCCCACCCACGACCCCCACCCGCGCCCCCCGCGCCCCCCGCGCCCCCCGCGCCCCCCGCGCCCCCCGCGCCCCCCGCGCCCCCCGCGCCCCCCGCGCCCCCCGCGCCCCCCGCGCCCCCCCGCGCCCCCCGCGCCCCCCGCGCCCCCCCGCGCCCCCCGCGCCCCCCGCGCCCCCCGCGCCCCCGCGCCCCCCGCCCGTCGCGCCGACCCGCGCCCCCCCCTCGCGCCCCCCCGCGCCCCCAGCGCCCCCCCCTGCGCCCCCCGCGCCCCCCGCTCCCCCCGCGCCCCCCGCACCCCCCGCCCGTCGCGCCGACCCAGCCGCCCGCCCGCGCCCCTCGCGCCCCGCCCGTCGCGCCCGCCCGCGCCGTCTGCTGCGTCTTCTGCTGCGCCGTCTGCGGCGTCGTCCGGATCGCCCCCGCGCCCCGAATTTTTTCCGATTTTTTTCAATTTTTTTTTAATTTTCTTGTGCTCTCCTCGGATCAAATTTTTGAGGTTCTACCCACGTTCACCCCCACCCCAATTTTTTTTTTCTCGATAATACAAAGACTCCAATTCCTCGGATCAAATTTTTCTCGAAATCAAACACCTTCATAAGTACTCTTGCACATCATTTGAACACCTTCAAAAACACCTTTGAATAACCTCAAAACACCATTTGAGTACACACAAATACACCACTGAATACTACTAAAACACCACTGAATACACTCAAAACACCACCAAAATCACCATAAACTAAGATCAACACCCACATCCCACAGCACCCACAACCCACAACACCCACATCCCACATCACCCACAACCCACATCACCCACACCCCACAATTTTTTCTCGTTTTAACTAATTTCATCAGAAAGTCACAACAACAACAACACACTTATAATCACTTTTCAACAACTCTAGTTCGACAACAACACCCACAACCCACAACACCCACAACACCCACAACCCACAACACCCACACCCCACAATTTTTTCTCGTTTTAACTAATTTCATCAGAAAAAGTCACAACAACAACCCACTTATAACATCTTTTTCGGTATCTCTAGTTCGACAACAACACCCACAACACCCACATCCCACAACACCCACAACCCACATCACCCACACCCCACAACACCCACAACCCACATCACCCACACCTCAAAACAGACACAACCCACATCACCCACACCCCACAATTTTGTTTCTCGTTTTAACTAATTTCATCAGAAAGTCACAACAACAACTCACAACTTATAATCACACCTTTGAATAACCTCAAAACACCATTTGAGTACTCCCAAATACACCACTGAATACTACTAAAACACCACTGAATACACCCAAAACACCACCAAACTCACCATAAACTGAGATCAACACCCACATCCCACATCACCCACATCCCACATCACCAACAACCCACAATTTTTTCTCGTTTTAACTAATTTCATCAGAAAGTCACAACAACAACAACAACAACACACTTATAATCACTTTTCAACAACTCTAGTTCGACAACAACACCCACAACCCACAACACCCACATCCCACAACACCCACATCCCACATCACCCACACCCCCACAACAACTACCCACAACTTATAACCACTTTTTTCGGTATCTCTAGTTCGACAGCAACACCCACAACCCACAATTTTTTTTCTCGTTTTAACTAATTTCATCAGAAAAAGTCACAACAACCAACTTACAATCACTTTTCAGCATCTCTAGTTCAACAACAACACCCACAACCCACAACACCCACATCCCACAACACCCACAACCCACAATTTTTTCTCGTTTTAACTAATTTCATCAGAAAAAGGCACAACAACCCACAACTTATAACCACTTTTTCGGTATCTCTAGTTCGACAACAACGCTCACAATCCACAACACCCACATCCCACAACACCCACATCCCACAACCCACATTTTTTTTTCACGTTTTAACTAATTTCATCAGAAAAAGTCACAACAACAACCCACAACTTATAACCACTTTCTCAGTATCTCTAGTTCGACAACAACACCCACAATCCACAACACCCACATCCCACAATTTTTTTCTCGTTTTAACTAATTTCATCAGAAAAAGTCACAACAACAACACACTTATAACGTCTTTTCGGTATCTCTAGTTCGACAACAACACCCACAACCCACAACACCAACATCCCACAACACCCACATCCCACATCACACACACCCCCACAACAACTACCCACAACTTACAACCACTTTTTTCGGTGTCTCTAGTTCGACAACAACACCCACAACCCACAACCCACAATTTTTTTTCTCGTTTTAACTAATTTCATCAGAAAAAGTCACATCAACAACCCACAACTTATAACCACTTTTTCGACATCACTAGTTCGACAACAACACCCACAGCCACCAACACCCCACAACCCACAATTTTTTTCTCGTTTTAACTAATTTCATCAGAAAAAGTCACAAAAACAACCCACTTATATCATCTTTTTTGGTATCTCTAGTTCGACTACATTACCCACAACCCTCATCAATTACCAATTTATTAAAAAAAATTTTCCCCTTCTTTTTACTGAATCTTAAATGTAATACACATTCCTCTTTACATTACTAAAATTCTAATAAAATCCTCTCCATACCCATCTCCTTGTATCCACATAAATTGATATTATACTCGCATCAACTAATCTCACTACCCAACTATTGAGACATGTTTCTACACCCTCCATTCTTTTCCAATATATCATAACTTTTCAATTCTATAATTTCTTTTTAAAATATTCACACATTATCTTTATTTTCAGTAAAATCTCCCCATATTTCATTAAATTTCTAATACAACCCTCCCCATACCCCTCTCCATCTCACCCGCATTTCTTCACATCCACTCACCCATCTCCCAACACACCTCTTCTGAACACACACAAAAATCACATTTCACATCCACAAATGCATCTCATCACCCATCTCAAATCCACTAAAATCACTGTAACCAAGATATTCACAAAACTCTATGATCACCTAACACACACACACACACACACACACACACACACACACACACACACACACACACACACACACACACACACACACACACACACACACACACACACACACACACACACACACACACACACACACACACACACACACACACACACACACACACACACACACACACACACACACCTCACTTTACTTTGAACACCTTCAAAACACTCTCATACATCATTTGAGACCACCTTTTCTCAATATCTCTCATCCACAACCTTTATCATCTCACTACAGAACAACCCCAAGATTACTTCGAACACTCTCATAAATAATTTGAATACTCACATAAACACCTTTGAACATTTCCAAACAACACTGAAGCACTTCCAAAATATCATTTTGATTACTCCCAAATAAGATTTATCATCTCTAATTTATCTACACTTACACATTTCATTAACTGAAATTACAACACATCCACCATACTACTCCCTCAGTCTCCAGACTTTACAACATTAACACAAAAACTAACTCAGACACTTATGACATGAGACATTTTACCAAAACTAACACAAACACATATCTGTTACATCTCCAATGTCTAAGATCACCACAATCAACACGTTTGCCAAATTCTATAACCCCACCACTAAGATCACACATTTTTTTTTGTACACATTCTCTTAAAACATCATCATAACTAAGATCACTAAAACTATCTATACTTTTACTAAGATCACATAACATTTTGTCTTCTCTAACTCACCCACCAATTCACATTCTCATTCACACTTACACATTTCATTAACCGAAATTACATCTCATCCACCAAACTCCTCCCTCATTCTCCAGACTTTACAACATTAGCACAAAAAAAAACTAACTCATACACTTATGACATGAGACATTACCTTATCTAACACACTGATTAACTTTAAACCAACTCTGAACACCACTGATCATCTTCAAAAAATACTCTGCACATCATTTGAACACCTTCAAAAAACACCATCAAACACCTCCGAATACTCCCAAAACACTACTGATTACTACCAAATCACCACTGAATACTACCAAATCACCGTCAAAATCACAAGAAACTAAGTTTAACATCACCATCTAACATCCTTTTTATAGAAATCCCCTCAAATCACTATAACCAAGAACTCCCTCCCCATTTGGCGCATAAAAAAAAAAAGCATGAACACAAACCTAATACGCAAACACTTAGTACATGATCACCATCAACTGAAAACATATCTTGTACACACACATAATCTAAGACAACCACCAACTACAATCACCCATGTTCACTTACCTCAAAAATCACTAATATCACAGAAAACACTCATTTTTATAAACATTTCACACAAAAAAATCATATTTGACAATATCTAAGCGCACTCACCTCACTACCACCAACACACGATGTCACACCTCACAGGACCGACGAGCTCACCTCCAGTGACGTCACACTCCCATTGTGTTACTTGGTGGTTGGTAACATCACACCCAACCCACCTTGTTTCAACCTGTTGTACCCTACATTATCTAAGATCACTATATCCAAGACGATTACCAGATTTTATGACCCCACCACCAAGATCACAGAAAACACACATTTTTATAATTATTCACACAAAAATCACGATCACCAATTCCATATCATGTTTACCGTCATCTATCAACACTCATCACCAAGATCACCAAAAATCTAAGATCATGCATCTCAAAACTACTATGATCACTGAAAACACTTATTTTTTAAACATTCGCACAAAAATAAGACATACACAAAAATACCACAACACTTCCACCAACATCTATAACATAACATGAGCACTATAACATATCACTATCACAAAAAAAATAATACACAGACACCCACATCTTATACATTTCAATCACAAATTTAAGACATGAGACATACACACCAAATCTAAGACATTCACCTCCAACTAAGACATACACATCTTAACTAAGACATACACCAAAAACCTATACTTGACATATTGCGGTATGAATATTCATGCCGCATTTATGTTGCATATCACATTTAATCATCCACATCATCCCTAAAACATTCTTCCTTATTCATTCCGTATATCTCCTAGAGTTGTTTTAACCCCGACGGGCCCATCACGACGTAGGAGCCAGAGCAACCATCACCACTCCAACACCACCTACTACACTCTGGCTCCTAATGTCATGATGGGCCGTCGGGGTTAAAACAACTCTGGGAGATATACGGAATGAATAAGGAAGGATGTTTTAGGGATGATGTGGATGAGGAAATGTGATATGCAACATAAATGCGGCATGAATATTCATGCTGCAATATGTCAAGTATAGGTTTTTGGTGTATGTCTTAGTTAAGATGTGTATGTCTTAGTTGGAGGTGAATGTCTTAGATTTGGTGTGTATGTCTCATGTCTTAAATTTGTGGTTGAAATGTATAAGATGTGGGTGTCTGTGTATTATTTTTTTTGTGATAGTGATATGTTATAGTGCTCATGTTATATTATAGATGTTGGTGGAAGTGTTGTGGTATTTTGTATATGTCTTATTTTTGTGCGAATGTTTAAAAAATAAGTGTTTTCAGTGATCATAGTAGTTTTGAGATGCATGATCTTAGATTTTTGGTGATCTTGGTGATGAGTGTTGATAGATGACGGTAAACATGATATGGAATTGGTGATCGTGATTTTTGTGTGAATAATTATAAAAATGTGTGTTTTCTGTGATCTTGGTGGTGGGGTCATAAAATCTGGTAATCGTCTTGGATATAGTGTTCTTAGATAATGTAGGGTACAACAGGTGAAAACAAGGTGGGTTGGGTGTGATGTTACCAACCACCAAGTAACACAATGGGAGTGTGACGTCACCGGAGGTGAGCTCGTCGGTCCTGTGAGGTGTGACATCGTGTGTTGGTGGTAGTGAGGTGAGTGCGCTTAGATATTGTCAAATATGATTTTTTTGTGTGAAATGTTTATAAAAATGAGTGTTTTCTGTGATATTAGTGATTTTTGAGGAAAGTGAACATGGGTGATTGTAGTTGGTGGTTGTCTTAGATTATGTGTGTGTACAAGATATGTTTTCAGTTGATGGTGATCATGTACTAAGTGTTTGCGTATTAGGTTTGTGTTCATGCTTTTTTTTTTTATGCGCCAAATGGGGAGGGAGTTCTTGGTTATAGTGATTTGAGGGGATTTCTATAAAAAGGATGTTAGATGGTGATGTTAAACTTAGTTTCTTGTGATTTTGACGGTGATTTGGAAGCATTCAGTGGTGATTTGGTAGTAATCAGTAGTGTTTTGGGAGTATTCGGAGGTGTTTGATGGTGTTTTTTGAAGGTGTTCAAATGATGTGCAGAGTATTTTTTGAAGATGATCAGTGGTGTTCAGAGTTGGTTCAAAGTTAGTCAGTGTGTTAGATATGGTAATGTCTCATGTCATAAGTGTATGAGTTAGTTTTTTTTTGTGCTAATGTTGTAAAGTCTGGAGAATGAGGGAGGAGTTTGGTGGATGAGATGTAATTTCGGTTAATGAAATGTGTAAGTGTGAATGAGAATGTGAATTGGTGGGTGAGTTAGAGAAGACAAAATGTTATGTGATCTTAGTAAAAGTATAGATAGTTTTAGTGATCTTCGTTATGATGATGTTTTAAGAGAATGTGTACAAAAAAAAAAATGTGTGATCTTAGTGGTGGGGTTATAGAATTTGGCAAACGTCTTGATTGTGGTGATCTTAGATATTGGAGATATAACAGATATGTGTTTGTGTTAGTTTTGGTAAAATGTCTCATGTCATAAGTGTCTGAGTTAGTTTTTGTGTTAATGTTGTAAAGTCTGGAGACTGAGGGAGTAGTATGGTGGATGTGTTGTAATTTCAGTTAATGAAATGTGTAAGTGTAGATAAATTAGAGATGATAAATCTTATTTGGGAGTAATCAAAATGATATTTTGGAAGTGCTTCAGTGTTGTTTGGAAATGTTCAAAGGTGTTTATGTGAGTATTCAAATGATTTATGAGAGTGTTCGAAGTAATCTTGGGGTTGTTCTGTAGTGAGATGATAAAGGTTGTGGATGAGAGATATTGAGAAAAGGTGGTCTCAAATGATGTATGAGAGTGTTTTGAAGGTGTTCAAAGTAAAGTGAGGTGTGTGTGTGTGTGTGTGTGTGTGTGTGTGTGTGTGTGTGTGTGTGTTGTGTGTGTGTGTGTGTGTGTGTGTGTGTGTGTGTGTGTGTGTGTGTTAGGTGGTCATAGAGTTTTGTGAATATCTTGGTTACAGTGATTTTAGTGGATTTGAGATGGGTGATGAGATGCATTTGTGGATGTGAAATGTGATTTTTGTGTGTGTTCAGAAGAGGTGTGTTGGGAGTTGGGTGAGTGGATGTGAAGAAATGCGGGTGAGATGGAGAGGGGTATGGGGAGGGTTGTATTAGAAATTTAATGAAATATGGGGGGATTTTACTGAAAATGTGAATATTTTAAAAAGAAATTATAGAATTGAAAAGTTATGATATATTGGAAAAGAATGGAGGGTTTTGAAACATGTCGCAATAGTTGGGTAGTGAGATTAGTTGATGCGAGTATAATATCAATTTATGTGGATACAAGGAGATGGGTATGGAGAGGATTTTATTAGAATTTTAGTAATGTAAAGAGGAATGTGTATTACATTTAAGATTCAGTAAAAAGAAGGGGAAAGAAATTGTGAATAAATTGGTAATTGATGAGGGTTGTGGGTAATGTAGTCGAACTAGAGATACCAAAAAAGATGATATAAGTGGGTTGTTTTTGTGACTTTTTCTGATGAAATTAGTTAAAACGAGAAAAAAATTGTTGGTTGTGGGGTGTTGGTGGTTGTGGGTGTTGTTGTCGAACTAGTGATGTCGAAAAAGTGATTATAAGTTGTGGGTTGTTGATGTGACTTTTTCTGATGAAATTAGTTAAAACAAGAAAAAAAATTGTGGGTTGTGGGTGTTGTTGTCGAACTAGAGATACCGAAAAAAGTGGTTATAAGTTGTGGGTAGTTGTTGTGGGGGTGTGGGTGATGTGGGATGTGGGTGTTGTGGGATGTGGGTGTTGTGGGTTGTGGGTGTTGTTGTCGAACTAGAGATACCGAAAAGACGTTATAAGTGTGTTGTTGTTGTGACTTTTTCTGATGAAATTAGTTAAAACGAGAAAAAAATTGTGGGATGTGGGTGTTGTGGATTGTGGGTGTTGTTGTCGAACTAGAGATACCGAAAAAGTGGTTATAAGTTGTGGGTTGTTGTTGTGACTTTTTCTGATGAAATTAGTTAAAACGTGAAAAAAAAATTGTGGGTTGTGGGATGTGGGTGTTGTGGGATGTGGGTGTTGTGGATTGTGGGCGTTGTTGTCGAACTAGAGATACCGAAAAAGTGGTTATAAGTTGTGGGTTGTTGTGCCTTTTTCTGATGAAATTAGTTAAAACGAGAAAAAATTGTGGGTTGTGGGTGTTGTGGGATGTGGGTGTTGTGGGTTGTGGGTGTTGTGGGTTTGTGGGTGTTGTTGTCGAACTAGAGATACCGAAAAAGTGGTTATAAGTTGTGGGTTGTTGTTGTGACTTTTCTGAAGAAATTAGTTAAAACGTGAAAAAAAAATGTGGGTTGTGGGATGTGGGTGTTGTGGGATGTGGGTGTTGTGGATTGTGGGCGTTGTTGTCGAACTAGAGATACCGAAAAAGTGGTTATAAGTTGTGGGTTGTTGTGCCTTTTTCTGATGAAATTAGTTAAAACGAGAAAAAATTGTGGGTTGTGGGTGTTGTGGGATGTGGGTGTTGTGGGATGTGGGTGTTGTGGGTTGTGGGTGTTGTTGTCGAACTAGAGATGCTGAAAAGTGATTGTAAGTTGGTTGTTGTGACTTTTTCTGATGAAATTAGTTAAAACGAGAAAAAAAAATTGTGGGTTGTGGGTGTTGTGGGTTGTGGGTGTTGTTGTCGAACTAGAGATACCGAAAAAAGTGTTTATAAGTTGTGGGTAGTTGTTGTGGGGGTGTGGGTGATGTGGGATGTGGGTGTTGTGGGATGTGGGTGTTGTGGGTTGTGGGTGTTGTTATCGAACTAGAGTTGTTGAAAAGTGATTATAAGTGTGTTGTTGTTGTTGTGACTTTCTGATGAAATTAGTTAAAACGAGAAAAAATTGTGGGTTGTGGGTGATGTGGGTTGTGGGTGATGTGGGTGTTGGGGGTTGTGGGTGTTGTGGGATGTGGGTGTTGTGGGTTGTGGATGTTGTTATCGAACTAGAGTTGTTGAAAAGTGTGGGATGTGGGTGTTGATCTTAGTTTATGGTGAGTTTGGTGGTGTTTTGAGTGTATTCAGTGGTGTTTTAGTAGTATTCAGTGGTGTATTTGGGAGTACTCAAATGGTGTTTTGAGGTTATTCAAAGGTGTGATTATAAGTTGTGGGTTGTTGTTGTTGTGACTTTCTGATGAAATTAGTTAAAACGAGAAAAAAAATTGTGGGGTGTGGGTGATGTGGGTTGTGTGTGTTGTGGGGTGTGGGTGATGTGGGTTGTGGGTGTTGTGGGGTGTGGGTGATGTGGGTTGTGGGTGTTGTGGGATGTGGGTGTTGTGGGTGTTGTTGTCGAACTAGAGATACCGAAAAAGATGTTATAAGTGGGTTGTTGTTGTGACTTTTTCTGATGAAATTAGTTAAAACGAGAAAAAATTGTGGGGTGTGGGTGTTGTGGGTTGTGGGTGTTGTGGGTGTTGTGGGTTGTGGGTGTTGTTGTCGAACTAGAGTTGTTGAAAAGTGATTATAAGTGTGTTGTTGTTGTTGTGACTTTCTGATGAAATTAGTTAAAACGAGAAAAAATTGTGGGGTGTGGGTGATGTGGGTTGTGGGTGTTGTGGGTGTTGTGGGTTGTGGGTGTTGTGGGATGTGGGTGTTGATCTTAGTTTATGGTGATTTTGGTGGTGTTTTGAGTGTATTCAGTGGTGTTTTAGTAGTATTCAGTGGTGTTTTAGTAGTATTCAGTGGTGTATTTGTGTGTACTCAAATGGTGTTTTGAGGTTATTCAAAGGTGTTTTTGAAGGTGTTCAAATGATGTGCAAGAGTACTTATGAAGGTGTTCTGGGAGTATTCGGAGGTGATTTGGGGGTGTTCGAATGATGTTTTTGGAGTATTTAAAGGTAATTTATGGTGTTTTTTGGTGATGTTCAAAGTAAAGTGTTTGAGTTAGTTTTTGTAATAATGTTGTGAAGTCTGGAGACTGAGGGAGGAGTTTGCGGGGATGAGTTGTAATTTAATGAAATGTGTAAGTGCAGATAAATTAGAGCTGTCAAATCTTATTTGGGAGTATTCAAAATGTTGTCTTGGAAGTGTTTCAGTGTTGTTTGGAAATGTTCAAAGGTATTTTTGTGAGTATTCAAATGATTTATGAGAGTGTTTTGAAGGTGTTCAAAGTAAAGTGAGGTGTGTGTGCGTATTAACTTCGTAATATGTAAAATTGTGACTAGTGAATTTATCGAAAAGTGGTTATAAGTGTTGTGGTGACTTTCTGATGAAATAGTTAAAATGAGAAAAATTGGGGGTTATGAGTGAAAATTGTGAGGTGTTGGTTGGAGTGTGAGGGTTCGGGAGGGTGGGGAGGAGGAGAGAGAGAAGGTTACTTCGTGGGGAGTGACCTGAGATGAAATAGTTAAAACGAGAAAAATGTCTAGACTTGTGTTGTAAAGAAATTGTGGATTGTTGTGGGTATTAACGAAAAAAATGTGAAATTATTTGGATTATCCTGGGTTAAGAGTGAAAATGTTTTCCCCATGTTGTATGAAATGTGTAATACTGAGATTTGGGAAAGTCGACAAGATTCAGCCTGTGTGTGTGGGGTCATCGCGTGACGTCACTGACATAGGGGGAAGTCGACAAGATTCAGCTTGTATGTGTGAGGTCATCACGTGACGTCACTGACCGCCGAGTAAACACAGGTGGGGTGACGTCACACTTGTTTAGACCTGTAGTAAGAGAAAGTACCATGCCCCATAGGAGGAGTTCATTTGAATGCTTACCCTGAGAGTGGGGAATCCAAAAACTTGATCCGAGGAGATGGAGTCTCGGTATTATCGAGAAAAAACTTGATCCAAGGAGATGGAGTCTTTGATTTCGAGAAAAAATTGATCCGAGGAATTGGAGACTTTGTATTATCGAGAAAAAACTTGATCCAAGGAGATGGAGGAGAAATTTTGGGGGGTGGAAGGAGGGGTACCCAAAAACTTGATCCAAGGAGATGGAGTCTTTGATTTCGAGAAAAAATTGATCCGAGGAATTGGAGACTTTGTATTATCGAGAAAAACTTGATCCAAGGAGATGGAGACTTTGATTTCGAGAAAAATTTGATCCGAGGAATTGGAGTCTTTGTATTATCGAGAAAAAAAAATTAGGGTGGGGGTGAACATGGGGGGAACCTCAAAAATTTGATCCGAGGAGAGCACAAGAAAATTAAAAAAAATTGAAAAAAATCGGAAAAAAAATCGGGGCGCGGGGGCGATCCGGACGACGCTGCAGAAGGCGCAGCAGAAGGCGTGGGCGGGCGCGACGGGCGGGGCGCGAGGAGCGCGGGCGGGCGGCTGGGTCAGCTCGACGGGCGGGGGGCGCGGGGGGCGCGGGGGGCGCGGGGGCGCGGGGGGCGCGGGGGGCGGGGGGGCGCGGGGGGCGCGGGGGGCGCGGGGGGCGCGGGTGGGGGTCGTGGGTGGGGGTTGAGGGTGGGGGGTTGAGGGTGAGGTGGTCTCGAGGGTGAGGTGGTCTCGAGGGCGAGGTCAAGGTCATTAGCACATAGGTGTGAAAAGGAGACCGCTCTGTTGAAACCATGACTACTCATGTACATACATATATATATATATATATATATATATATATATATATATATATATATATATATATATATATATATATATATATATATATATATATATATATATATATATATATATATGTCGTGCCGAATAGTTAAACTTGCATTTTTGGCTTAAATAGCAACTCTCGTCTTGCCGAATAAGACAAGCCAAAATAGCAAGTTTTACCTATTCGGCACGACATATATATATATATATATATATATATATATATATATATATATATATATATATATATATATATATATATATATATATATATATATATATATATATATATATATATATATATATATATATATATATATATATATATATGCAAGGAATTCGCAAGAGCAGGTGAAATATTCACAAACACTGATCTCTGGCTGAAGGAGACTCGAACCTACGAACCTTGGAACAAGGTACGCAGTGCTATACCAATCTACCCACACTGGACAATACCTTGGCGTGCGTGACTCACGAAATCGTTATGACACGATTGCAAACAAACCATACCATGGGCGGGATTAGGACCGCGTGTTCAAATCCCGCCCGTGGTAAGGTTTCTTGACGTGCAGCTTGCGCTCCACGTTGATCCAAGGCAGCCAGCTTTCAGGGAGAAGGCTTACAGCTTTTCATCTTATCCCCTGCATGCATCAGCCTTGGATCAACGTGTAGCGCAAGCTGCACGCCAAGGTATTGTCCAGTGTGGGTATATTGGTATAGCACTGCGTACCTTGTTCCAAGGTTCGTAGATTCGAGTCTCCTTCAGCCAGTGATCAGTGTTTGCGTATATTTCGCCTGCTCTTGCGAATTCCTTGCATTGTTAAAATCTCTAGTAAGGCTGATGCATGCAGGGGATAAGATGAAAAGCTGTAAGCTTTCTCCCTGAAAGCTGGCTGCCTTGGATCTACGTGTAGCGCAAGCTGCACGCCAAGGTATTGTCCAGTGTGGGTAGATTGGTATAGCACTGCGTACCTTGTTCCAATGTTCGTAGGTTCATAAGAACATAAGAACATAAGAACGAAGGAACACTGCAGAAGGCCTACTGGCCCGTGCGAGGCAGGTCCAAGTCTCCTACCGGCTTAAGCCAATGCACCCAACCTAGTCAGGTCAGGTCACATTGACTTAAGGGAGGAACACGGCAACCGACCTGTTAGCACAAGCTATCAGGTCTAACTCACACCCACCCACATCTACTCATGTATTTATCCAACCTATTTTTAAAGCTACACAACGTTCTGGCCTCTATAACGGTACTTGGGAGTTTGTTCCACTCATCCACAACTCTATTACCAAACCAGTACTTTCCTATATCCTTCCTGAATCTGAATTTTTCCAACTTAAAACCATTGCTGCGAGTCCTGTCTAGGCTAGATATTTTCAGCACACTATTTACATCCCCTTTATTTATTCCTGTCTTCCACTTATACACCTCAATCATATCCCCCCTAATTCTACGTCTTTCTAGAGAGTGCAGTTTCAGGGCCCTTAGTCTATCCTCATAGGGAAGGTTTCTGATACATGGGATCATCCTTGTCATCCTCCTTTGTACATTTTCCAGAGAATTTATATCCATTCTGTAATACGGTGACCAAAACTGTGCAGCATAATCTAAATGAGGCCTAACCAAGGATGTATAGAGTTGAAGAACAACCTGAGGACTCCTATTATTTATGCTTCTTGATATGAAGCCAAGGATTCTATTAGCTTTATTGCGAACACTTATGCACTGTTGTCTTGGTTTCAGATTACTGCTAACCAGAACTCCTAAATCTTTTTCGCAATCCGTAATATTAAGATCTACATTATTTAGTTTATATGTGGCATGGTTATTGTCCTGTCCAACATTTAGAACTTTGCATTTGTCTATATTAAACTGCATCTGCCACTTCTCCGACCACTGCATCAGTCTATTCAAATCTTCCTGGAGTGCTCGAATGTCCTCGTCAGAATGAATTCGACGGCCTATTTTGGTGTCATCGGCAAACTTGCCGATGTCGCTCTTTATGCCCTCATCTATGTCGTTTATGTAGATTGTAAACAGCAGGGGGCCCAACACTGACCCCTGTGGAACACCGCTCGTGACGCTTCCCCACTCTGATTTCTCCCCATTTATGCAAACTCTCTGCTGCCTATTTGTCAACCATGCCTCTATCCAGGAAAAAATTTCTCCTCCTATTCCATGTGCTTTAATTTTCCTCAATAGTCTCTGATGTGGGACCCTGTCAAAAGCCTTACTGAAGTCCATATACACAATATCATATTCATTACCATGATCTACCTCCTCAAATACCTTAGTGAAAAAAGTTAATAAATTCGTAAGGCAGGAACGCCCCTTTGTAAAACCATGCTGAGATTCGTTGATTAATTTATGCTTTTCAAGGTGGCTACGAACTGCCTCGGCAATTATTGATTCCATAAATTTTCCCACTATGGAGGTTAGGCTTATTGGTCTATAGTTCGAAGCTAAGGACCTGTCACCTGTTTTGAAAATAGGTATCACATTTGCCATTTTCCACTTATCTGGCACCATGCCAGTTTGTAGTGATATGTTGAAAAGATTAGCCAAAGGTGTGCTAAGCTCCTCTTTACATTCCTTTAGAACCCTTGCATACAGTTCATCAGGGCCTGGGGATTTGTTAGGTTTTAATTTATCTATTTGCCTAAGGACCATGTCACTTGTGACCCTAATAGTGCACAGTTTATTATCGTCCTGTTCTACATAATTTATCATTACTGGAATATCGCTGGTATCCTCCTGTGTAAAAACTGAGAGGAAGTATGTGTAGGTTCGAGTCTCCTTCAGCCAGAGATCAGTGTTTTTATATATATATATATATATATATATATATATATATATATATATATATATATATATATATATATATATATATATATATATATATGTAAGGTAGTAGGTAGACAGACAGCAACCACCCAGGGAGGTACTACCGTCCTGTGGTGGTAGGCTGGTAGACAACAACCACCCATGGAGGTACTATCGTCCTGTGGTAGTAGGCTGGTAGACAACAACCACCCAATTATGTACTACCGTTCTGTGGTTGAAGGCAGGTAGACAACAACCACCCAGGAAGGTACTACTGTCCTGTGGTAGTAGGCTGGCAAACAACAACTGCCCAGGGAAGTACTACCTTCCTGTGGTGGTAGGTTGGTAGATAACAACCACCCAGGGAGGTACTACTGTCCTGCCAAATGCGAGTGAAACAGAAAACTGTAACTGTTTCTCACAATGGTAGGGATGCTGGTGTCTTTTTCTTTTTGTCTCATAATCACGCAGGAAAACAGGTACGTCTTGTTACTTCTACCTACACCTAGGCGCATTACATATACACGTGTATGACACTGATGACACTGCTTTTGAGAGATTCCGAAGAGAAGTTTCGTAACAGGGATATGTAAAAGAAGGAAATTAAAAGCGAACATAGGAAAGAGGAAATTAGGTAATGCAGGAGTGGATATGAAATTGGAAGAAGGGAGTATGGAAGTAAATGTATTCAGATATTTGGGAGTGGAATTGTCAGCAGATGGGTCTATGAACAATAAGGTGAATCATAAAAAGAGGGAAAAAAAGTGATTGGTGCACTGAGTCAGTGCAGACAAAGAATGTTTTCAATGAAAGCAATGACGGGGATGTATGAGAGAACAGTTATACCAGTGCTCTTATATGGGTGTGAAGCATAGTTGGTGAATGTTGCAACAAGGAGAGAGCTGGAGGCAGTGGAGATATCATATCTTAAAGCAATGTGCAGTGTGAATATAATGCAGTGAATCCATGGTTTGAAAATTAGGAGGTGCGGGGTTACTAAAAGTATTATCGAGAGCGCTGAAGAGGGGTTGTTGAGGTGGTTCGGCCATGTAGAGAGGGTGTATAAATCTGTAATGGACGGAAGGCGGGTTATGGATCGGCCTAGGAATGGTGGGAGAGAGGGGGTAAAGGAAGTCTTTTGTTCTAGGTACTTCAACTTCCAGCAAGTATGCGTAAACGTGTTAGATAGAAGCGAATGGAGACGAACGGTTCGTATGACTTGACGTGCTGTTGGAGTGTGAGCAAGGTAACGTTTATGAAGGGATTCAGGGAAACCGGCCTCACTATCCTCGTAAAAACTCTTCACTGCTTTCAGTAACCTACCTCCTACACCATACACTTGCAACATCTGCCACATTGCCCCCCTATCCACCCTGTCATACGCCTTTTCCAAATCCATAAATGCCACAAAGACCTCTTTAGCCTTATCTAAATACTGTTCACTTATATGTTTCACTGTAAACACCTGGTCCACACACCCCCCTACCTTTCCTAAAGCCTCCTTGTTCATCTGCTATCCTATTCTCCGTCTTACTCTTAATTCTTTCAATAATAACTCTACCATACACTTTACCAGGTATACTCAACAGACTTATCCCCCTATAATTTTTGCACTCTCTTTTGTCCCCTTTTCCTTTATACAAAGGAACTATGCATGCTCTCTGCCAATCCCTAGGTACCTTACCCTCTTCCATACATTTATTAAATAATTGCACCAACCACTCCAAAACTATATCCCCACCTGCTTTTAACATTTCTATCTTTATCCCATCAATCCCGGCTGCCTTACCCCCTTTCATTTTACCTACTGCCTCACGAACTTCCCCCACACTCACAACTGGCTCTTCCTCACTCCTACAAGATGTTATTCCTCCTTGCCCTATACACGAAATCACAGCTTCCCTATCTTAATCAACATTTAACAATTCCTCAAAATATTCCCTCCATCTTCCCAATAACTCTAACTCTCCATTTAATAACTCTCCTCTCCTATTTTTAACTGACAAATCCATTTGTTCTCTAGGCTTCCTTAACTTGTTAATCTCACTCCAAAGCTTTTTCTTATTTTCAACAAAATTTGTTGATAACATCTCACCCACTCTCTCATTTGCTCTCTGTTTACATTGCTTCACCACTCTCTTAACCTCTCTCTTTTTCTCCATATATTTTTCCCTCCTTGCATCACTTCTACTTTGTAAAAACTTCTCATATGCTAACTTTTTCTCCCTTACTACTCTTTTTACATCATTATTCCACCAATCGCTCCTCTTCCCTCCCGCACCCACTTTCATGTAACCACAAACTTCTGCTGAATACTCTAACACTACATTTTTAAACTTACCCCATACCTCTTCGACCCCATTGCCTATGCTCTCATTAGCCCATCTATCCTCCAATAGCTGTTTATATCTTACCCTAAGTGCCTTCTCTTTTAGTTTATAAACCTTCACCTCTCTCTTCCCTGATGCTTCTATTCTCCTTGTATCCCATCTACCTTTTACTCTCAGTGTAGCTACAACTAGAAAGTGATCTGATATATCTGTGGCCCCTCTATAAACATGTACATCCTGAAGTCTACTCAACAGTATTTTATCTACCAATACATAATCCAACAAACTACTGTCATTTCACCCTACATCATATCTTGTATACTTATTTATCCTCTTTTTCTTAAAATATGTATTACCTATAAATAAACCCCTTTCTATACAAAGTTCAATCAAAGGGCTCCCATTATCATTAACACCTGTATATATATATATATATATATATATATATATATATATATATATATATATATATATATATATATATATATATATATATACATATACATAATGAATTGATGAGAGAGATACTCACCTCTGGGTACATATATACAGAGAGAGATACACATCACTCGGTGTATATAACCTTGGGTGTTGGCACTAATCGCTGCCAATATATCCGGCAGTGGAGGTAGTGGCCCGTGGCACTTGTATTCCTACTGCATGACTGAACCAGGATGCTGCCCATGCAGCAATGTACGTTCTACGTACGTACACTGCCCGCTCCACACGTACACACTGTACGACCCAATACATCCGATTTACAACCTCTTCCAAATTCCTAGAAATGACGTAAATTTTAGTAACAGATTCTAGGTGTGAATACCAGGGCACCACTTACTTATTTGCACACTTACACAGACAAACAGACAGACAGACACACACACACGCACACACACACACACACACGGTGTGTGTGTGTGTGTGTGTGTGTGTGTGTGACAGAATGTTCCAGAGATGGGACACAGTTGGAAGTTGAAGACTCAGATGAATCACAGGGATGTTAGGAAGTATTTCTTCAGTCACAGAGTAGTCAGGAAGTGGAATAGTCTGGGAAGTGATGTAGTGGAGGCAGGATCCATACATAGCTTTAAGAAGAGTTATGATAAAGCTCATAAAGCAGGAAGAGTGACCCAGTAGTGGCCAGTGAAGAGGCGAGCCCAGGAACTGTGACTCGACCCCCTGCAACTACAACTAGGTGAGTACAACTAGGTGAATACACACACACACACACACACACACACATACACACGCACACACACACACACACACACATATATACACACACACACACACACACACACACACACACACACACACACACACACACGCACACACACACACACACACACACACACACACACCCACACACACACACACACGTACACACACACACAAAGAAGCACACACACACACACACACACACTCACACCTGGAACGGAACAAGTTTATTAACGACAACCAGCACGGATTCATGGAAGGCAAATCCTGTGTCACAAACCTCTGGAGTTTCATGACAAAATAACAGAACTAAGACACGAGAGAGAGGGGTGGGTTAAGTGCATTTTCCTGGACTGCAGGAAGGCCGTCGACACAGTTCCTCACAAGAGATTAGTGCAGAAGCTGGAGGATCAGGCGCGTGTAACAGGAAGGGCACTGCAATGGATCAGGGAATACCTGACAGGGAGGCAACAACGAGTCATGGTACGTGGTGAGATATCACAGAAGGCGCCTGTGACGAGCGGGGTCCCACAGGGGTCAGTCCTAGGATCAGTGCTATTTTTCGTATATGTGAATGACATGATGGAAGGGATAGACTCTGAAGTGTCTCTGTTCGCAGATGATGTGAAGTTAATGAGGAGAATTAAATCAGATGAGGATCTGGCAGGACTTCAAAGGGACCTGGACAGGCTGGACACGTGGCCCAGCAACTGGCTTCTCGAGTTCAACCCCGCCAAATGCAAAGTCATGAAGATTGGCGAAGGGAAAGAAGACCGCAGACAGAGTATAGGCTAGGTGGAGAAGAACTGCAAATCTCACTCAAGGAGAAAGATCTTGGGGTGACCATAACACCGGGAACGTCTCCGGAGGCACACATCAACTAGATAACTTCTGCAGCATATGGTCACCTGGCAAACCTGAGAAAAGCCTTGCGATACTTTAGTAAGGAATCGTTCAAAACACTGTACACTATGTACGTCAGGCCCATACTGGAGTATGCAGCACCAATTTGGAACCCACACCTGGTCAAGCACGTCAAGAGATTAGAGAAAGTACAAAAGTTTGCAACAAGGCTAGTTCCGGAGCTCCGGGGAATGTCCTACGAAGAAAGGCTGAGGGAAATCGGCCTGACAACACTGGAGGACATGAGGGTCAGGGGAGACATGATATCGACATACAAACTACTGCGTCGAATAGATAAGATGGACAGAGACAGGATGTTCCAGAGAGGGGACACAGAAACAGCGGGCCACAATTGGAAGCTGAAGACTCAAGCGAGTCACAGGGATGTTAGGAAGTATTTGTTCAGTCACAGAGTAGTCAGGAAGTGGAACAGTCTAGTAAGTGATGCAGTGTAGGCAGGAACCATACATAGCTTTAAGACTAGGTATGTCAAAGCTCAGGGAGCAAAGAGAGAGAAGACCTAGTAGCGATGAGTGAAGAGGCGGGGCCAGGAGTTGAGTCTCGACCCCTGCAACCATAATT
Organism: Cherax quadricarinatus; assembly: GCF_038502225.1. Lineage (NCBI taxonomy): Eukaryota > Metazoa > Arthropoda > Malacostraca > Decapoda > Parastacidae > Cherax > Cherax quadricarinatus. The sequence goes on from NC_091340.1 coordinate 13,184,004, forward strand.
AGGTGAGTACACACACACACACACACACACACACACACACACACACACACACACACACACACACACACACACACACACACACATACACACACACACACACACACACACACACGCACGCACACAAAAAAACATACTCATACAACAACCAGCAAGGATTCAGAGACGGGAAAGCCTGTGCCACAAACCTAGTAGAGTTCTATGACATGGTGACAGCAGTGACACAAGAGAGAGACAGGTGGGTAGGCTACGTTTTCTTGGACTGTAAGAAGGCGTTTGACACAATTCCTCTTAAGAGATTAATGCAAAAGCTGGAGAACCAGGCACATATAACAGGGAAGGCACTGCAATGGATCAGAGAATACCTGACGGGAAGGCATCAGCGAGTCATGGTACGTGACGAAGTGTCAGAGTGGGCGCCTGTGACGAGCTGGGTTACACACATGGCCAGGCACGTAAGGAAACTAGAGAACATGTAAAGGTTAGCAACGAGATTAGCCCGGAGCTAAGGGACATGTCGTACGAGGAGAGGTCAAGGGACCTCAACGTGATGACGCTGGAGCACATGAGGGGCAAGGGGTACATGATAACGATATAAAATACTGAGAGGAATGGACAGAGACAGAATGTTCCAGAGATGGGTCACAACAACAAGGGGTCACAGTTGGAAGTTGAAGATTCAGATGAGTCACAGGAATGTTAGGAAGTATTTCGTCAATCACAGAGTTAAACCATACCACGGACGGGGATAGAACCCGCGATCAGAGTCTCAAAACTCCAGACTGTCGCGTTAGCCACTGGACCAACTAGCCACAATAAGATTCGTCCAACTAGGTATATTTCTACACCATAGGAAGGTTAGCATAGGCCCCACAGTGACCACAAATGCAGGTTTTTACAGACGAATCTCCAGCTAGCGTGGCCGTGACAAACTCTAGCTCAAGTCTGGGGACTAGTTTGTTTGCAATAGTGTCATTACGATTTCGTGAATCACAGAGTTGTCAGGAAGTGGAATAGTCTGGAAAGTGAGGTAGTGGAGGCAGGTAACAAACATAGCTATAACAAGAGGTATGATAAAGCTCATGGAGTAGGGAAAGAATGGACCTAGTAGTGACCAGCGAAGAGGCTGGGGCAGGAGCTGTGATTCGACCCATGCAATCACTATTGGTGAATACACTCACACACACATCGACAAGTTCCTTTGACACCTAGTGACTACTACTACTACTACACACACACACACACACACACTAATGAGACACACACATTCACGCTCACACAATGAAACAGACAATTATAATCACAATATCACATTTACGCTCACACACACACTTGCACTACTACAGAAAGTTTACTGACTGCAGAGTCTAGAGCATCCTATAGTGATAAAAAAAATGGGATCTCAAAAGTGAGAATGCAGAGACAAGGGAACCGAGTATGGCTGGTCTGAAAAGAGAGAAAGGGCAGAAAGGCTCCAGAGCAAAATTGGGCAAGAACAGGAAAAAAGCTAAATGATCTTTACAATACAATTGTGGAGAAGACATCTGCAGAGAGCAAGAAGTAGGAGTTATAAACTGTAGCTGCTGAGGGAAAGATACAGAGACTTGAGAAAGAAATGGAAGTGCTGAAGCAGGATATGATGATGAGGGTTAAAAGGAGAAAAGTGAAGTGTACAACATCGCAATTCACACAACCATTTAATTAACTACAGAAACTCAAGACTTATCGTCACAGAAGACAACACTCAATATCGAAGATTCCTGGAATCATCGCTTATCTCTATAACCAACAATTTCAACCAGAACAATGGCTTCAATAACTTTGCTGAACCACTTGCCAAGAAACTTCTTCATCGCTATCCCACATAAGAACATAGAACACTGCAAAAGGTCTACTCACAACTTGTCCAGTACCCCTGCCAAGCTACCCAAGACTCTATAACCCCACCCAGTGGATCATCAGATGCAGCATTCTCCACCTGACCTCAACATTCTGAACCTGTCTATAAATACTCCCGTACCTTCCACCCTAGGTAGATCTGTTTGTGACTTGAAAAAGCCCACTGTGTGGGCGAAACGTTGTCTATAAAGGATCACATTAAACTGCATATGTGTTTATGTTTCCAGGAGAAAAGTGATTGAAATGGGAACATCAGTAGACACGGAATGGAGCTAAGTAGTCCCTTGTGGAAGTATTATCAGGCCACCAGGGTGTCCAGGAGATGACAGGGAAAACAACAAAGGAAATGCTTAAATTGGAGCCAGAGATACTGAAGGGAAAGAAATGGCAAGAAGAGAGGGAGAGGTCAATCATTTTTCATGGGCTTCAGTAGGTTGAAGGGACGACCTGTGATGAAAGAAAGCATTGAGAGGAAAAAGAGATTATAATCATCATGGCAATAACAGGAGAGAAAGATATGTCTGAGGTAACAAATTTTCACAGACTTGAGGAAGGGGGGTATTCGAGGGAAAAATCAACTAATTGAATTGACATTCAAGACAGAACACGAAAAGAACGGGAAAAACTGAGAGTGAGAGTAAGAAGACACCAGTGGAAGGAAAGTTAGCCATGGCATGCAGCGACAGACAGGAAACTTCAGCCTCAGGGAACACCAAACACAAATGCTCACTGAACCCCCTCAACCCCTATCACCCCATACCAACCAAGCACAATAATCAGAAAATCCACACTCCACAGCCTCCATCCCCCCAGCACCAAAATCTCCATCACAGCAGCCTTCCATAATATCCTGCCCTGCCTTCCACACATCCCCCAGGCTGCACCAACCCCTCCCACTTCCCAAAATATAGTACTGGAAAGGAAGCTAAAGGTATGGTACACCAATGTAGACTGAATAGACTGAATAACAAACAAGGGTGAGGAGTGACAAGAAAGAATCATTGAGGCGTCCCCAGACATCATATTACTCATAGAGACAAAGCTCACAGAAATGATGACAGATGCGATCTTTCCAACTGATTATCAGATCCTGAGGAAAGACAGAGAGAACAGAGGGTGAGGAGAAGAGGCACTTCTCATCAGAAACCAATGGAGTTTTGAGGAAATGGGAGGAATGGACAGAAGGGAAGCAGATGACTTCATAGTAGGAACGCTTCAGATTGGGAGTCCAAAGGTGATGATAGTGAACATCAAGAGACGAAGACAAGAGTATGATGAGTGCTATAGAGCAATGGTGGAAACAATAGCCGAAATGGCCAGAAGGACCCACATATGTAGGGCAAAATTATTCATCAATGGGGATTTTAATCATAAGGAAATTGACAGGGAAAACCTAAAGCCACATGAGGGACCAGAAAAGTGGAGGGCTAAGATGCTCGAGGCAGTATTGGGAAAAGTTCATGCACCAACATGTTAGAAATACAACCAGAGAGAGAAGAGAGGTGTTGCATCAAAGCTGGACATAGCTAGGAAAGATGTTGCAGCAAGGCTGGACAGTTCAGACATAGGGGAACAACAACAACACGGACTCACAGGTAAGGACCCACGAGGGGTGAGGGGTAAGTGGGGACAGGGCGAAGAATAGACGATGACAGGAATGTCTTGAGTCGAAGAGAGAAGAGTCAGGACTAGACCCAACTGCTAAGCCTGGAGAAACACTGACGAAGACGATGTAGAAGGCAACAGGAACTCTGCGGTGCTAGCTGCATCTTGCTGGATGGAAGATAACTGCGACTTGATGGTGATGGTGGTTGCAGGCGACAAGGGAGGAGGTCATCGTTGATTGGTCAGTTCATAGAGGTTTGGTGGTTACTTGGAGTTGTGACGTTGTTTCACGATGACATTTAGCTTGTTTATTTCAATTCCATTTTCAAGACGTTTAAAACGTTGCATTGGTATGATACTGAGACGTGTTAACAGATGTTGATAGTCAGGATGTTGAGAATATTTTTCAATGTGCTTTAGAAGTTTAGAAAGTTCAACTATAGCAACTTGGCAAGTAGAATCGGTAGTAAACTTGACTGTCTTTTTGACGAGGTTAGTGTACTGGTCTGGTAACAGCATTTCTTGAGGATAATTTGCTGTGGTGTAGAAAGTATATCCAAGCCATGGATAGTAGTTGTGCTCTTCATCATCTGGAATTGTATCATGTCGAGACTAGTAAGATGGTGTTGTAGGTGCGTGTTTTTCTTTCTTGTTAAGTGGTGTTGAAGGTGGAAGTAAATATACGTTGTCAACTTTAGTAGACGAATTTGAAGATGTTTCTGGTGGCAAGGCTTCTGATTGGTGGGATTCAGTGAGGTGTGGTGGTGGTAGAGGCTTCTCATTGGACGTTATTGGAGTGACGTCACTAGTTGGTGGTGGTGGTGGAGATACTGCAGCAGAGGTGGTGACTAAGTCCTTGGTGAATTTGAGAATTTCTGTAGAAGGTGGAGATGCTGGGAATATAAATGATGGGATGTTGTTCAAGGCAAATAACTCGTTGATGGTAGAGTTGAAGGATCCTGGAATAGCCATGTTCTGCATATGAGCATATAGTAGACAGTAGTGGATCTTCGTTACGTCACATGTTGGAGGAGTGATGGTGGTGGTGAAGGCGGGATGAGTAGAGGCTTGAAGTAATTTTGTAGTGTCTGCTTGCAACTTTGCAATTGCAGAATACGTTGGAGGCTTGCTAGAAGATTTTTTTCTGTGCTGCATCTTGCGTTTTATTCATAATGTCCTTTCTAGTAGGACATTTTGCTGCAAGTGTATGGTGGTAATTACTTTTGCAGTTTAAACACGCTTGTTGTGTTGGAGCAGCGGCGGTGCAGGAACTGAAGGTGTGTCCCTCACTACCACATGTAGTGCAGAACTTCTTGTCTTTTACTGGACATGCTTTGGTTTACCTGGAGTTTACCTGGAGAGAGTTCCGGGGTCAATGCCCCCGCGGCCCGGTCTGTGACCAGGCCTCCTGGTGAATCAGAGCCTGATCAACCAGGCTGTTACTGCTGGCTGCACGCAAACCAACGTACGGGCCACATCCCGGCTGATCAGGTACCGACTTTAGGTGCTTGTTCAGTGCCAGCTTGAAGACTGCCAGGGGTCTATTGGTAATCACCCTTATGTATGCTGGGAGGCAGTTGAACAGTCTCGAGCCCCTGGTGGTGTGAAGATAAGAATAGCAGTTCCAGCAATGTTGGATGTAGTGAAATCTCTCTGCTTCTATGTAGGTGGGACTGATGTAGTAGTAGTATACAGCAAGACCTTCGTTCAGAGCAGTGGCAGCCATGTTCACATCGGTAAAGGTGACCTTGAGCATAGACGATGCATTCGGGATTTTAGTGATGCAGTCAACAGTAGCCAAAGTATTTTGAGTTTCAATAGATGACTTGAGTTCAGCAATTGGTAGAGAAGTCAGAATCTTGTCCAGTTTTTTTCAGGAAAACTGATTTCCTTGCCTTGAGAGCAGGAGAGGATATAACAGTAAATCCTTGAGCAGTAAGAGTAGTGGTGGCTTCTGTGGTGAGTATCTTCTCTGCTTCAGCATCATCGTGACACACGACAATGAAAGCTTCTTTGAGTGACAGAATAACTTTGAATTTCACATGCAATGCACCTTGAACGGCGGTTGTAAGAGCAAGCTTCGTTGAATCATCAACAGTACCACTGTTGGGCTTGATCTTGACACGATTTGCATAGCTCATCGTGCAAGTCAAGGCTGAAGACGACGATGGTAAAGGTTCCCCTCCCCAATGGGGATCGTAGGGAGACTGAGTAAGTAAGGAGAGCTGCTATGACCTGCCGAGGCGAGAGTCGAAATCAGACTTTGTCTTGTCTTTCTCTTACTCTTTCTATTTTCCTCTTCTTGACATAGGGGATATCACACACGAAAGACCCCTTGGCACTAGTGATCACTACGTTGACAATGGAAATGAAGTAGCATGAGAAGGATGGGAGCAGCCATATTCAAAACATGGGACTACACAGGTATGAGGCGATTCCTGCATGAGGTGCAGTGGGAACAGAACCAGAAGGAAAAGCAGTAAATGAAGTGATGGAACAAGTGACCACTAAGTGCAGGGAGGCATAATTCCTACCAAAGGGTAACAGAAAAAAATGGAAAGACCAGAGTGAGCTTATGGTTTACCTGGAGGTGTAAAAAGGCCAAAGCCAAGTGTGCTAGAGCATTAAAAAATTATAGAAGGCAAAGGACTCAAGAAAACAAGGGGTTGAGCAGAAGAACTAGAAACAAATAGACATAGCATCAAAAGCCAAGTCTGAATCAAAGTAGTAATACAGACACACTAAGAGGAAAACAGACTGAGGAAAGAAGGAGGGAAGCTCACAAAGAGTTACCAGGAAGTATGGGAAGAACAAGATTTAGAGAAGTATTCACAGTAGAAGCAGAAATGCTTCCAGCAAACTGAGGCGGTAGGATTCACCAGCAAGTGCTGGACGCACTGCACATGACCAAGGAGGAGGTGAAGAAAGCGCTAGACGAACTAGATACCTTGGAGGCGGTGGGCCCAGATAGCATATCTCCATGGGTCCTGAGAGAGGGAGCAGAGAAACTGTGTGTACCGCTAGCAACAATCTTCAATAAATCTATCAAAAGAGGGCAACTACCTGATGTATGGTGGAGCACATAGAAAGGATTGGGCTCATACATGACAATCAGCACGGCATCAGGGATGGAAAATCCTGTGTCATAAATCTATTTGAGTTCCATGACAAGTGAACGTAAATAAGACATGAGAGAGAGGGATGGATAGACTGCATCTTTCTGGACTGTAATAAGGCTTTTGACACAGTACCACACAAGAGACATGTTCAAAAATTAGAGGATCAGTCAGGAATAATAGAGAACGTGCTGCAATGGATCAGGGAACACCTGACAGGAAGGATACAACGAGAGTCGATACGTGATGAAGTGCCAGAGTGAGCCCATGTGTCTAGTGGGGTTTCACAAGGGTCAGTCCTAGGTCCGCTGATATATCTTGTACATGTGAATGATATGATGGAAGGAATACACTCAGAGGTGTCCCTGTTTGCTGATGATATTAAACTAACGAGGAGAATACAAGCGGACGAGGATCAGGTCAGGTTACAAGGGGATCGGGGCAAGGTGCAAGTCTGGTCCAACAAATGGCTCTTAGAGTTTATCCCCACCAAGTGCAAAGACATGAAAAGTATGGAAGGACAAAGAAGATCGCAGACGGAGTACAGGCTAGGGGATCAAAGGAGTCATTCATGACACTGTACACCATGAAATTAAGACACATGTGCAACATCTGGGTATCTTTATTGTAGACGTTTCGCCATCCAGTGGCTTTATCAATACAAATTCTAGGACATAACTTGAAGAAAGTGTGCATAGTTCTACTGTCTTCAAGTTATGTCCTGGAATTTGTATTGATAAAGCCACTGGATGGCGAAACGTCTACAATAAAGATACCCAGATGTTGCACATGTGTCTTAATTTCATCTTGTCGGTAATATATACCATTCTTACATAACTGTACACCATGTACGTCAGGCCCATATTGGAGTATGCTGCACCGGAATAACTTCAAGAAATTGGAGAAAGTATAAAAGTTTGCAACGAGACTAGTCCCAGGACTGAGAGGTATGTCTTACGAGGAGAGGTTAAGTGAACTTAACCTGATGACACTAGAGAATAGGAGGGATAGGGGGGACATGATAACGACGTAAAAATACTGAGAGGAATTGACAAGATGGGCAGCTACAATGTTTCAGAGATGGGACACAGGAACAAGGGGCCTCAACTGGAAATTAAAACTCAGATGAGTCATATGGATGTTAGAAAGTATTTCATTAGCCTTAGAGTTCTCAGGAAATGGAATATAGAGACTGAATTAGTGGAGGCAGGATTCATACATAGCTTTAAGAAGAGGCATGATAAAGCTCATGGAGCGGGAAGAAGCATGGCCAGGAGCTGTGACTCGACCCTTGCAACCAAATATAGGTGAGTACGCACACACACACACACACACACACACACACACACACACACACACACATGAATATTAATACCACCTCTCACACACTTCAATATTGATGCCCTCTCTCTCTCTCTCTCTCTCTCTCTCTCTCTCTCTCTCTCTCTCTCTCTCTCTCTCTCTCTCTCTCTCTCTCTCTCTCTCTCTCTCTCTCTCTCTCTCCCCTCTCCTCTCTCTCTCTCTCTCTCTCTCTCTCTCTCTCTCTCTCTCTCTCTCTCTCTCTCTCTCTCTCTCTCTCTCTCTCTCTCTCTCTCTCTCTCTCTCTCTTTCTCTCTCTCTCTCACACACACACACACACACAACAACATTGATGTCACTATTACCACACATGTCAATACTTGTGTCACCGCTCTGACATCAATACTGATGTCACCACTGCCACACGTAAATATTGATGTCACTACTCATACATACATCAATACTGATGTCACCACTCCCACACACTTCAATATTGATGTCTCCATTCAAACACATTAATATTGATATCACCCCCACACACATTATTATTGATGCCATCACTCACACACACAACAATATTGATGTTATCAATCACACACACAACAATATTGATGTCATCACTCCTACACACATCAATATTGATGTCATCACTCCCACACACATTAATATTAATATCATAACTCCCACACACACATCAATATTGATGTCACCACTCACATAGAGACGTTTTCAGTTTTCACGTTCTCTAGCCGCTTTTAAATTCTCGTCTTCATCTCTCATTCTTCCCAGAGGTATGAGATTAAACCTGAGGTATGATATAAAACCTGAGGTATGATATTAAACCTGAGGTATGATATTAACTCTCAGGCATGATATTAAATCTCAGGCGTGATATAAACCTCAGGCGTGATATTAAATCTCGGGCATGATATGAAACCTCAGGCATGATATTAAACTCGAGGTACGATATTAAACCAGAGGAATGATATTAAGCCTCAGGCATGATATTAAACCTCAGGCATGATATTAAGCCAGAGGAATGATATTAAATCTCAGGCATGATATTAAACCTCAGGCATGATATTAAAGCAGAGGTATGATATTAAACCTGAGGAATGATATTAAATATCAGGCATGATATTAAACCTCAGGCATGATATTAAACTCGAGGTACGATATTAAACCAGAGGAATGATATTAAGCCTCAGGCATGATATTAAACCTCAGGCATGATATTAAGCCAGAGGAATGATATTAAATCTCAGGCATGATATTAAACCTCAGGCATGATATTAAAGCAGAGGTATGATATTAAACCTGAGGAATTATATTAAATCTAAGATATATTATTAGACATGAGGAATAATGTTAAACCAGAGGTATGATATTAAACCAGAGGAATGATATGAAACCTAAGATATATTATTAGACATGAGGAATGATATTAAACCAGAGGAATTATATTAAACCAGATGTACGATATTAAATCTGTGATATGATATTAAGCATGAGGCATGATATTAAACCTCAGGCATGATATTAATCCAGAGGTATATTGTTCAATCAGAGGTATGATATTAAACCTGAGGCATAATATTAAACATGAGGCATGATATTAAACCAGAGGTATGACATTAAACCACAGGTATGATATTAAACCTGTAGTATGATACCAAACCAGAGATATGATATTAAACCCGAGGTATGATATTAAACCAGTGATATGATATTAAGCCAGAGGTATGATATTAAACCTGAGGCATGGTATTAAACCAGAGGTATAATATTAAACCAGAGGAATGATATTAAATCAGAGGTATGATATTAAACCTGAGATATGATATTTAACAAGAGGTATGGTATTAAACCTGAGATATGATATTAAACCTGAGATGTGATGTTAAACATGAGATATGTTATTAAACCTAAGGCATGATATTAAACCTGAAATATGATATTAACTTGAAGCATGATATTAAACCTGAGATATGATATTAAACCTGATATATGATATTAAACCTGAGGGATGATATTAAACCTGAGGCATGATATTAAACCTGAGGCATGATATTAAACCTAAGGTATGATATTAAACCTGAAATATGATATTAACTTGAGGCATGATATTAAACCTGAGATATGATATTAAACCTGATATATGATATTAAACCTGAGGGATGATATTAAACCTGAGGCATGATATTAAACCTCAGATATGATATTAAAAATGAGACATGATATTAAATCAGAGATATGATATTAAACCTCTGATATGATATTAAACATGACATATGATAATAAACCTGAGGCATGATGTTAAACCCGAAAGATATTAAGACAGAGGTATGATAATTATCTTTAGCGATGGTACTACATCTGTGGCAGTATTGCTTATTATTGCCTATACAGTCTCTAATGATAACAACAACAACAATAATAATAATAATAATAATAATAATAATAATAATAATAATAATAATAATAATAATAATAATAATAATAATAACAACAACAATAATAATAATAACAATAATAATAATAATAATAATAATAACAACAACAATAATAATAATAATAATAACAATAATAATAATAATAATAATAATAATAATAATAATAATAATAATAATAATAATAATAATAATAATTGTGGGGTTTTGCATACAAACAAGCAAGTCATATAATATGTGAACCGTATGGGACTCAGCTTGATAATGTCTCCACATTCTGCAGCCGCGTCCAGAATGTTCTTGGAGTCGTCGATGTAACCACACATGGGATGTAAGGGCAATGGTATGATGAGTACAATTTACCCTAGGGGGTTTTGTGTCAGTATTTCAATAACTGAATACTGACGAAAATCTATACTCACTGGTGTTGGGCTAAAAAGCCCGCACGTTACCGAGTGTATAGTAATTCTACAGAAAAATGAACAAGCTATCTACTGCGCAGCTGACCTAGTTAGTCTGGGTATCTGTATCGGACCCATATGTTCACTCGGATATCGGTGTCTTGACTGAAGCAGACGTCTTCTTTGAAGAATGTCGCACTGTCTTACACTACGTCAGGAATTTCGCAACACTCGTTGTTACACATTCTTCATCAAGTATTGTCAATTATTCACAGTCATATCACTAAAGCAGCTGATCACACTTCTCTGTATCAGCTGTGTCTATTGAGATACATTTATGTACAATAAACGCGTGATCAATAGAGTATTTGTTATTACAGTGTGACGAACGAGTTGCCTCGACGAAGTCTAGAATGTACCCAGCAGTGTCCCTCGCTGGCCTGACTTCCCCTCATATAAAGAATTCGCTGATACAAACAGATTTGCTTTCCTTTCCAAACTGCAACAGTTTGCAACACAAATGCTTGATTTCTTGATATGTCTCAGTCACTTAGAGTTCATTATGTCCCACATGTGAATAAAGTGAGGTATAAGTTTCCCTGTACATTTCCTGTTGCGGTACAGAGATAAAGTACTCTAGCTAATTCACACTGGTTGCAACACTGGTTTCTTGCAAACATGTGGCGTGACCTAGTGACTGGTACATGCTGGTTAAGCATCTCCTTGTAATTACTAGATGTGCAAGTAAAAAAGATGCTTGCCCCTTCTGAGAGGGCTGGGCCCTTAGGGCTGAAGGGCTGAAGGGGGGCCGATAATAATAATAATATAATTAACTAACAATTATAATAAAAATAATAATAATAATAATAATAATAATAATAATAATAATAATAATAATAATCATCATCATAATAATAATAATAATAATAATAATAATAATAATAATAATAATAATAATAATAGTCTTACCCTCTTCAGTCAGATATATGTTCTTAAATATTTAATAAAAATTCTGAGGATGTGATAGAATAGGAAAATAGAAAGAATGTCTGATAAAAGACGGAGTGAAGGAAGGGAAAGATAATTTGCAAATAAAATAAAGTGCATAGGGTGTCTTGGCCGAGGCGAGTGCTGGTACTAGTTGCACTCAGTGAGTGCTGGTACTAGTTGCCCTCAGTGAGTGCTGGTACTAGTTGCGCTCAGTGAGTGCTGGTACTAGTTGCCCTCAGTGAGTGCTGGTACTAGTTGCCCTCAGTGAGTGCTGGTACTAGTTGCACTCAGTGAGTGCTGGTACTAGTTGCGCTCAGTGAGTGCTGGTACTAGTTGCGCTCAGTGAGTGCTGGTACTAGTTGCGCTCAGTGAGTGCTGGTACTAGTTGCACTCAGTGAGTGCTGGTACTAGTTGCCCTCAGTGAGTGCTGGTACTAGTTGCGCTCAGTGAGTGCTGGTACTAGTTGCCCTCAGTGAGTGCTGGTACTAGTTGCCCTCAGTGAGTGCTGGTACTAGTTGCACTCAGTGAGTGCTGGTACTAGTTGCGCTCAGTGAGTGCTGGTACTAGTTGCGCTCAGTGAGTGCTGGTACTAGTTGCGCTCAGTGAGTGCTGGTACTAGTTGCCCTCAGTGAGTGCTGGTACTAGTTGCGCTCAGTGAGTGCTGGTACTAGTTGCGCTCAGTGAGTGCTGGTACTAGTTGCGCTCAGTGAGTGCTGGTACTAGTTGCACTCAGTGAGTGCTGGTACTAGTTGCGCTCAGTGAGTGCTGGTACTAGTTGCCCTCAGTGAGTGCTGGTACTAGTTGCCCTCAGTGAGTGCTGGTACTAGTTGCACTCAGTGAGTGCTGGTACTAGTTGCGCTCAGTGAGTGCTGGTACTAGTTGCGCTCAGTGAGTGCTGGTACTAGTTGCGCTCAGTGAGTGCTGGTACTAGTTGCCCTCAGTGAGTGCTGGTACTAGTTGCACTCAGTGAGTGCTGGTACTAGTTGCACTCAGTGAGTGCTGGTACTAGTTGCGCTCAGTGAGTGCTGGTACTAGTTGCACTCAGTGAGTGCTGGTACTAGTTGCCCTCAGTGAGTGCTGGTACTAGTTGCACTCAGTGAGTGCTGGTACTAGTTGCCCTCAGTGAGTGCTGGTACTAGTTGCGCTCAGTGAGTGCTGGTACTAGTTGCGCTCAGTGAGTGCTGGTACTAGTTGCCCTCAGTGAGTGCTGGTACTAGTTGCACTCAGTGAGTGCTGGTACTAGTTGCACTCAGTGAGTGCTGGTACTAGTTGCACTCAGTGAGTGCTGGTACTAGTTGCCCTCAGTGAGTGCTGGTACTAGTTGCCCTCAGTGAGTGCTGGTACTAGTTGCACTCAGTGAGTGCTGGTACTAGTTGCGCTCAGTGAGTGCTGGTACTAGTTGCGCTCAGTGAGTGCTGGTACTAGTTGCGCTCAGTGAGTGCTGGTACTAGTTGCACTCAGTGAGTGCTGGTACTAGTTGCGCTCAGTGAGTGCTGGTACTAGTTGCGCTCAGTGAGTGCTGGTACTAGTTGCACTCAGTGAGTGCTGGTACTAGTTGCACTCAGTGAGTGCTGGTACTAGTTGCGCTCAGTGAGTGCTGGTACTAGTTGCACTCAGTGAGTGCTGGTACTAGTTGCGCTCAGTGAGTGCTGGTACTAGTTGCGCTCAGTGAGTGCTGGTACTAGTTGCACTCAGTGAGTGCTGGTACTAGTTGCACTCAGTGAGTGCTGGTACTAGTTGCGCTCAGTGAGTGCTGGTACTAGTTGCACTCAGTGAGTGCTGGTACTAGTTGCGCTCAGTGAGTGCTGGTACTAGTTGCACTCAGCGAGTGCTGGTACTAGTTGCACTCAGCCAGTGCTGGTACTAGTTGCACTCAGTGAGTGCTGGTACTAGTTGCACTCAGCCAGTGCTGGTACTAGTTGCACTCAGTGAGTGCTGGTACTAGTTCCGCTCAGTGAGTGCTGGTACTAGTTGCACTCAGTGAGTGCTGGTACTAGTTGCACTCAGTGAGTGCTGGTACTAGTTGCACTCAGTGAGTGCTGGTACTAGTTGCACTCAGTGAGTGCTGGTACTAGTTGCACTCAGCCAGTGCTGGTACTAGTTGCACTCAGTGAGTGCTGGTACTAGTTGCACTCAGTGAGTGCTGGTACTAGTTGCACTCAGTGAGTGCTGGTACTAGTTGCGCTCAGTGAGTGCTGGTACTAGTTGCACTCAGTGAGTGCTGGTACTAGTTGCACTCAGTGAGTGCTGGTACTAGTTGCGCTCAGTGAGTGCTGGTACTAGTTGCACTCAGTGAGTGCTGGTACTAGTTGCACTCAGTGAGTGCTGGTACTAGTTGCACTCAGTGAGTGCTGGTACTAGTTGCACTCAGTGAGTGCTGGTACTAGTTGCGCTCAGTGAGTGCTGGTACTAGTTGCACTCAGTGAGTGCTGGTACTAGTTGCGCTCAGTGAGTGCTGGTACTAGTTGCACTCAGTGAGTGCTGGTACTAGTTGCACTCAGCCAGTGCTGGTACTAGTTGCACTCAGTGAGTGCTGGTACTAGTTGCACTCAGTGAGTGCTGGTACTAGGTGCACTCCGCCAGTGCTGGTACTAGTTGCACTCAGTGAATGCTGGTACTAGTTGTACTCAGTGAGTGCTGGTACTAGTTGCACTCAGTGAGCGCTGGTACTAGTTGCACTCAGCCAGTGCTGGTACTAGTTGCACTCAGTGAGTGCTGGTACTAGTTGCGCTCAGTGAGTGCTGGTACTAGTTGCACTCAGTGAGTGCTGGTACTAGTTGCACTTAGCCAGTGCTGGTACTAGTTGCACTCAGTGAGTGCTGGTACTAGTTTCACTCAGCCAGTGCTGGTACTAGTTGCACTCAGTGAGTGCTGGTACTAGTTGCACTCAGTGAGTGCTGGTACTAGTTGCACTCAGTGAGTGCTGATGCTAGTTGCACTCATTGAGCGCTGGTACTAGTTGCACTCAGTGAGTGCTGGTACTAGTTGCACTCAGTGAGTGCTGGTACTAGTTGCACTCAGTGAGTGCTGGTACTAGTTGCACTCAGTGAGTGCTGGTACTAGTTGCACTCAGTGAGTGCTGGTACTAGTTGCACTCAGTGAGTGCTGATACTAGTTGCACTCAGTGAGTGCTGGTACTAGTTGCACTCAGTGAGTGCTGGTACTAGTTGCACTCAGTGAGCGCTGGTACTAGTTGCACTCAGCCAGTGCTGGCACCGTTTGCACTCAGTGAGCGCTGGTACTAGTTGTACTCAGTGAGTGCTGGTACTAGTTGCACTCAGTGAGCGCTGGTACTAGTTGCACTCAGTGAGCTCTGTTACAAGTTGCACTCAGCCAGTGCTGGTACTAGTTGCACTCAGTGAGCGCTGGTACTAGTTGCACTCAGCCAGTGCTGGTACTAGTTGCACTCAGTGAATGCTGGTACTGGTACTGTCTTGAAAGAAGTTCCTCAAGCCTGAGTAGTTCCCCCTTTTGTAGTTTGCTTTTTCCACCCTATTCCTGCTGCTCTCTCCACTTTGAGCTCAACTATGTAGTCGAAGCACAGAACCACATGATCACTAGCTCCCAGGGGCCTTCCATACATGATATCCTCGATGTCAGAACTACTCAAGGTGAATACAAGGTCCAGTCTTGCTGGTTCATCCTCTCCTCTCTCTCTGGTAGTGTCTCTAACATGTTGATGCATGAGGTTTTCCAGTACCACATCCATCATCTTGGCTCTCCATGTTTCGGGACCCCCATGGGGCTCCAGGTTTTTCCAGTCAATCTCCTTGTGTTTGAAATCACCCATAACTAGTAACTTTGCTCCCCCCATGTGTGCTCTCCTGGCCACCTCGGCTAGTGTGTCGACCATTGCTCTGTTGCTCTCATGATATTCTTCTCTTGGCCTCCTGCAGTTCTGTGGTGGGTTGTACATTACTGCAATTATCACCTTATGTCCCTCAGACTGGATTGTTCCTACTAAGTAGTCCCTTTCGCCCGTGCCATCCATTCCTTCCATTTTCTCAACCCCCCACTGGTTTTTAATGAGCAGTGCAACTCCTCCTCCCCCTCTCCTCCCTCTGTCTTTCCTGAGGATTTGATATCCGGATGGAAAGATTGAATCTGTTATTATTCTGGCGAGTTTTGTTTCTGTGAGTGCTATTATGTCTGGGGATGTGTGTATGTGTGTGTGTGTGTGTGTGTGTGTGTGTGTGCGTGTGTGTGTGTGTGTGTGTCTGTGTGTCTGTGTGTCTGTGTGTCTGTGTGTCTGTGTGTCTGTGTGTCTGTGTCTGTGTCTGTGTGTGTGTGTGTGTGTGTGTGTGCGTGTGTCTGGGAAAGGAAGGAACGAAAATGAACTATGTGCTAATGTAACGAGAAACGTCCCACATCTTCCTATTCCCTATCCTCTCCTCCCCCTATCTCCCTCCATTACCCCTTGCTTCCCTCCGTCCTTCCCTCCGCGTCATTCCACCCCCGTTAGTTAAAGGAGAGGTATCCTTTGCTTCCCTCCAAGCTGTGATCTAGAATCCTAGATGCATGACTAACTTTATAGATCCTGACACTTCTGTCAAGGTGAGAGTGGTTACTATGCTTAAGGATGGGTACGGATGTTACAGTACTGGAGGTTGGACGTACAGTGACTGTATTCTATAGGATGCTTGGGGATGTTGCAGTCCTGGAGGTGGGAAGTACAGTGCCTACACTCTGAAAGATGGGTGTAGATGCTGCAGTTCTGGAGGTGGAACATACAGTGCCTGCATTCTGAAGGATGGGTGCATGTGTTGCAGTTCTGGAGGTTGAACTAACAGTGCCTGCACTCTGAAGAATGGGTAGAGGTGTTGCAGTTCTAGAGGTTGGACGTACAGTGCCTGCATTCTGAAGGATGGGTGGATGTGTTGCAGTTCTGGAGGTGGAACTTACAGTGCATGCACTCTGAAGGATAGGTGGGGATGTTGCAGTCCTGGAGGTTGGACGTACAGTGTCTGCACTCTGAAGGATGGGTGGAGGTGTTGCAGTTCTGTAGGTGGAACTTACAGTGCATGCACTCTGAAGGATAGGTGGGGATGTTGCAGTCCTGGAGGTTGGACGTACAGTGTCTGCACTCTGAAGGATGGGTGGAGGTGTTGCAGTTCTGTAGGTGGAACATACAGTACCTGCATTCTGATGGATGGGTGGATGTGTTGCAGTTCTGGAGGTTGAACTTACAGTGCCTGCACTCTGAAGGATGGGTGGAGGTGTTGCAGTTCTAGAGGTTGAACGTACAGTGCCTGTACTCTGAAGGATGGGTGGGGATGTTGCGATCCTGGAGGTTGGACGTACAGTGCCTGCACTTTGAAGGATGGGTGGGGATGTTGCGATCCTGGAGGTTGGACGTACAATGCCTGCACTCTGAAAGATGGGTGGAGATGTTACAATGTCTAAAATCTTTATAAGTCCTATTTGTGAACTTCCATACAAACACATCAGCTGTAAATATTCTTTCCCCTAAAAAAATTAGCAACTTTTCAACGAAATCTTGAAATAAGAGTCACCCATACGTTCTAAATGCTCAAAATCCATCTAAGTTCTAAATCCCCTGCTCGAGAGTTTTCTTGAAACGTTCGATCTGTCTCTGAAAGCTCTCATCATCCATCTCTGCTAACATTCATCATCCTTGTCGTAAACCTCTCGCCACATACCTTTCAAAACTTTCCCAATTCACCGCTGAGAAACTTTCTTCCTCCATCACAGAAAACTTTATCGGCTCAACTCTCTCTCTTTCTCTGATATTCCTACCTTTTTCTTCCAAAACGTTTGCCATTTGCTCTTAAGAAAACGTTTGCTATCGTCATCGGTAAATGTTTCCAAGTCATTTATCTCGCAAAACGTTCACTATCACCCTTGAGTGATGTTCTGCGCTCATCTATCTCACAAAACGTTCACTTTCACCATTGAGAAATGTTCTACGTTCATTTATCTCACACACTGTTCACTGTCTTTCTTGAGAAATGTTCTGCGCTCACTTATCTTACACAACATTCAATATCTTCCTCTTTAAATGTTCTCCGCCCATTCATCACCTATCTCACAAGTCGTTCTTTCGCCACACTCAGAGCATTCGCCATCTAACTCACTGATCATTCGCCACTACACATGTCCTCTGAAGACGTGCAGTTAAACGAAAGACAGACTTGTTTATTTCTCTCTATGATGCTATATCATAGTTGCAATCACGCGTTTTATTTTGGTTTATTCGATGCAACTGTAAGATAATGTATAGGATGAAGAGTGTGAAGCCATTCACCTCAAGCTCACAAGATGACTCTAATCTTATTCATCTCAGAGTCATCAACATGATTCTAATTTTATTCATCTCAGTGTAATTAAAATCATTATAATCTTATCTATCTACGTCTTACTGACACATTCGTGCTTCCTCTCATCTTCTTATTTATGATTTTCAATGAAGCACGACTGTTCTATTTATTTTTTATCACTTCAGTCAGTCAAATGAAAAAAGCCGTCATTTTTTAGGTGAATCTTGTCTATAAATAGAAGAAATCATTAGCTCAACACCCATGGTCCTTAACAATCCTCAGCAGCTCTCATCAACAATAACTCAACCATCATTACCCCTCAACAACCACTGGTCTTCCCAGTAGCATCAACAACCATCAGCAGCTGTGATCACTAATAACTCAACCACCATCACCTCTCAACCACCATTGGTCTCTCCAGTAGCCTCAACAACCATCAGAGGCTGTGATTACTAATACCACAACACGCATCATCTCTCAACAACCACTGGTCTCCCCA
>NC_091340.1:13212537-13220037 GCF_038502225.1 Cherax quadricarinatus
CATCCATAATCAAGACTCCTTCGCCAGCATCAAGAGCCCTTCACCAAGAATCAAGACCCCTTCACCGGCATCAAGAAACTCCCCCCACCACCACCATCACCACCACCACCACCACCACCATCACCACCACCACAAAAACCACCACCACCACCACCATCACCACCACCACCATCACCACCACCACCGCCACTATCGTCACCACCACCACCGCCATCACCACCACCACCATCGTCACCACCACCACCACCACCACCATCACCATCACCACCACAAAAACCACCACCATCACCAACACCACCACCACCACCACCATCACCACCACCCCCACCTCCACCATCACCACCACAACCACCACCAACACCACCTCCACCACCACCACCAACACCACCACCACCACCACAACCCAGGATTCCAAATGGCCTGTTATCCCGGGTGTAATGGGAGCAAAATAAACACAGCAGAAAAAGTTTAGACTTATATTATCCTTCACCAATTTAGAACAGCAATATGTACACTATGTACAGTGATATGTATAGTGCACTCCACGGTAAGCAAGGCAGAAATAGAAGCCACAAGATAGCAGACCGTGCTTCAAAATAGCTCTAGAATGGGAATGACAAGGGCAGACAGGAGAGCGGTACCCACGTAACCTCTGCGATTGCCAAAATCATCTTATTGGCTAGAACCTGGTCACTAGTTGAACGACGGGGCCCCATCATCAACTCTTAGCAACCTGGTTCGCTGGTTGGGGGAGATAGCCTGTAAATGAGGGTGTGTACATGCGCCGAATAAAGGTTACATACTCTTTGCATGCCACACCCCCACCCCGAGAAGGCTCACAATTAGGCTGCCACCTCCCAGTGGTAACCGTGCCGCCATGGCACAAAATAATGGGACCGCCTTTCCTCTCCACCATCCAACTCTTAGATAGAGCTCAGCTTTTCTCGTGACCAAAAGCCAAACCCTAAACTTAGAGTGAGACAGCAGTCAGACAGACTAGCATAGGTCCAAGATACAGGCGGACGGTAGCCCGCATCCCCTCACTAAAAAAAAAACCCACACCAGGGGATAAAAAAAAGAGCGTGAAAAGGGGTTACCACAAATAACATCCTAACCTAAATAAAATATTATTCTCTAGATAAAGAGTCTGCCAACATATTTTCTTTGCCGGCAATATATTTAATGGAAATATTATAGAGCAGCAGCCTTAGCGTCCAGTGCATAAGCCTTGTGTTGTTGTTCTTCATGGCTTGGAGATATACTAGAGGATTGTGATCACTGTAGACTGTGACCACCTGCGATGTCTGGCCCACATAAACATCGAAATGCTCCAAAGCCAGTACCAGCGCGAGGGCTTCTTTTTCAATGGTAGAGTAAGCCCTCTGATGTGGCTGGAACTTGGCTGAAAAGTATGCTACAGGCTGCAACTCCTTGTTCCCGATTTGTAATAGTACTGCCCCAACCCCAGACTCACAAGCATCAACCTGTAATGAAAAAGGTTTGGAGAAGTCTGGAGACAAGAGAATGGGTGCAGTACACAATAATCTTATTGCTTTATTAAAAGCAGTGTTACAGTCTGAGGTCCAATTAAAGGGAACTTTATGACTGGTAAGAGAGGTAAGAGGGGCTACAATGTCTGAGAAATTCTTACAGAATCTTCTGTAAAATCCTATCATGCCTAGGAAACGTTGAAGAGATTTCCTATCATGAGGAACTGGATAATCTTTAATAGAAAGAACTTTAGCAAGTTTAGGTGCAACTTTACCACTACCTACTTCATGGCCTAGAAAAGTGACAGTGGCCTGGCCAAAGGAAGATTTAGATAAATTAACTGTCTCAAAAAGAGCCTTAAGTCTAAGTAGGTGTTGATCCCAAGTATCAGACACCACAACAATATCATCTAGGTACGCTGCCGTGCCTTCAAGTCCTTTAATAGCCTGATGGATAAGTTTCTGGAATGAAGAGGGGGAATTTTTCATTCCTAAGGGGGTAACTGTGTATTGATAATGACCTCCTGGAATTACGAAGGCAGAGATTTCCTTCGCCTTATCTGTCAAAGGTACCTGATAGTAGCCTTTAAGGAGATCTAACTTGGACACAAAAGTAGCCTTACCCACAAAGTCAATTACGTCATCCAGACGAGGAAGAGGGTAAGCATCTGTAATTGTGACCTCGTTCACTTTACGGTAGTCTGTACACATACGAAACCCTCCATCAGCCTTCTTCACAAGGATGCACGGTGAAGCCCATGGACTAGATGACTCCTCCACTAAACCATGCTTTAACAAAAATTCTACTTCCTGCTGAAGTAGCCTTTGCTTTTGAGGATTAGCTCTGTAGGGGGAGAGTTTAATTTGTTTAGAGTTTCCCACATCTACATCATGATAACCTAACGTACATTTTTTCGGCACATCCGAAAAAATATTAGGATATGACTGTAGAAGCTCCATTAAATTTGTTGCTTGCATTTCAGATAATCCCTCCATTAAAGGGCTAGGATCCTTGAGGACAGAATTTGAAAGTTTAATATTAATTTCAGAGATAGAGTGCAAAGAATCAGAGTTGTCCTCAGAGGTAGAGGACAGAGTCATTACTGGGACTTTATCTGGTGTATGGAAGTACTTTAATTGATTAATGTGGTAAGTTTTAGTTTTTGAGGTCTTATCAATGGGAGCTACCACATAATTTACATCAGATAATCTACTTACAATCTGCATAGGTCCCGTAAATCTAGCTTTCAAGGTGTGGCCAGGTATAGGTTCCTGCACCAACACCTTGTCTCCTGGATGGAAGGAGCGGAATTGTGCACTTCTGTCATACCTCTGTTTCATCTTACTTTGAGCTGTCTTTAGGTTAGCCTTGGCTAACTGACGTGCCACCTGCAACCTTGAAGACGGGTTGTAGAGTGTTGAGCTAACGTCTTCTCCCATCCATCCTTCTTTGAGCACCCGAAGAGGACCTCGTACATTGTGCCCAAAGATCAGCTCAAACGGACTATACCCTATAGACTCTTGCACCGTCTCTCGTACAGAGAACAGCAACAAAGGTAGTGATTCATCCCAGTCTGTAGGAAAGTGCATGCAAAAAGTTCCCCACATTGTTTTTAATGTCTGATGGAATCTTTCCAAGGCGCCTTGGGACTGAGGATGATAGGCAGTGGATAAGTTGTGGATTATCCCTAACCTAGTTAATGCTTCCCTAAATGCTTTGGCAGTAAAGTTAGTACCTTGATCACTTTGAATAGTTTTAGGAATGCCAAAACAAGAAATTAATTTTGTTAAAGCTTTGAGAATAGCTTTAGTATTAATACTACGCATGGGAATTGCTTCAGGGTATCTGGTTACTTTATCCATAATCGTAAATAAATACTGATTTCCAGACTTTGACCTAGGTAGTGGACCTACACAATCTATAATTAAATCTGCAAAAGGTTCTCCATCAGCAGGTATAGGTTGGAGAGGTGCAGGTTTAATGGAATGTCCAGATTTCCCAACTTGCTGACATTCTCGGCAACACCTAATATGATTCTTCACATCTTTCTTTAATTTTGGCCAATAAAATTCTTTTGTGATTCTATACAACGTTTTTGTAATTCCTAAGTGACCTCCTAATGACGTATTATGAGCTATATTTAATATCTGAGGTCTATACTTTGTTGGAACTACTAACCTGTTAAACAATTGCCGGCCCTCTATCTCCTTACCAGTCTCAGTGCAGATCAAATAATCGTTTTTAACTTCATACTTGACCGGATGACCCAAAGAGGATTTACCCATGGCTGCCTGAAAAGCGAATTTTAAAGAAGGGTCCTTTCGTTGTTCCTCCCGGAAGGACAGTCCCTCGGGCATGGAAACAGAGACATCTGGCAATCCTGCAACCTGGGAATAGGAAGGCTTGATCGGGGTCTGTTCACTTGATTTACGAGGCTCCGGCCGGTGTGCCTCATAAAACAACGTGGCTGTTCCGAGATCGGAGTCGTCCAAGGATAGGTCAACATTCTCTCCAGACAACCCTTGGGATGTTGCCAGAGTTATGGCCAACACCGGAGCAGAATTAATCATTATAGGTTCAGGACACGAACTAACAGTAGTGGCATCTTTCATGGGAAATCCTTTTGAGACACCTACAGTCAAGTACCTAGTGTAATATTTGCACTGTACATAAATTTTTTGCAAAGGAACAGAATATATAGCTCCTCCAAATGCTTCCAATAAAACAGAGGAATTCAAAGAAGTATTCTCTGAAAGGGGTAATATTCTTTCTCTTACAAGTGAGCAATATGCTCCAGTATCTCTAAAGGTCTTTACTTTAGTTGTTTCTGAGTTTTCCTGAAGGGAAATTAGACTCTTGCAATAATAAGGGGCCATACCTTTTTCTACTTCTCTAGGGGACATGTTACTAGGGATATTAGAGATTTTCCCAATGGGTTGGGGTTTATGGGGGGAGTTGGGACGGATGTGACCTACTTTGTTGCAGAGGAAGCAGACGACAGGCTTGCCCTTTACTCCCTGCTGACGTTGCAAATGGTGTCGTTCTGGCTGGTGTCTCTCTGGATACTGTTGTCGAGATGCACCATGAGTAGTTTGCCTCTCCGCAGGTGGACCATATGTTGAGAAGCGTGGCTCACCAGGTGACTTAGTTGGCTGACGTAGACGTTCTCCCTCCGGCTGGCACTTCATTCTCCAAGGTTGACGATCTCTGCTCATGCCAGGCTGTTGAAAAGAGAGACGGGACCGCTCGGACAAGGAGCGGTTAGTTTCGAAGGTATCAGCCAACCTGGCTGCCTCCAATGAAGTGGTTAAGTCACGATCCTGCAGAAAGACTCGAACCTCTGGTCCCACAGACTCCAGCAGGTTATCAATCAGAATAAGCTGTACCAGCTCCTCAAAGGTAGAGACACCACTTGCTTTATACCAGCTGGTAAAAGCTTTGGTTTGCTGTCTCACAAAGTCCACTAGGGATTGACCAAGCTGTCGTCTGCCCAGCTTAAAATTTCGTTTGTATTTGGCTGGGATACATGTATATGCTCCCAACACTGTGGTCTTCACTACCTGATAATCAGAAAATTCAGCGTCATTTAATACTGACGTAAATTCCTGTGCCTTACCCAATAATGTTGTGTGAACCAACGATGCCCAATGCTGTTCCGGCCACCTTAAGGCTCGAGCCTGATTTTCGAAGCTTTCGAAAAATTGCTCTGGTTCGGCCTCATTGAAGCGAGGAACAAATTGTACTGCTTTCTGTAAACTAAAATTATTTACAGAATGCGAAAACTGCCTCCTTTCTCTTTCCCTATCATATTCTTCCCTTGCGAATGCTCTCTGTTCCCTAGTTTGCTCAAGATTGATTTTTGCCAGCTCTAGTGCCAACGACGCTGATTCACCCTGAGACAACCCAGCTGCACTATAGTGACCATTTTGCTCCGTAGGTGTATCATCTTCCTCCTGCGAGAACATAAGAGTTTTTGCCCTAGCTCCCGTAGAGGAAGGAGTCTTATGTGCCATCTCTTCTTCTATAAGTTTGTCAGCAATCAGTGAACGCAGTTGCGCAGCTGTGAGAGTGCTTTTGTATGTAATGCCAATGGAACGAGCAATTTGCCAACAACGCTGTAGGGACAATTTAGGTAGGTTATGCAAAGTATATGCCGACACCAGACGTCTGACTCGTCTAGGTGGCATAAGTTATTCGCTATGCACAGTACGATTGCAGAATACCCCAACGTAACACGTTAATTTGCAGAACACGCTTAGCTGTGCACAGTACGATTGCAGAATACGCATACAAGCAAAGCCGACTGCAAAATTCTCCACACTGAACAGGCTAGTAACAACTGACACGCAAAATTTGTAAAGCAATGCCAGACAGCTACACTGTTCTAGAAGATTGACCGTAGCGAAGCGAGCACACCGAACAAGCTAGTAGCGAGCTGTTGAACGATCACACAATAGCAAGGCTGACCATAAAGCAACTGACACGCAAATGTAAAGCAATGCCAGACAGCAAGCTGCACAATGTTCCTGCTACAAGCTTCACCCTAAGCTCAACCGTTTCTCTAAGTCTAGCACCAGCTCTCGGACAGGCTACCCATATTACAAACCAGGATTCCAAATGGCCTGTTATCCCGGGTGTAATGGGAGCAAAATAAACACAGCAGAAAAAGTTTAGACTTATATTATCCTTCACCAATTTAGAACAGCAATATGTACACTATGTACAGTGATAAGTATAGTGCACTCCACGGTAAGCAAAGCAGAAATAGAAGCCACAAGATAGCAGACCGTGCTTCAAAATAGCTCTAGAATGGGAATGACAAGGGCAGACAGGAGAGCGGTACCCACATAACCTCTGCGATTGCCAAAACCACCTTCTTATTGGCTAGAACCTGGTCACTAGTTGAGCGACGGGGCCCCATCATCAAGTCTTAGCAACCTGGTTCGCTGGTTGGGGGAGATAGCCTGTAAATGAGGGTGTGTACATGCGCCGAATAAAGGTTACATACTACCACCACATACTACCACCACCACCATCACCACCACCACCACCACCACCACCACCACCACCACCACCACCACCACCACCACCACCACCACCACCACCATCACCACCACCATCACCACCACCACCACCACCACCACCACCACCACCATCACCACCACCACCACCATCACCACCACCACCACCACCACCACCACCATCACCACCACCACCACCATCGTCAAGACACCTGTGCCATGAAGAGAGAGAGAGTGTTCAAACGTGATGAACGAGCATAACGTGTTGGTCCCGCAATTAAAGGCTGGCAGACCCCAAGGGGTGGTCAGTGACTAGAAAATTAAGCACTTTCAGGGCACATACAATTTCACAACCGATTTCCTTTTAACTGTAAAAGGTTTTAAGCGACGTGTGGTGACCGGGGCAACAAGCCGACAAGCGTGTATTAACACACGTAATGCATAGCAAGCCTATTTTAATTTAGGCAAATGGGCACATTTGCAACGTTGTGAATATTTTATCCAGTTTGGTTTTGGCTGCCAGGAATTTTATTAAACCTCAATGTATAATGAAAAGATACTGCATATATATATATATATATATATATATATATATATATATATATATATATATATATATATATATATATATATATATATATATATATATATATATATATATATGTCGTGGTGAATATGTAAAACTGCTCAATTAGCAAGAACTCATTTAAAATTAAGCCCTTTCTAAAAATTTCTCTTATACGTTTAAAGATATATTTTTTTCATTAATGTTGATGTAAAAAATTATAATTTTGCACCAAAAGGAACTTAGAAAACTTACCTAACCTTATTATAACAAGAACAATTTATTTTAGCCTAACCCAACTAAATATATTTTAGATTTGTTTACAGTAATTTAATACTAAACAAACACAGTGAAATATATTTTTTTCGTTAGGTTCTGAATGATTTTGGCGAAATTATTGCATACACAAATTTTCACTTGTCC
>NC_091340.1:13225037-13292537 GCF_038502225.1 Cherax quadricarinatus
TAGGGTAAGTTTTCAGAGTATGGTAGTGCGGTGGCACCAGCAAGTGTCTGACTGAGGTAGAGAGGCCCAGGGGAGTGCCAACAACACACCTGTCCCCTTACACTCTACCCCATATGGGGTCGGGTGGGGTAGGTCTCACAGTTTACAGATAGCATGCGGTAAAATAACTAGATGATAGTTAATAGCCAGTTCTAAGCTTCTAACCGCCGGGAACAGGTCATATGACGTAAAATGTTACATTAGAATAGTGGATCATTTACATACTTTCATTTACAACCTTCTAACTAATGAAATAGAGGGAGGGGGAAATCCCTTATTTTGTCAGTAGGTGTCGCAGAACATTCCAGAATATTCAGGAAGTACTCTCAGTGTCAGTTAATATGTCTGTGTGAATTCTCCTTTGCAGGATTTCATTCTTATAACAACTAAGCATTTCTTAATTTTAACACCATTCCTATCATTATTATCAACTATCATCCGCTAATATCATTATCATTATAATATTACTAACAACCTGATTCAGTAAACCACTAAACTAGTTGCAATCACGTGTTGCAATTACCTATCTGTACCTCTAGACGGGTTAGGACCTCAGTAGGTGACTCTGCATTTCTTACGCCTATTCTTGGATGATTGCACATGTGCACACATACTCAAATGTACCCTGTTACAAAAAACGCGATTCTAAAAACTTAGAGATCTCCAGTGAATACTAGAAAGGACTGCCCTTCTAGCATCCAGCCTGTTACTGAATTTTCGTAACAGTTAGTCAGTATCCTTGTCCAATTATCCATTAGAATTCAGTATGATTCAATAGTGCTTCAGGATTACAACTGGCAGGCTACTAACTAGAGAATTAAAATTTAATAAATTTATTAATTTGTCTAGGCGTATATCAAATTAAATTAATCACAGTAATCAACAAAATAAGAATAATCACTTCTCTCGTGTACAGTATTATTGTGCTGAAAGCACATATCACATTTATAAGTCTTAAGTACCGTCTGGTACATTGTTAACATTTAAATATATATATATATATATATATATATATATATATATATATATATATATATATATATATATATATATATATATATATATATATATACAAATAAGTACAAGTAAGTTTGTGTGTAAGTGCTCTAAGTAGTTCTCTATGTCTCAAGACTCGACTAGACTTAAACAAGTGACTGACAAAGTCCTCAAATAAACTAACTTCTTGACCAACTGGCAGCCAGAACAGTCTGCTTGAACAATAAAAAGAATGCTAAGCCCAATAGCAATATAACAAGCAACTGAGACACAGAATCAGGAACAAGGAGATAATATAACGACACTAAGTAGGGACCATCAGCAGATCCTCCACAAAAGTCTCAAAACTCCCATACTACTGAATCTAAGTTCAGCATTAGAAAATCCCCGACTCTGATAGTACACAGATATCAGTACAAGTTAGGTCAGAAGCTACAGCTCAGGACCTGAGTTGCTCAGAGTGTCTATGCGACACACAACCTCAGTGCAACGTCGAAAATCACTAAGTCTATACAATGTTCTGTGAGCAGAGTCTCCAGAACTAACAACAATAATAATGAGACAAGAGACGATCTTCCAACAAGGGCCAATAAGGAAGATTTAGGCACTGTCTGGAATACGTCCAACCACCCAGCGAGTCTAGACCAGACTGAATACTTCAGGCGAGGTGAGGACACCCCCCCTCGATCACGTGATAGCTCCGTGGACAGTACTGCCCAGCAACAGAAGCCGGCAGAATAACGAGCAAAGAGCGATAATTACAGTAGTTAGACAATCAAGACTTGAACTGAGCACATAATATATGTGTTACATCCTACCTAACAACATAACTAAGTCAAATAATAATATAAAGCAATATATTTACGATTTAGCTATTATCACAAATATAAGCAATATAAAATTATATAAAAATGTAATATAATATATACATATACATATTAATCATTGCAACCCATTCAGGGGTTGCAACAAACCCCCATGTCTACTTCTTTACTACAGATGTTATATCGGTCAGGTTGCAGTCTGTATTGCAGCACACCACCTAGAGCACCTGTGGAATTACGTTACCTGTATGCAGTAGTAGCAGAGTGTGTTATACCAACGGCAGACTGTTACAAAAAACGCGATTCTAAAAGCTTAGAGATCTCCAGAGAATACTAGAAAGGACTGTCCTTCTAGCATCCAACCTGTTACTGGGTTTTCGTAACAACTAGTCAGTATCCTTGTCCAATTATCCATTAGAATTCAGTATTATTCAATAGTGCTTCAGGATTACAACTGGTAGGCTACTAACTAGAGAAATTAAAATTTAATAAATTTATTAAGTCTAGAGGTATATTATCAAATTAAATTAAATTAAATTAATCACAATAATCAAAAT
Source organism: Cherax quadricarinatus (assembly GCF_038502225.1). Classification (NCBI taxonomy): domain Eukaryota; kingdom Metazoa; phylum Arthropoda; class Malacostraca; order Decapoda; family Parastacidae; genus Cherax; species Cherax quadricarinatus. The sequence continues at coordinate 13,227,454 of NC_091340.1, forward strand.
AATATCACCTCTCGTTTACAGTATTATTGTGCTGAAAGCACATATCACATTTATAATTCTTAAGTACCGTCTGGTACATTAACATTTAATAAGATATTACAAATATGTACAAGTAAGTTTGTGTATGTGTGTAAGTGCTCTAAGTAATTCGTTATGTCTCACGACTCAACTAGACTTAAACAAGTGACTGACAAAGTCCTCTAGTAAACTAACTTCTTGACCGACTGGCAACCAGAACAGTCTGCTTGAACAACAAAAAGAATGCTAAAGCCCAATAGCAATACAACAAGCAACTGCGACACAGAATCAGGAACAAGGAGATAATATAACAACACTAAGTAGAGACCATCAGCAGATCCTCCACAAAAGTTACAAAGCTCCCATACTACTGAATCTAAGTTCAGCATAAGAAAATCCCCGACTGTGATAATACACAGAAACCAGTACAACGTTAGGTCAGAAGCTACAGCTAAGGACCTGAGATGCTCAGAGTGTCTATGAGACACAAAACCTCAGTACAACGTCGAAAATCACTAAGTCTATACAAGGTTCTGTGAACAGAGTTCTACAGAACTAACAAGAATAATGAGACAGACAATCTGTCCAACCTCCAAGAGAGTCTAGAGCAGACTGAATACTTCAGGCGAGGTGAGGACACCCCCCCTCGATCACGTGATAGCTCCGTGGACAGCAGTCGCCCAGCAAGAAGCCGGCAATATAACTAGCAAACAGCGATAATTACAGTAGTTAGACAATCAAGACTTGAACTAAGCACATAATATGTTACATCCTACCTAACAAAGGAAACTACGTCAAATAACAATATAAAGCAATACATTTACGATTTAGCTATTATCACAAATATAAGCAATATAAAATTAAATGAAAAAGTAATAATTAAATATATATACATAATAATCCTTGCAAACATTCAGGGGTTGCAACACAGACCTAACATATTAAATATCGACGTTCGCGACGGATTTAACAAGATGTTACATATTATATCGATGTTCACGAGGAGCGTACCATGATGTTCGGTTTGCAGACTCTGGTGGAATATAACCGAAACATCACGAAACACCGTGGCATAAGGAGCAATCCTGTGCTTTTGCATAACATTGTTGTTTAAGGCTGTGCACAACAGACCCCACTAAATATCGAGTTTGTACAGCCCATAATTTGACTTATATACGGAATTCCTATCATGTTGCAAGAGAGAGAACTCAATTATGTTCCTTTTTATGCTTGAACTGTTGGGTACAGTTATCTGCGCGGCAGCCCACCCCAGTGGGTGATTTCATTCGACACATGGCCTGTCCTGATTGAGTATTGGTGTTGCGATAATCTGGTTTCCAGAGGTTTACCTGTCTGACCAATGTATGAGAGTAGGCAAAGGGTGCATGGGACCTTGTAGACACCACCCAAATTATTAGGTGGTGTGTTTTTAATCAGTCTCTGTTTCCCTTTCCCAGTGTTTTTGAATGTCAGATTTATATTGAGTTTTTGTAGTGCCTCCCACAGGCAGACCAAATTGTCATTCTATGGAAAGATCAATACATTTTTCCTGTCAGGCGTTTCCTTAAGTTCAGTCCTGTAGAAAGTCTTCCTAGCTGACAGTAGGGTCTTCTCAACGAAATCCCTGGGGTATCTCAGTTTTGTGACTGTTAAATATCATGTTGATTTTTTCGTCTAAATACTGAGGACTGCAGACACGCAAAGCACTCAGGAACATTGTTAGGAAAACACACCTTTAACCCTAGATTCATGATTGGAATAATAATGAATGTATGACGACATATTTGTGGTCTTCCTGTAAACTGTAAATTTGAATGTTTTGTTGATGCGATGAGTGTTATCTATTTCATGCTCTATTTTGAACTTAATAAAAGGTACCACCATTAAGTCTAGGTAGGAGCTTATCAATGTTGTGATCTCTAGGCTAAAGGCAAATCACATCATCTACGTATCCGAACCACCTAGCATTGTTTGGGAGGATGTCTTTAAGTAGTCTAGTCTCATAAAATTCCATATACAGGTTGCTGAGTAAGGAGCTGAGGGGATTTCCCACAGCCATGCCCTGCTTCTGAGCATAGTATTTGCCTTCAAACACACACTTGCAATCCATGACACAAAATTTAACCAGTTCAATAATCATATTCGTGGGGTAGGGCAAGGAGAAGTTTTCTAGTTCCTCTTCAAGGTACATAAGCAAGTCAGGGCAGTGACATCAAAACTCACCAGGGTAAAGTCGTCTGAAACATCTAATTTCTGAAGCCTCTCAGTAAGGTTAGCATGATTTGTAATATGCGCCTTCGAAATCCTACCAACCATGGGAGCTAAAAGTTTAACCAGCTATTTAGATGAACTAAATACTGCTGAGACTACTGAACTTATAACCGGACGCACTGGTTCCCTGGTTTAATTAGTTCCTCATTTCCTTTCAATAAGGTTTTACGACGTTTATTGAAATGGCTGTTGAACTGGCCATTGGGGTTCCTAACAAGCGGTTCGTAAGTCATTATCACTCAATAAATGATTCATTTTACCTAAGTACTTTTCCTGTTGTTGCCCTTGCAACATTGCACAGCTCCTGATGACGCACTGAGAAGTGTGAAAAGTACTTGAGCTAAAGATTCCCACTCCCTGTGGCTTGTCTTGCATTATTAAGATCGTCTGGCCCCGCCTCTTCACTGATCGCTACTGGATCCTCTCTCTCTCTGCTTCCTGAGCTTTGTCATACCTCTTCTTAAAACTATGTATGGTTCCTGCCTCCATTACTTCACTTGCTAGGCTATTCCACTTGCTGACAACTCTATGACTGAAGAAATACTTCCTAACGTCCCTGTGACTCGTCTGAGTCTTCAGCTTCCAGTTGTGACCCCTTGTCCCTGTGTCCCCTCTCTGGAACATCCTATCTCTGTCCACCTTGTCTATTCCCCGCAGTATCTTGTATGTCGTTATCATGTCTCCCCTGACCCTTCTGTCCTCCAGTGTCGTCAGTCCGATTTCCCTTAACCTTTCCTCGTACGACATTCCCTTGAGCTCTGGGACTAGCCTTGTTGCAAACCTTTGTACTTTCTCTAACTTCTTGACGTGCTTGACCAGGTGTGAGTTCCAGACTGGTGCTGCATACTCCAGTATGGGCCTAACATACACAGTGTACAGTGTCTTGAACGATTCAGGAGGCCTGGTCTCAGACCGGGCCGCGGGGGCGTTGACCCCCGGAACTCTCTCCAGGTAAACTCCAGGTAAGGTATCGGAACGCTATTCTCAGGTTTGCCAGGCGCCCGTATGCTGCAGCGGTTATTTGGTTGATGTGTGCCTCCGGTGATGTGCTCGGTGTTATGGTCACCCCAAGGTCTTTCTCCCTGAGTGAGGTCTGTAGTCTTTGTCCACCTAGCCTATACTCTGTCTGCGGTCTTCTTTGCCCCTCCCCAATCTTCATGACTTTGCATTTGGCTGGACTGAATTCGAGAAGCCAGTTGCTGGACCACATGTCCAGCCTGTCCAGGTCTCTGCAGTCCTGCCTCATCCTCATCCGATTTACTTCTTCTCATCAACTTCACGTCATCTGCGAACTGGGACACTTCAGAGTCTATTCCTTCCATCATGTCGTTCACATATATCAAAAATAGCACTGGTCCTAGAACTGACCCCTGTGGGACCCCGCTCGTAACAGGCGCCCACCGTGATACCTCTTCACGTACCATGACTCGTTGCTGCCTCCCTGTCAGGTATTCCCTTATCCATTGCAGTGCCCTCCCTTTTACGTGCGCATGATCCTCCAGCTTCTGCACTAATCTCTTGTGGGGAACTGTGTCAAAGGCCTTCCTGCAGTCTAGAAAAACGCAATCTACCCACCCCTCTCTCTCGTGTCTTACTTTTGTTACCTTGTCATAAAACTCCAGGAGGTTTGTGATACAAGATTTTCCTTCCATGAACCCATGCTGGTTTTCATTTATAATCTTGTTCCTTTCCAGGTGTTCGACCACTCTCCTCCTGATAATCTTCTCCATGACTTTGCGCACAATACATGTCAGAGACACAGGTCTGTAGTTTAGTGCCTCGTTTCTGTTTCCTTTCTTAAATATGGGGACTACATTAGCTGTCTTCCATTTCTCAGGTAGTTGCCCAGTTTCAAGGGATGTGTTGAAGATTGTGGTTAGAGGCACGCACAGCATCTCTGCTCCTTCTCTAAGGACCCATGGGGAGATGTTGTCCGGTCCCATCGCCTTTGAGGTGTCAAGGTCACTTAAGAGCTTCTTCACCTCCTCCTCAGTTGTTCATATGTCATCCAACACTTGTTGGTATATTCCCTCTTGATGTTCCCTTCTGTGCTGTCTTCCCACAGCCCTTCCTGTCTCTACTGTAAAAACTTCCTTAAATCTCCTGTTCAGCTCCTCACATACCTCCTGATCATTTCTTGTGAGTTCTCCACCTTCTGTCCTTAATCTGATCACCTGGTCTTTGACTGTTGTCTTCCTCCTGATGTGGCTATACAACAGTTTCGGGTCAGTCTTGATTCTCGATGCTATGTCATTTTCATACTGTCGCTGGGCCTCCCTCCTTACCTGTGCGTACTCATTCCTGGCTCTGCGACTGATCTCCCTATTTTCGTGTGTTCTCTGCCTTCTGTACTTTTTCCATTCTCTATTGCATTTTGTTTTTGCCTCCTTACACCGTTGGGTAAACCAGGGGCTCGTTCTGGTCTTCCCGTTGTTACTGTTGCCCTTGGGAATAAACCTTTCCACTGCCTCCTTGCATTGTGTGTGTGTGTGTGTGTGTGTGTGTGTGTGTGTGTGTGTGTGTGTGTGTGTGTGTGTGTGTGTGGTACTAAATAGGTAAAACTTGCGATTTTGGCTTTAATATCAAAGCTCTTCTTGCCGAATAAGGTAAGCGAAAATGTGTGTGTGCAATAATTTCGCAAAAATCATTCCGAACCTAACGAAAAAAATACATTTGTTTATTATTAAATTATTGTAAATGTATCTAAAATATATTTAGTTGGACTAGACTAAATTAAATTTCGCTTGTTATAAAAAGGTTAGATAAGTTTTCTAATTTTTTTTTGGTGCAAAATTATTAATTTTTATATTACAATAAATGAAAAAAATAAATTTTTAAACGTATATGAGAAAATTTTAGAAATGACTTAATTTTAAATGAGTTCTTGATAACTGACCAGTTTTACCTATTCCGTACGACATATATAAAACACAGAGAGAATTCACCTTAATCCCTTCTTTGGGTATTAAGGTATAGTATTCTTAATTGCTGGTGAACAGATGACATTGCAACCTTAATGACCCTCGTGTAGTAGATAGGGTTTGAACCCCTTGTTAACCAACCAACCCTGAACAAAAGCCGCCTGGGGAAACGCAACCCAGGAGCATGGACAACAAAGGAACAACAGGAAGAAAATTACCAACAGGTAGTGAGCTTAGAGGTAAGTGATCTTACAGAGTGGTCAGGAGAGTGTTTACCTGGGAGACTTGATTATTACCACTACACAGAACTCACAATTATCTAATTGAACCTCTTATGAGAAGAATGCAGGATTAAGGGCAATGTTGCAATTATCAATGTGAATAAAGGATGAATACACCGGAAAGTGCATGTTTCTATTAGTGTGTGTGTGCTGAGAGCAGCATGTTTCTATCAGTGTGTGTATGCTGAGAGCAGCATGTTTCTATCAGTGTGTGTATGCTGAGAGCAGCATGTTTCTCATCGAATATACCTTGAGAAGCGTCTGTTTTTCTCAGTGTACATACCTTACGAGGTGTGCTTCTCTCAGTGTATATACACTGCTAAGCAGAGTATGCTTCTTTCAGTGTATATAACGCTGAGCTGAGTATTCTTCTCTCAGTGTATATAACGGTGAGCTTAGTACGCTTCTCTCAGTGTAAATACACTGAGCTCAGTATGCTTCTCTCACTGTACATATTCTTGATTAGTGGTGACCAGGTAACATGCAGCCTTAATGACCATGGTGTAGTCGACAGGCTTTAAACCCGCGGCTGAGTGAGCTTAGGATATACTTGGCGGATAATAATAATCTTAATTGAGCTTAATTTTGAGGGAGAGGGAAAAACTTTCCCATCAAGAAGTTTTATGGTTCTGTTCAAACTTTAGAAATTAGTAATTAAAGCTATCATTATCTCCCCTATCATTAGTTATCATTAGTTATCAGGTGTCTCTTCGCAGTTACTCGAGTTATCGGAGAAAGTTAAGCCAGTTGTCTAGCCGTTTTAGCTGCTTTTAGCTGCTGCAGCTTGGTAGCCTTTTGTGTGACTTGCTTTTATTCGACGCTGAGCGATAAACCCGTGTGTGTCAGAGTACACAGGCTCGATCCACTGTTCGCCCATCGCTGTGTTGGTGGTAATTTGCGTATAATTTTAAATATGCGGGAATCATGTATACGATTCACTCTTCTGACCTTCGTGAAGGGGACGGTGCCCTTGATGCTGGTGAGATAGATAGTTAGATAGACAGAGAGAGAGAGAGAGACAGAGAGAGAGAGAGAGAGACAGAGAGAGAGAAGACCCTGTGTAAAACTCTGTGTAAAAAAAAGAAGAGAGAGAGAGAGAGAGAGAGAGAGAGAGAGAGAGAGAGAGAGAGAGAGAGAGAGAGAGAGAGAGAGAGAGAGAGAGAGAGAGAGAGAGAGAGAGGCATGCTGTCCAATTATCTTTCGTGGCGTCTGAATTTCAACTTTCTCTGGGGGATAGCTGTGAATTAGTCAAATTCAATTAAAGAAAAACACAGCTTCTGTCTACTACACCAGACCAAACTCTCAGTCACTCCCATTCCACTTTTAAAACTCCCGTATTCAAACTAAACCTTCCATTACCATCCAAGTCATCAGAATCACTTCGGATTCTATCCGGGAAATTTTCAAAAAAAAAAAGAAAATCTAAAATATCAAAAGAGTGTTTTTTCAGGAAGGTTAAAAACAACTCCAGAATAAACTTTCGATTATTTTCACTACAGACGCCAGCTTTTTTTTATTGAAAATTAAATCTGTTCAGAGTTAAGCTTTCGAGAGCTTAGGAAATTTCTTCTGGTGGTTAAACTCCAATGTATGAGGAAAAGCTATCTAGAATCAAGCTGTAAGAGCTGGATTCCAAAGACAAGAGAAGCTTATCTACAGTGCAGCTTCAAAGAGCTGAGAGTACGTACTTCCTCTGCGACGGAAAAATATGTTATCCTGGTTAACTCCTTTAAGAGTATCGAATACTGGAGCTTTAGCGTTCAGTGAGGCTTCAGTGAGATTTCAGTGAGGCTTCAGTGAGATTTCAGTGAAGCTTCAGTGAGATTTCAGTGAGATTTCATCACCCACAGTTGGAATATTTTACCCAAAGTGGAGCTTTGCTACCGACAGTTGGCATTTATCACCCACAGTGGGGCTTTGTCACATATAGTTATAAGCTTTACCATCTACCGTGGGGCGTCATCACCCACAATGGAGCTTTATCATCCACAGAGGGGCTTTATCACCCACATCACAGCTTTATTACACACAGTGGAGCTTTATCATCCATATTGGAGCTTTATAACCCAGAGTGGAGCCTTATTACCCAAAACGAAGTTTTGTCACCAACGGTGGAGCTTTATCATCCATGGTGGAGCTTAATCAACTACAGTGGAGGTTTATAATTTACATTGGAGCTTTATCAACTACAATGGAACTTTATCACCCACGGTGGAGCTTTATCACCCACGATGGAGTTTTGACACCCACGGTGGAGCTCTACCACCCAGAGTGGAGCTTCATCACCGACACTGGAGCTTTATCACCCATAGTGGAATTTTTCACCCACAGTGGAACTTTATCGCCACGGTGGAGCTTTATCACTCACAGTGGAGCTTTATTAAGCTCCACTGTTCTATCATGAGTCCTGTTGACAATATCCGGGGTGTTTGTTCCACTCTTTCATGAGGAAATGTAGAGTTAAGTCACAATACCGTTACTGGAACAAGTCACAATACCGAGGCTGGAACAAGTCACAATACCGAGGCTGGAACAAGTCACAATATCATGGCTGGAACAACTCACAACAAATTAGTAACTTGAGGATGAGCCACTGAGCAGCAGGACCCAACAGTGGTCCAACGGGAACCCAAAAATCACCCCAGAATTTTTTTTTTCTCTTATCCCAGACAAATTCCTGAATTGTACTGTCTCTTTCTCTCTCTCTCTCTCTCTCTCTCTCTCTCTCTCTCTCTCTCTCTCTCTCTCTCTCTCTCTCTCTCTCTCTCTCTCTCTCTCTCTCTCTCTCTCTCTCCCTTTCTCTCTCTCTCTCTCCTTTTTTTTACAGAGGGTTTGACAAGGTTACGTTAAGAATCCCTAGCTTTATTGACAAGCTATTTACAGGTTAATGATTCCTAACTTTATTGACAAGCTAAGAGCTGTTACCTACATCAGCTCATATGAAAGCATTTACATTGTTATGAAATATACAAGTAGGGAACAGGATGAAGTTGGAGCCATCTATGGGCCAGCATTTTCATTTGATCAACTGACTTTATCTCATATGTGCAACATCTGGGCATCTTTATTGTAGACGTTTCGCCATCCAGTGGCTTTATCAATACAAATTCCAGGACATAACTTGAAGACAGTAGGGCTATATGCAGAGAATGAGGTAATCAGTCCCTCAACCTAGGAGTAGGTGCGAAGAGCACCGTAATCGTGGAGATTCTGAAGCAGAAGTAAGGAGCCTGGCGCTTATATAGTAACGTCAGGTGTAGTAGACGAGGGCATAGTCACTGGTAGGCGGGATTCCCTAGTGGAAGTAGGTCCTTCCCAAAGAGACGGGTTAGTTGTAGTAGTAGTTGTCGTAGTAGTTGTCGTAGTCGTGAAGGTTATGTACATGTCCTCAGAATCAAGATTCCATGATGTTGCAGTGTCTGACAAGTTGTGCAAGAATGGTATATAGTACCGACAAGATGAAACTAAGACACATGTGCAACATCTGGGTATCTTTATTGTAGACGTTTCGCCATCCAGTGGCTTTATCAATACAAATTCCAGGACATAACTTGAAGACAGTAGGACTATATACAGAAAATGAGGTAATCAGTCCCTCAACCTTGGAGTAGGTGCGAAGAGCACCGTAGTCGTGGAGATTCTGAAGCAGAAGCAAGGAGCCTGGCGCTTATATGCTAACGTCAGGTGTAGCAGACGAGGGTATAGTCACTATATCCTTCCTTTGGGAAGGACCTATTTCCACTGGGAAATCCCGCCTACCAGTGACTATGCCCTCGTCTGCTACACCTGACGTTAGTATATAAGCTCCAGGTTCCTTGCTTCTGCTTCAGAATCTCCACGACTACGGTGCTCTTCGCACCTTCTCCAAGGTTGAGGGACTGAATACCTCATTTTCTGTATATAGTCCTACTGTCTTCAAGTTATGTCCTGGAATTTGTATTGATAAAGCCACTGGATGGCGAAACGTCTACAATAAAGATACCCAGATGTTGCACATGTGTCTTAATTTCATCTTGTCGGTATTATATACCATTCTTGCACATGACTTTATCTCGTTGACATCATAATGCTGTACGAATTTGTTCCATACTGGAGTCATCCTGGGAATAAATGATCTCAGATGAAGTGATGCTCTGGAGAAGGGTACAGGCAGAGTGAAGTTACTGCTTTCTGCAAGTCTGTGGTATAGAAGCTTGTTTCTCGCTGTTCTTGAAGTGGATCCAAGTGTGGTACCTTGACAATGTTGGCCTTGTACATAACAGTAAGGCCCCATATCCCTCCTGTGTTGAAGGCTCTGCTGAAATGACAGATCTCTCCAGAATGGGTCCAGGCGAGAGATGAGACGTCTTGCTCTGTTCTCTACTCTGTCAAGCAGTCGCAGATGAGGGGGGGGGGAGGCAAACCAAGAAAGTGGAGCATACTCAAGGTGTGAGCGTACTTGTGCCTCATACAGAATCTTGCAACACCTACAGTCAAGCAGATGCGAGATACGGCGAAGTGCTGTAAGCTCCCTGGTTGCCTTGTTTGCAAGATTTACAACGTGGTTCTTCATGGTCAGTTTGGAATCATATTTCACCCCAAGGATATCAACTTTTTCCCCAGGTACCAACACCCTCCCATTCATACTTACATCGTGCACCGGCATTACCATCATGGTGCCTAGAGATCATCATCTGTGTTTTCTCAGGTGCAAATGTTACTTGCCGTCGGTTTCCCCAAACTGATATAGCTATTTTTTTTTTATTATCACACTGGCCGATTCCCACCAAGGCAGGGTGGCCCGAAAAAGAAAAACTTTCACCATCATTCACTCCATCACTGTCTTGCCAGAAGGGTGCTTTACACTACAGTTTTTAAACTGCAACATTAACACCCCTCCTTCAGAGTGCAGGCACTGTACTTCCCATCTCCAGGACTCAAGTCCGGCCTGCCGGTTTCCCTGAATCCCTTCATAAATGTTACTTTGCTCACACTCCAACAGCACGTCAAGTATTAAAAACCATTTGTCTCCATTCACTCCTATCAAACACGCTCACGCATGCCTGCTGGAAGTCCAAGCCCCTCGCACACAAAACCTCCTTTACCCCCTCCCTCCAACCCTTCCTAGGCCGACCCCTACCCCGCCTTCCTTCCACTACAGACTGATACACTCTTGAAGTTATTCTGTTTCGCTCCATTCTCTCTACATGTCCGAACCACCTCAACAACCCTTCCTCAGCCCTCTGGACAACAGTTTTGGTAATCCCGCACCTCCTCCTAACTTCCAAACTACGAATTCTCTGCATTATATTCACACCACACATTGCCCTCAGACATGACATCTCCACTGCCTCCAGCCTTCTCCTCGCTGCAACATTCATCACCCATGCTTCACACCCATATAAGAGCGTTGGTAAAACTATACTCTCATACATTCCCCTCTTTGCCTCCAAGGACAAAGTTCTCTGTCTCCACAGACTCCTAAGTGCACCACTCACTCTTTTTCCCTCATCAATTCTATGATTCACCTCATCTTTCATAGACCCATCCGCTGACACGTCCACTCCCAAATATCTGAATACGTTCACCTCCTCCATACTCTCTCCCTCCAATCTGATATTCAATCTTTCATCACCTAATCTTTTTGTTATCCTCATAACCTTACTCTTTCCTGTATTCACCTTTAATTTTCTTCTTTTGCACACCCTACCAAATTCATCCACCAATCTCTGCAGCTTCTCTTCAGAATCTCCCAAGAGCACAGTGTCATCAGCAAAGAGCAGCTGTGACAACTCCCACCCTGTGTGTGATTCTTTATCTTTTAACTCCACGCCTCTTGCCAAGACCCTCGCATTTACTTCTCTTACAACCCCATCTATAAATATATTAAACAACCACGGTGACATCACACATCCTTGTCTAAGGCCTACTTTTACTGGGAAAAAATTTCCCTCTTTTCTACATACTCTAACTTGAGCCTCACTATCCTCGTAAAAACTCTTCACTGCTTTCAGTAACCTACCTCCTACACCATACACTTGCAACATCTGCCACATTGCCCCCCTATCCACCCTGTCATACGCCTTTTCCAAATCCATAAATGCCACAAAGACCTCTTTAGCCTTATCTAAATACTGTTCACTTATATGTTTCACTGTAAACACCTGGTCCACACACCCCCTACCTTTCCTAAAGCCTCCTTGTTCATCTGCTATCCTATTCTCCGTCTTACTCTTAATTCTTTCAATTATAACTCTACCATACACTTTACCAGGTACACTCAACAGACTTATCCCCCTATAATTTTTGCACTCTCTTTTATCCCCTTTGCCTTTATACAAAGGAACTATGCATGCTCTCTGCCAATCCCTAGGTACCTTACCCTCTTCCATACATTTATTAAATAATTGCACCAACCACTCCAAAACTATATCCCCACCTGCTTTTAACATTTCTATCTTTATCCCATCAATCCCGGCTGCCTTACCCCCTTTCATTTTACCTACTGCCTCACGAACTTCCCCCACACTCACAACTGGCTCTTCCTCACTCCTACAAGATGTTATTCCTCCTTGCCCTATACACGAAATCACAGCTTCCCTATCTTCATCAACATTTAACAATTCCTCAAAATATTCCCTCCATCTTCCCAATACCTCTAACTCTCCATTTAATAACTCTCCTCTCCTATTTTTAACTGACAAATCCATTTGTTCTCTAGGCTTCCTTAACTTGTTAATCTCACTCCAAAACTTTTTCTTATTTTCAACAAAATTTGTTGATAACAGCTCACCCACTCTCTCATTTGCTCTCTTTTTACATTGCTTCACCACTCTCTTAACCTCTCTCTTTTTCTCCATATACTCTTCCCTCCTTGCATCACTTCTACTTTGTAAAAACTTCTCATATGCTAACTTTTTCTCCCTTACTACTCTCTTTACATCATCATTCCACCAATCGCTCCTCTTCCCTCCTGCACCCACTTTCCTGTAACCACAAACTTCTGCTGAACACTCTAACACTACATTTTTAAACCTACCCCATTCCTCTTCGACCCCATTGCCTATGCTCTCATTAGCCCATCTATCCTCCAATAGCTGTTTATATCTTACCCTAACTGCCTCCTCTTTTAGTTTATAAACCTTCACCTCTCTCTTCCCTGATGCTTCTATTCTCCTTGTATCCCATCTACCTTTTACTCTCAGTGTAGCTACAACTAGAAAGTGATCTGATATATCTGTGGCCCCTCGATAAACATGTACATCCTGAAGTCTACTCAACAGTCTTTTATCTACCAATACATAATCCAACAAACTACTGTCATTTCGCCCTACATCATATCGTGTATACTTATTTATCCTCTTTTTCTTAAAATATGTATTACCTATAACTAAACCCCTTTCTATACAAAGTTCAATCAAAGGGCTCCCATTATCATTTACACCTGGCACCCCAAACTTACCTACCACACCCTCTCTAAAAGTTTCTCCTACTTTAGCATTCAGGTCCCCTACCACAATTACTCTCTCACTTGGTTCAAAGGCTCCTATACATTCACTTAACATCTCCCAAAATCTCTCTCTCTCCTCTGCATTCCTCTCTTCTCCAGGTGCATACACGCTTATTATGACCCACTTCTCGCATCCAACCTTTACTTTAATCCACATAATTCTCGAATTTACACATTCATATTCTCTTTTCTCCTTCCATAACTGATCATTTAACATTACTGCTACCCCTTCCTTTGCTCTAACTCTCTCAGATACTCCAGATTTAATCCCATTTATTTCCCCCCACTGAAACTCTCCTACCCCCTTCAGCTTTGTTTCGCTTAGAGCCAGGACATCCAACTTCTTTTCATTCATAACATCAGCAATCATCTGTTTCTTGTCATCCGCACTACATCCACGCACATTTAAACAACCCAGTTTTATAAAGTTTTTCTTCTTCTCTTTTTTAGTAAATGTATACAGGAGAAGGGGTTACTAGCCCATTGCTCCCGGCATTTTAGTCGCCTCATACGACACGCATGGCTTACGGAGGAAAGATTCTTTTCCACTTCCCCATGGACAATAGAAGAAATAAAAAAGAACAAGAGCTATTTAGAATAAGGAGAAAAACCTAGATGTATGTATATATATATATGCATGTGCGTGTCTGTGAAGTGTGACCAAAGTGTAAGTAGGAGTAGCAAGATATCCCTGTTATCTAGCGTGTTTATGAGACAGAAAAAGAAAACCAGCAATCCTACCATCATGCAAAACAGTTACAGGTTTTTGTTTCACAGTCATCTGGCAGGACGGTAGTACTTCCCTGGGTGGTTGCTGTCTACCAACCTACAGATCAGGAGCAGATTAACCTTTCCCGAAGCCATATTGACGGACACAAAGTAGTGAGTGGTAGTCAAAAAACTGTCACTTGTCTTGAGATTATTGTCTCCAGGATCTTGCCAGTGATTGACAGGAGTGACACTGGTCTGTAGTTGCTGATTTCTACTCTGCTCTTTTTTTATGAACAGGGGCTTCAGCTATCTCTTTCCACAGAGAAGGCTATTTACACTGTACTAGGCAGTGCTGAAAGATGCTACTTAGAGGTGATGCTGGCTGGTCTGCACATCTTCTTAGCAATCTTGGGCTCAACTTGTCTGGGCCCACAGCCTTTTCTTGGTCAAGCGATTAAAGAAGGAAATGCACCTCCTCCTGCCTTACTGTCACCACTGACAGCTGTGACACAGTTCTTGCAGCTAACCAAGGAGGGTCCCTTGCTGGATCAGGAGCTTTCAGTTTGGTAGCAAAGTGATAGGCAAAGAGGTCCGCCTTCTCTTGACTACTAGTAGAGGTGGTCCCATCCTGCCGATCTAGAGGTGGAATAAGTTTCTCTCTCTCTCTCTCTCTCTCTCTCTCTCTCTCTCTCTCTCTCTCTCTCTCTCTCTCTCTCTCTCTCTCTCTCTCTCTCTCTCTCTCTCTCTCTCTCTCTCTCTCTCTCTATCTCTTTCTCTCTCTCTCTCTCTCTCTCTCTCTCTCTCTCTCTCTCTCTCTCTCTCTCTCTCTCTCTCTCTCTCTCTCTCTCTCTCTCTCTCTCTCTCTCTGTCTCTCTCTCTCTCTGTCTCTCTGTCTCTCTCTCTCTCTCTGTCTCTCTCTCTCTCTCTCTCTCTCTCTCTCTCTCTCTCTCTCTCTCTCTCTCTCTCTCTCTCTCTCTCTCTCTCTCTCTCTCTCTCTCTCTCTCTCTCTCTCTCTCTCTCTCTCTCTCTCTCTCTCTCTCTCTCTCTCTCTCTCTATCTCTCTCTCTCTCTCTGTCTGTCTTTCTTTAGCTACCTATCTTACTATCTATCTATCTGTCTCTCTTTCCACGATTTTTTTTACATGAAAAGTTGATTAAAATCTATAAAATCTGACACGACCATGTTTGTTGTGCACACGACCATGTTTGTTGCGCACACGACCATGTTGTGCACACAACCATGTTGTGCACACGACTATGTTGTGCACACGACCATGTTGTGCACACGACCATGTTGTGCACACGACCATGTTGTGCACACGACTATGTTGTGCACATGACTATGTTTGTTGAACTGGTAAGATCTGTGTTAATATTTTACTCTCAATGCTTCCCACAAAGTAACTGTTACCATGCTAATGGACTACCCACAATACTAACCTGCGTCTGTCGCTGGAGACCGCCTCTACGACGTTAGACTTAAGACGCTAGACTTACGACGCTAAACTTACGACGTTAGACTTATGACGTTAGACTTACGACGTTAGAGTTATGAAGTTCTACTTACGACGTTAGAATTGCAGCGTTAGATTTACGACGTTAGACTTACGATATTGAACTTACGACAATAGACTTACCACGTTAGAATTACGACATTAGACTTCTAAATTTCGACTAGAGAATTTGAGGAATTACTTTCCGTGCTATTCACTTCAAATCAACACTGTTCATATTTAACTTTGAATATCAGAAACCTGTCCGCACTCTGCACTACTCTTTTCGCCTGAGATAGAGTGGGCTGGGGTCAGGCAATGCATGGAGATGTGGGGAGGTGTGAGAGATGTGTGGGAGGTGCGAGAGATATGGGGAGATATGGGAAGATGTGTGGGAGATTTGTGGAAGTGTGTGGAGGTGTGGGGAAGTGTGTGGAGGTGTGTGCTGGTGTGTGGAAGTGTGTGGAGGTGTGGAGCGATGTGGGGAAGTGTGTGGAGGTGTGGGGAAGTGTGTGGAGGTGTGGGGAAGTGTGTGGAGGTATGTGCAGGTGTGTGGAAGTGTGTGGAGGTGTGGAGAGATGTGGGGAAGTGTGTAGAAGTGTATGGAAGGTATGTAAGTGGTAGGTGTGTGAGATGTGGGAAGTGTGTAGAAGTGTGGGGAGGTATAAGGTGTGTAGGATGTGGGGAGTGTGTGGAGGTGTGTAGAGGTGTGTGGAAGTGTGTGGAAGTGTGTGGAGGTGTGTGGCAGTGTGTGGAGGTGTGGAGAGATGTGGGGAGGTGTGTGGAGGTGTGTAGAAGTGTATGGAAGTATGTGAAGGTATGTAGAGATGTGGGGAAGTGTGTGGGAAGTGTGTGGAGGTGTGTGGAGGTTTGTAGAGGTGTGTGGATGTGTGTGGGGAGAAGTGGGATGTCCCGTCCGTCACAGCTGGATATCCTGCACTAGTAATTAACCCAGTGAATACATAATTAGGCAAAATGATTGATTAATTGCCATATTTACATACAGAAAAAATAGAAAACGAGAATACAAGTGAATTTCAGGAAGAGTTGCAACACTGATGACTTTAAGGGGGTGCAACTTAATGATGAATTATATAATGAACTTAAAGGGAGACTAAATAAATCTTAATGTCTTAAACTAGAATTTATCATGTTCCACTGAGATTATTTAAATTAATAATAATAATAATAATAATAATAATAATAATAATAATAATAATAATAATAATAATAATTACAATAATAATTACAATAATAATAATAATAATAACTGTGAAAGTAATCATATTAATATAGTGAAATTAAAACGATTACAGTAATTTCAATTATTTTAGATATTTTCAAACGTTTGACAATATCTAAATCATCGACACCATGCCTAACCCTTCTAGGGTAGGGTAGGTGCCTGAGCCCGAGCCTTTAGCTCATAAGACTGTCATTCCCATTTGCTCCCTTGGGGCGGGGATGGCAGATAGAGGCCTAGGCTTGTGGTGGCAGGCCTGGGGACAGTTGGTCCCAAAGATGAGGAGATACTTGTGCCTCCTCCCATGGGAGACTTAGGTCTCAGACACTCCCTAAAGAGGGAGCCAAGGTCGGGCCACCACTTGGACAAGGCCCGGGCCGGGAGAATACCGGCTAATCTTTAATAATAATAATAATATCTAAATGTTATATACGGGAAATGTTATATACGGTGTTATTCACACCAACTCCAAGACTGAGGGACTGATAACCTCAACTTTTGTATACAGTTCTTCTGTCTTCAAATTATGTCCTGGAATTAGTACTGCTAAAACCACTGGATGGTGAAACGTCTACAATAAAGATACCAGATGTTGCATATGTGTCTAAATCGTCATCTTGTCGGAACTGTTTACCGTCTTGTGCATAAAGTAATCTTGACTAGTGATATAAAGGTAACATGCAGCCTTAATGACCATCGTGTAGTAGATAAGCTTGAAATCCCATTAACCCTCCATTAACTATTTTTATAAAACCACGGGTAGAGTCATATCATATATAATATTATCTCTGTATTATTGCAGTGTAACTCATATAACGCTGGTCACTTTCAGCTGTTACGACAGCAAATACCAGAGGTCACGGCTGAACTGCTGGGTCGATGTGGTCAGCAGATTGCTTTCACGAGTGGAATATTAAACTATCTCAGACTCATCTTCCAACTGTGGTGTTTTTCCTGAGGGTAAGTAAGTGTCTTATCTTATATATATATATATATATATATATATATATATATATATATATATATATATATATATATATATATATAATATATATATATATATATATATATATATATATATGTGTGTGTGTGTGTGTGTGTGTGTGTGTGTGTGTGTGTGTGTGTACTCACCTAATTGTGGTTGCAGGGGTCGAGACTCAGCTCCTGGCCCCGCCTCTTCACTGATCGCTACTAGGTCCTCTCTCTCTGCTTCCTGAGCTTTGTCATACCTCTTCTTAAAACTATGTATGGTTCCTGCCTCCACTACTTCACTTGCTAGGCTATTCCACTTGCTGACAACTCTATGACTGAAGAAATACTTCCTAACGTCCCTGTGACTCGTCTGAGTCTTCAGCTTCCAGTTGTGACCCCTTGTCCCTGTGTCCCCTCTCTGGAACATCCTATCTCTGTCCACCTTGTCTATTCCCCGCAGTATCTTGTATGTCGTTATCATGTCTCCCCTGACCCTTCTGTTCTCCAGTGTCGTCAGTCCGATTTCCCTCAACCTTTCCTCGTACGACATTCCCCTGAGCTCTGGGACTAGCCTTGTTGCAAACCTTTGTACTTTCTCTAACTTCTTGACGTGCTTGACCAGGTGTGGGTTCCAGACTGGTGCTGCATACTCCCGTATGGGCCTAATATACACAGTGTACAGTGTCTTGAATGATTCCTTATTAAGGTATCGGAACGCTATTCTCAGGTTTGCCAGGCGCCCGTATGCTGCAGCAGTTATTTGGTTGATGTGTGCCTCTGGTGATGTGCTCGGTGTTATGGTCACCCCAAGGTCTTTCTCCCTGAGTGAGGTCTATAGTCTTTGTCCACCTAGCCTATACTCTGTCTGCGGTCTTCTTTGCCCCTCCCCAATCTTCATGAATTTGCATTTGGCTGGATTGAATTCGAGAAGCCAGTTACTGGACCACATGTCCAGCCTGTCCAGGTCTCTTTGCAGTCCTGCCTCATCCTCATCCGATTTAATTCTTCTCATCATCTTCACATCATCTGCGAACAGGGACACTTCAGAGTCTATTCCTTCCATCATGTCGTTCACATATATCAAAAATAGCACTGGTCCTAGAACTGACCCCTGTGGGACCCCGCTCGTCACAGGTGCCCACTGTGATACCTCTTCACGTACCATGACTCGTTGCTGCCTCCCTGTCAGGTATTCCCTGATCCATTGCAGTGCCCTCCCTGTTACATGCGCCTGATCCTCCAGCTTCTGCACTAATCTCTTGTGGGGAACTGTGTCAAAGGCCTTCCTGCAGTCTAGGAAAACGCAATCTACCCACCCCTCTCTCTCGTGTCTTACTTCTGTTACCTTGTCATAAAACTCCAGGAGGTTTGTGATACACGATTTGCCTTCCATGAACCCATGCTGGTTTTCATTTATAATCTTGTTCCTTTCCAGGTGTTCGACCACTCTCCTCCTGATAATCTTCTCCATGACTTTGCACACAATACATGTCAGAGACACAGGCCTGTAGTTTAGTGCCTCGTTTCTGTTTCCTTTCTTAAATATGGGGACTACATTAGCTGTCTTCCATTTCTCAGGTAGTTGCCCAGTTTCAAGGGATGTATTGAAGATTGTGGTTAGAGGCACGCACAGCATCTCTGCTCCTTCTCTAAGGACCTATGGGGAGATGTTGTCCGGTCCCATCGCCTTTGAGGTGTCAAGGTCACTTAGGAGCTTCTTCACCTCCTCCTCAGTGTGTGTGTGCGTGTGTGTGTGTGTGTGTGTTTGTGATAGGCTTGTTAGTTTGTGAGGATCTTTAATCCTGTCACTACACGAAGCCTGGATGTCACCTGTACACCACCAGGTGTACAGGGCTGAGACAGGGCTTAAAATACACACTGAGGTACTCACCTCTCGTCTATGTACATTAAGATATGTACACATATCGGTGTGCATACATTCAGGAAAGCACATCTTTCTGTGTATATACAATGTACACTTAGATATTCATCGTTCTTGTATGTACACTAAGAGATATACACCTCACAGAATACTTTCACTGATAAATACACGCCCCTCCACATATATACATAAAATATACACAACTCTTTGTATATACACTGAAAAACACTCGCCTCTCGATTCATAGACACTGAAAGATACAAATTTCTCAATTTATGTACACTTAAATATGCATAACTCTGGATGTATATACACTATTGTGCAGCTGGGATGAAACCTTAACGAGAAAAGCACATTATTATTATTATTATTATTATTATTATTATTATTATTATTATTATTATTATTATTATTATTATTATTATTATTGTTGTTGCTGCTGCTGCTGCTGTTTAAATCCCGCTAACCAACCAATCATACTGACAGTAACAGCTGGTTCGTGTGATAAGTGTAACGAGACGTCACACTGCAAGAAAGACCGTAACACTGACAGTCACTAGATAGCTTAAACGTAAAGATATTATGTAGTTAGGCTGCCACTTACAGTCACTAGAACTGTAACATCAAGAAGGTAGCGAGGTTGAAGGGTGCTCACGGGGCTCTCATGTGAGCTGTGTGTTTGAGTGCGGGGAGGCACTCAAGCCTTTGAGTGCCTGCACCAGCTCAAGCAGTACAAACAAAAGGTTAATGGCTGGTAGAGGATTTCAAGCCACTCACTGAATCAAGCGTAGGACGTCGGATGAATGGAGTGACTGTCAGCTGCATACGCTTAAAGACTTCACTGACTAAGACACACACACACACACACACACACACACACACACACACACACACACACACACACACACACACACGACACATCATTAGTGTCCGAAACCAATCACAGGTTTCTCACAAAATAGTTAGTAGCTCCCAGGATGGTTGCTGTCTGCTAGCCTCCTGCCAGAGTGCAAAACATTTAACAGTCTTACATTTCAAATGCCCTTAACAAGTAGGAAAAACAAATACATATAAAAAGTAGAATGAACAAATAGTTTTAAGAAGTCAGAGGAAGAAAGATACTTAAGAAGCAGCAGAAACAAATACACTTTAAGAGTAGGAGAAGCAAATACACTTAACAAATACTCTTGACAGTGTTGCCAGCCGCTAGGCTTGCAGTGTTACCATGACTCTAAAATCTCAAGTATTGAGCCAGATAAAGTGTGATGGAGGAGGTCATAACCTTCCCTCCTGGAGGGAGGGAGGGAGGGAAGGAGGGGAGGAGGGAGGGAGGAAGGGAAGGAGAGAGAGAGGAAGGGAAGGAGGCAGAGAGGAAGAGAGGGAGGAAGGAAAGGAGGGAGGGATAGAGGAAGGGAAGGAGGGAGGGAGGGAAGGAGGGAGGGAGGGAAGGGAAGGAGGGGGGAGGGAGGGAAGGAAGGGAAGGAGGGAGGGAAGGGAAGGAGGGAGGGAAGGGAAGGAAGGAAGGAGGGAGGGAAGGGAAGGAGGGAGGGAGGGAAGGGAAGGGAAGGAGGGAGGGAAGGGAAGGAGGGAGGGAGGTAAGGGAAAGAAGGAGGGAGGGAGGGAAGGGAAGGAGGCAGGGAGGGAAGGGAAGGAAGGAGGGAGGGAGGTAAGTATGGAGGGAGGGAGGGAAGGGAAGGAGAGGGAGGGAAGGGAAGGAAGGAGGGAGGGAAGGGAAGGAGGGGGAGGGAAGGGAAGGAAGGAGGGAGGGAAGGGAAGGAGGGAGGGAGGGAAGGGAAGGAGGTGGAGGGAAGGGAAGGAAGGAGGGAGGGAAGGGAAGGAAGGAGGGAGAGAGGGAAGGGAAGGAGGGAGGAAGGAAGATAATGTTGGCTCAATCATCTCACTGTTGACAGGAGATGGAGAGACCAAAGAGAAGAAGAAGAAGAGAGTAATAAAGAGATGAGTGAGAAAGAGAGCTAGTTATCTAGCTCACTTTCTAGCTCTTGTCCCTTCAGAACCAGAGACAATCTATTCGAGGGAAAAAAAAATAATTAATTTTGAGGACTCCATCGATCCTGGACCATTATAAAGTCAGTTCAGTTGAACATTTCGGTCCAGAAGGGAGCTAAACGTCGTCCAAAGTTTCCTCTTCGTAAACTAGGTCATTAGTGAGTTAATGATAGCGCCAGAAGGTCATTATAACAGTGTGAGGTGGACCGTATGAACGGCGTAAGGGCTAAGTGCTTCTTAATTAAACGAGGTAAGAATAAGGTGATTACTGGCTATACCTGTCGATTCTCTCTCTCTCTCTCTCTCTCTCTCTCTCTCTCTCTCTCTCTCTCTCTCTCTCTCTCTCTCTCTCTCTCTCTCTCTCTCTCTCTCTCTCTTTTCTCTCTCTCTCTATCTCTCTTCTCTGTCTCTCTGTCTCTCTCTGTCTCTCTCTGTCACTCTCTGTCTCTCTCTGTCTCTGTCTCTGTCTCTGTCTGTCTGTCTGTCTGTTTCTCTTTTTTTTTATTTTACACAGTGTTTGACAAGGTTAAGGATCCCTAGCTTTATTGACAAGCTATTTACAGGTTAAGGATTCCTAACTTTATTGGCAAGCTAAGAGTTGTTACCTACATCAGCTCATTTGAAAGCATTTTTATTGTTATGAAACATACAAGTAGGGAACAGGATGAAGTTGGAGCCATCTGTGGGCCAGCATTTTCATTTGATCAACTGATTTTATCTCGTTGACATCATTATGCTGTACGAATGTGTTCCATACTCGAGTCATCCTGGGTATATATGATCTCAGATGGAGTGATGTTCTGAAGAAGGGTACAGCCAGAGTGAAGTTGCTGCTTTCTGCCCGTCTTGTGGCATAAAGGCTTGTTTCACGCTGTCCTCGAAGTGGATCCAAGTGTTGTACTTTGACAATATTGGCGTTGTACATAACAGTAAGGCCACCCACATCCCTCCTGTGTTGAAGGCTCTGCTGAAATGCCAGATCTATCCAGGATGGGTCCAGGCGAGAGATGAGACGTCTTGCTCTGTTCTCCACTCTGTCAAGCAGTCGCAGATGAGACGGGGGGGGGGGGGCAGGCAAACCAAGTAAGTGGAGCATACTCAAGGTGTGAGCGTACTTGTGCCTCGTACAGAATCTTGCAACCCCTACTGTCAAGCAGATGCGAGATACGGTGATGTGCTGTAAGCTTCCTGGCTGCCTTGTTTGCTAGATTTACAACATGGTTCTTCATGGTTAGTTTGGAGTCAAATTTCACCCCAAGGATATCAACTTCTTCTCCAGGTGCCAACACCCTCCCATTCATCCTTACTACTGTACCAGCATTACCATCATGGTGCCTAGAGACGATCATCATTTGCGTTTTCTCAGGTGCAAATGTTACTTGCCATCTGTTTCCCCAAGCTGATATAGCTCTTAGCTGGTGATTGATGTAGCTTAGAGCAGCTGGCATTTCTTCTCTTGGATAAGTGAATGTCAGTGTACAGTCGTCTGCATATGCATGTGATTCTGGGATGAGATGAAGAAGGTCGTTGAAGTAGACATTCCATAACAATGGTCCCAGCACGCTTCCTTGTGGAACACTTGCCCCAATAGGATGTCTTTCTGATTCCGTTCCATTGAGAACTACACTTAGAGATCTACCATGAAGGTAATCACTGAAGAGACGTAGTGTAGAGACTGCAATTCCCAGTGCTTGAAGTTTTGCTAAGAGGCCCTCTCTCTCTCTCTCTCTCTCTCTCTCTCTCTCTCTCTCTCTCTCTCTCTCTCTCTCTCTCTCTCTCTCTCTCTCTCTCTCTCTCTCTCTCTTCAACATCTCTCGCTATTTAAACATTTAAAGTTTAATTAAATATTTTATTCCAACTGTTAAGAGTCGCCTGCAATTTTTATTTCAACTCTGCAACAATAGTCTTCATTGAATAAAATAGCAAAGTTCACTTGGGATATTGCAAAAGCTTAAATTTCCTTGTTTGGAAACTGGAAAAAAAGTGTTACAGAATACCGATATATAATAATAATATTAATAATAATAATAATAATAATAATAATAATAATAATAATAATAATAATAATAATAATAATAACAACAACAACAACAAAAACAAAAACAACAACAACAACAACAACAACAACAACAACAACAACAACAACAACAACAACAACAACAATAATAATAATAATAATAATAATAATAATAATAATAATAATAATAATTATACTGAAATCTGTTATTTTAAAGTAAATAATTTGTGATAGGTCAATTATTTACATTATAAACAATGTATTGATCTGACTGAGTCTATATATTATGTACAATAGCGGCCTCTAATTACTAGATGGGTCTTAGGCCTACATAAAATTTACATGTACACTCGAAAGTTCAAAATTGCCTTATAAAGATTCAAAATATCCCCCAAAAAATTCAAAATAGTCCTATAAAGATTCAATGAGACCATAAATTTTTTAAAATAGCCTTAATAAAACATTCAAAAGACCCCTTCAAAAAAATAAAAAGGATAAAAATAACCATTAACATTCAAAATAGACCAAAAAAAAAACTTTAAATAGCTCTTTTAATACTTTAAACAGTGCTACAGACTTTAAATGTCTTTAAATAACTTGAGAAACGTTTATAACAGCCCTAAAAAGACTTTAAATAACGGTGCTCTACACAATTTATTAATTTAGTAAAGTCATGTGGGTGTATATCTCCGAGTGAGGGAGTAGCATCATTATCTAGCCGAGGCTCAGAGATAAGGAAGAAACATTAAAAGTGTATCTGTGTGTGTGTCACAGCAGAGATGCTGCTAGACTCTGTCTTATCTGAAGACTACACACTTGTAAGACGCTCGACTGAGTCTGGATCCGCAACGCCCAAACTTGTCCAGTATAGTTGGTGTGTGTGTGTGTGTGTGTGTGTGTGTGTGTGTGTGTGTGTGTGTGTGTGTGTGTGTGTGTGTGTGTGTGTGTCGCCAGACCAGCCTCCCCAAATGTCTCGTTTTTCATGAGACAATAAAAGGAGAGATAATTCTCTTCTTTCCTGTTTACTGCCTCGGCCCACCAATATTATCACACTCACTCTCACTTCCTTCATTCTAACTCATTCTCACTCACAGTACAGTGTGTGTTCTGTACATGTTTTCCTTACGGTGTTCGCAATATCTACTGTATATATCTATAATGTATACTTATCTTATGAAGCGAACTTCATACATACATATATACATACATACATATATATATATATATATATATATATATATATATATATATATATATATATATATATATATATATATATATATATATATATATATATATATATATAATTACAGGATAAGACACACCAACTATTTTTTATAATTTTTATCCATTCTACTTCATGACATTACTCTGTGTGTGTGTGTGTGTGTGTGTGTGTGTGTGTGTGTGTGTGTGTGTGTGTGTGTGTGTGAGAGAGAGAGAGAGAGAAAGAGAGTTTTAGACATTTCTATCAAGTATGTCAGGACTTGAAACGCATAATTTCACGTATTTGCCGAAGAAACTTAGGCTCTCTAGTCTTTTTTGAAGTTACAGTTTTCTTTGGTATTGATCTCGGCCTTGTTGTTGCTTCTCTCGGGGTCATCTTGAGTTCTCGAGTGAGTGCATGTATGAGAGTGCATCTGTGAGAGTGCATCAGGGAAGACTGAAGATTCAGCCATGATCGAGTCATCTTCAACTCTCATGATCGTGTGTTGAAGGAGGAGCGATAAATCCGAATGGGGTCATAGAGTGCCTGTAGAATAGAAGGTAACCAGGTTTGATATTAGGTAGGAAAATTTAGCTCCAAATCCTTAGAATCAACAATCCTTCATTAGCATCAAAGCACTCCCCTTGTAAGGTTCAAGGTTCGACTCTCGAGAGAGACCTCGCGAATCTAGTTAGTTTGAACGTGGTTCGAATCCAGTTTCATGGCTCGCCCTGCTTAAGTAACCATGACGCAGTATATATAAACCGTATGTGTATACAATCTGTCAGTACACTAAGAGAACAAACTCTGACAGTTTATGTTATATCCTTTTTAGGTATTAAAGTATTCGTCACTAGTGGTGTGCGCTTGACAGCCTTCTTGACCACCTTGACGACTGAGGTTGTCGTCTCCTAGTACAGTCATCAGTGGTGTGTTCGTGGTGGCGCTTCAAACGTGTTTACAAGTTTCATTAGGAGAGTACCTGTTTCCGCCTGGTCTGTTGGTCCTGGAGGCGGTCATAGCAAGTAAGATGGGTTTGAAGTCTGTCGACTGCACGGGAGAGAGAGCGAAGATAATCCATCGATTCACCTTATACTAGCATTAAGAATACTTGCTTTTTTAAGAAGATTAATGTAAACTTTCCATAGATATAGGTACTAGCGTATATACTTATAGATATACATATCTATTAGCTATATTCTAAGAGATACGCACTTATTGCATATACAAGGACCCCAATGGAAATAAAGGACATCAAGGATCCCACTGGAAATAAGTCACTTTGTTTGACTTTCCTGGGTTATCCTAGATAATCTACACATATGCTGCTATGTATGATAACATATGTAACTATTTATGTGTACCTGTACCTGAAAAAAAAAACTTACTTACATCGACATACACATCTCTCGGTGCACATACAGAATGTATGTATACACAGTAAGGTGTATGTCTCTCAGCATATTTATATTTGGAGTTCAATCTTTGCTTAAGGTATTCAAGTATTCTTAACTGGTAGTGAACAGGTGGCAAGAAGACTTAATGACCCTCGTGCAATTGTTAGATTCTTAGCCCTATTACCTAACCTCTTGATGTATGATCATTGATTAAATAATTGCTACGGTGCCCCGTGGTCTGTTGGCTGAAGCCACAGCGAGGGTCCGGGTTCGAGTCCCAGCGAGGGTTGAAACATTGGGCGTGTTTGTTTACATCGGTTGTCTATGTTCACCCATCAGTAAAATGGGTACCTGGGAGTTAGTCGACTTGTATGGGTCGCATCCTGGGACAAAACTGACCTAATTTGCCCGAAACGCTCTGCGTAACAAGCGACTTTCTATATAGTAGTATGTCATTGATGTCAGCTAGGACTGTATACCTTGTACATGTACTTACAATAAATAAAAATATTATTATTGAATTATTTATTATTATCGTATATCAGAAAGATCGAGGCTTATCTTCAGACTGCAACACTGATTGTGGCTCTGAAATATTCTTTATAACGTTGATTATAAAGATTAAGATTGCATCTTAGTAAATATTGAAATTCACGTAAACTAAGCCCTTTGATGTGCGGGAAATAAGGAAGAATTGTTGAATTGTGACAATGTTTTGCCTTTAATAAAAGCTTGATTCAGTTTTTCAGAGAGTGGAGATTTGTTCCTTTATAACGTTGCTCCTCAACGCTTGCTTTCTTAACTCCAGTCTCAGTAGAGCAGTTGGAAACGGAGGTGCCAGGTCATTCATGACTTAAGATTTTTCATTATGTTGACTTTGATACATCAGTTAGCTGATCCTTAAATGGCTGTCTGCTTTGATTCGGCGAAGGGCTTTTGATCACAAGGTATTTAGTTACCCTTTCCTCGGATCGGATTTGTTGTGCGAGTAATGGTACTTCGACATTTGTAGAAAAGAGCATTTAAGTCATAAAAATGTTTCTTGCACTAGGTAGTTCTCAGTGGCAATGAACGAATTTTTTTGATTGCTAAAATCAAGAGCCTTCACCAGCTGTAACCCTTGAAAGGTAGACCAGCTGGAAGGCAGGTGGCCAGCAACTTAGCTAAAGGTTTATCTGTTTCGCTCGTCATGCACTATAGTCGTGAGTTCCAGTCCCTGAGACTTGAGACAATCTCCTTGTTTGTTGTAGATGATGCTGAGAACCTTATGATTTGTTGTCTGTGACCGGGAAATTGGTATCTGACTCATGAAATCGTAATGACACGATTGCAAACAAACCATACCACGGGTGGGTCTGGAATTTCGAGGCTCTCTGATCGCGGATTCTAACACCACCCGTGGTATGGTTTAAATTGGTACCTGCTAGACACCGTCATACACTGGGCGTCATCTTACACCTAGACAAACTCAAGAAATCGTAATGACACGATTGCAAATAAACCATACCCCCGGCCGGGATTGAACCCGCGGGCTGGAGTTTTGAGACTCTATGACCGCGGGTTCAATCCCGGCCGGGGGTATGGTTTATTTGCAATCGTGTCATTACGATTTCTTGAGTCATGTTGACGGCAGTGAAGGAACTTGAGCTAGAGTTCGTCACGGCCACGCTAGCTGGAGATTCGTCTGTAAAAACTTGCATTTGTGGTCACAGAGGTGCCTGTGCTAACCTTCCTATGGTGTAGAAATACACCTAGTTGGATGAATCTTATTGTGGCTAGCTGGTCTAGTGGCTAACGCGACGGGCTGGAGTTTTGAGACTCTATGACCGCGAGTTCAATCCCGGCCGGGGGTATGGTTTACCTAGACAAAGCTTGTAACTCAATATGGAGGTCTGGCATTCTTCGCCGTCTTTATAATCTAATAATGCCGAACAGTTCGTATATTTCTCCAACATTTCTTGTCTGACAAATTGATCAAGGTGTGAGTTGGTTCCTGCTATTCGCGGGATTTTCCTCTAGCAGATGGGAGTTCCGTAGGGGAGCATTTTGAGCATCATATGTCTTATTGTTGCCATGGATGGCGCAGTCAGTAATATTTGTAATAATTAATGTTACGCTCTAAAACCCATGTGGGTCATTCAGCGCAAGATGTGGAGGCTTGACCCTCCGTCTGCTGAAACATATTGGCTTCATATGTGTACTCACCTAGAACTGGGTGTAGTCCGTGTTATCCGCATTGTATCAAGGCCTCTTTGTATATAAACAACGTTGCAGTGTATTGCACAGCGTCTTCTCCTAAGTGACCTGTCACAGGCTTCAAGGGGCAGTGGATGGCATCATGGAGTAGGCTGCCGCCATTAGCTAAATATTTTCTGCTCGAAAGACTGTTGTCCGTTTTACCTGGTCAGGTGTTCAACAGCTTGCTTCCTATGTGCTCCTCATGGTGCGGTCCTTCCCTATCAGCAGCAGGTGACATTTTTTGGGAGGATTTTTTATTGTCCCCTGACTCTGGTTTCTCATTTTAAAAAGCTCAGAATGGATACTCTGCAGATGCTTAACATCCTTAAGGTACTCTTCCGCTATACCTGGACAATGCTAAGCCTGTTTACGGCTTTGTGTATTTCCAGGCTGGAGCATAACTGTCAGAATTACTCCTGGTCTTTCCAGTTTTACTCTGGTGAATGCCATACTTTGCCAGTTGAAAGCCTCTATATCAAGTCTGGTGTGCTTTTTCTGGATATCTGGCGTGAGGAATTTTGCCTGTGCTACCTGATTTGGATTTGGCATACTCATGACAGTCCGAATTCTATTGTGGACTTTGTAGAGGGAAGAAGAGGGGAAGCCTTTTGTTCATCACGCTAGGCAGCCGTTTGACATTCAGATGTGGGCCCCTTTGCTGAGATGTAGCCTCGATGTCTGTGGTCAGAGAGGCTGTCTTATGTTCCTATCTTCCTTGGATGGCGCCTGAGGTGCGTCATAGTAGACAGGGACTCGAAGTGTCGAGTTCCGTTGCAGACCCGAGTTAATTTCTGGAACATAAGTCGGTCATGCTTCAAGAATTAAGGTCTTTTGTGACAGGTCTGAGGTCAAGATTGGTGTTGGCTTGGTTGTGATTTTCAGTGAGGATTTTTATTGTGCGTGGTTGTCGTCACTATGAAGCTCAATGTAGTCCTTGCTGCTCTTGTCTTGATAACAGGCTTAGTTGGTTATCAGTTCATGGTGCACTCAGATTCCCAGTGTTTTCCTAGCTCTGTTTGCTTCTGTTGTCCAAAAGTAATCCCTGGCCGTGATGGTGTCTCGGGCCACGTTGGGGTCCCAGATAATGATGGTGTCCCGCGCCATGATGGTAAGTCAGGCCATATTGGTGTCCCGGGTCATGTTGGTGTCTCGGGCAATGTTGGTGTACCGGACCATGTTGTTGCCCCAGGAAAGGAAGGGGCGGTCACCGAGGCAACGGCTGCTATAGTGAGCCCAATCTATAGTAGAATTTTACCTTACAGTGACTTCATCGACCATATCCAAAGATACAGCATGTCCTTGGAAAGTACCTTGCGTACCCTGTTTGATCTGTGTGCCCTGCAAACAGGGAACACATTATTCCGGGTTCAGCAGGAAGTGGGTGCTTGGCCTTCCTTCAACAGGAATCATCACCATGAGATGAGTGTCCGAGGATCAGGAACATGCAGGTCACCCATTTCTACCTGTTATCAGTTGCTCCTGCACCTGCCTCTTCATTATCAAACTTCTCGCATGCCGATGACTAAGGATTATATTTTAGGTCTGTCTGCGGCTTAAGTCTTTTCGCCTGTGGTGCCTGTGGGGATCTCGGGGATCTTTTAGGGAAGTTTTTAGATATTATTAATTTAATGGACTTT
Organism: Cherax quadricarinatus; assembly: GCF_038502225.1. Lineage (NCBI taxonomy): Eukaryota > Metazoa > Arthropoda > Malacostraca > Decapoda > Parastacidae > Cherax > Cherax quadricarinatus. The sequence goes on from NC_091340.1 coordinate 13,257,237, forward strand.
ATAAATGATGCAAACGAGTTAAACTTTTTTATGGAAGTATTCATAATGAGTGTTTATGTTCGTTGATTTTGTTTGTTGAGTTTATTTTTGTGTTTGTTGTGTCGTGAATATTTCATTGCGACTGTAGAAGCTGAATCAACTCAGTGATTTCATGTGTTCCATAAATGTCACAACTACTACTACTACCACTACCTAGGCTCCTCCAAGGATACATCAGTACCTAGGCTCCTCCAAGGATAGATCAGTATCTAGGCTCCTCCAAGGATAGATCAGTACCTAGGTTCCTCCAATGATAGATCAATATCTAGGCTTCTCCAAGGATAGATCAGTATCTAGGCTCCTCCAAGGATAGATCAGTATCTAGGCTCCTCCAAGGATAGATCAGGACCAAGGCTCCTCCAAGGATAGATCAGTATCTAGGCTCCTCCAAGGATAGATCAGTATCTAGGCTCCTCCAAGGATAGATCAGTATCTAGGTTCCTCCAAGGATAGATCAGTACCTAGGCTCCTCCAAGGATAGATCAATATCTAGGCTCCTCCAAGGATAGATCAGTATCTAGGCTCCTCCAAGGATAGATCAGTATCTAGGCTCCTCCAAGGATAGATCAGTATCTAGGCTCCTCCAAGGATAGATCAGGACCTAGGCTTCTCCAAGGATAGATCAGTATCTAGGCTCCTCCAAGGATAGATCAGCATCTAGGCTCCTCCAAGGATAGATCAGTATCTAGGCTCCTCCAAGGATAGATCAGTATCTAGCCTCCTCCAAGGATAGATCAGTATCTAGGCTCCTCCAAGGATAGATCAGGACCTAGGCTCCTCCAAGGATAGATCAGGAGCTAGGCTCCTCCAAGGATAGATCAGTACCTAGGCTCCTAAAAGGATAGACCAGGACCTAGGCTCCTCCAAGGATAGATCAGGACCTACGCTCCGCCAAGGATAGATCAGTACCTGGGCTCCTCCAAGGATAGATCAGTACCTAGGCTCCTCCAAGGATAGATCAGTACTTAGGCTCCTCCAAGGATAGATCAGTATCTAGGCTCCTAAAGTGATAGATCAGCAACTAGGCTCCTCCAAGGATAGATCAGTATCTAGGCGCCTCCAAGGATAGATCAGTATCTACGCTCCTCCAAGGATAGATCAGTATCTAGGATCCTCAAAGGATAGACTAGCATCTAGGCTCCTTCAAGGATAGATCAGCACCAAGTATCCTCCAGGATAGATCAGAATCTAGGCTCCTCCAAGGATAGATCAGTATCTAGGCTCCTCCAAGGATAGATCAGGATCTAGGCCTCTCCAAGGGTAGATCAGAACCTAAGCTCCTCCAAGGATAGATCAGTATCTAGGCTCCTCCAGTGGTAGATCAGTACCTAGGCTCCTCCAAGGATAGATCAGTATCTAGGCTCCTCCAAGGATAGATCAGTATGTAGGCTCCTCCAAGGACAGACTAGTATCTAGGCTCCTTCAAGGATAGATCAGCACTAAGGATCCTCCAGGATAGATCAGTATCTAGGCTCCTCCAAGGATAGATCAGTATCTAGGCTCCTCAAGGGAGAGATCAGTACCTAGGCTCCTCCAAGGATAGATCAGTACCTAGGCTCATCCAAGGATAGATCAGTATCTAGGCTCCTCCAAGGATAGACTAGTAACTAGGCTTCTTCAAGGATAGATCAGGACCTAGGCTCCTCCAAGGACAGATCAGTATCTAGGCTCCTCAAAGGGTAGATCAATATCTAGGCTCCTCCAGTGATAGATCAGTGCCTAGGCTCCTCCAAGGATAGATCAGTATCTAGCTTGCTCCAAGAATAGATCAGTACCTAGGCTGCTCCAAGGACAGACCAGTATCTAGGCTCCTCCAAGGGTAGATCAGTACCTAAACTCCTCCAAGGGTACATCAGTATCTAGGCTGCTCCAAGGATAGATCAGTACGTAGGATCCTCCAAGGATAGATCAGTATCTAGGCTACTCCAAGGATAGATCAGTAACTAGGCTCCTCCAGTGATAGATCTGTACCTAGGCTCCTCCAAAGATAGTTCAGTATCTAGGCTCCTTCAAGGATAGACTAGTATCTAGGCTCCTTCAAGGATAGATCAGTACCTAGGTTCCTCTAAGGATAGATCAGTATCTAGGCTCCTCCAAGGGTATATCAGTACCTAAACTCCTCCAAGGGTACATCAGTATCTAGGCTGCTCCAAGGATAGATCAGTACCTAGGATCCTCCAAGGATAGATCAGTATCTAGGCTCTTCCAAGGATAGATCAGTATCTAGGCTCCTCCAAGGATAGATCAGTATCTAGGCTCCTCCAAGGGTAGATCAGTACCTAAACTCCTCCAAGGGTACATCAGTATCTAGGCTGCTCCAAGGATAGATCAGTACCTAGGAGCTTCCAAGAATAGATCAGTATGTAGGCTACTCCAAGGATAGATCAGTATCTAGGCTCCTTCAGGGATAGACTAGTATCTAATGGCTCCTTCAAGGAGAGACCAGTACCTAGGCTCCTCCAAGGATAGATCAGAATCTAGGCTCCTCCAAGGGTGGATCAGTACCTAAGTTCTTCAAAGGGTTTTTCAGTACCAAGGATCCTCCAAGGATAGATCAGTATGTAGGCTCCTCCAAGGATAGATCAGTATCTAGGCTCCTCCAAGGATAGATCAGTACATAGGCTCCTCCAAGGATAGATCAGTATCTAGGCTCCTCCAATGATAGATCAATACCTAGGCTCCTCGAAGGATAGATCAGTATCTAGGCTCCTCCAAGGGTAGATCAGTACCTAAACTCCTCCAAGGGTAGATCAGTATCTACGCTTCTCCAAGGATACATTAGTACCTAGGCTCCTAAAAGCATAGATAAGTAACCTAGGATCCTCCAAGGATAGATCAGTATCAAGGCTCCTCCAAGGGTAGATCAGTACCTAAGCTCCTCCAATGGTAGATCAGTATCTAGGCTCCTCCAAGGATAGTTCAGTACCTAGGCTCCTCCAACGATGGATCAGTATCTAGGCTCCTCCAAGGGTAGATCAGTACTTAACCTCATCATAGGGTAGATCAGTACCTAGGATCCTCCAAGGATACATCAGTATCTAGGTTCCTCAAAGGATAGATCAGTATCTAGGCTCCTCCAATGATAGATCAGTATCTAGGCTACTCCAAGGATAGATCAGTATCTAGGCTCCTCCAAGGATAGACTAGTATCTAGGCTCCTTCAAGGATAGATCAGTACCTAGGCTCCTTCAAGGATAGATCAGTACCTAGGCTCCTCCAGGGATAGATCAGTATCTAGGGTCCTCCAAGGATAGATCAGTATCTAGGCTCCTCCAGTGATAGATCAGTACCTAGGCTCCTGAAAGGATAGATCAGTATCTAGGCTCCTCCAAAGATAGATCAGTATCTAGGATCCTCCAAGGATAGATCAGTGTCTAGGCTCCTCCAGGGATAGATCAGTACCTAGGCTCCTCCAAGGATAAATCAGGAACTAGGCTCCTCCAAGGACAGATCAGTACCAAGGCTCATCCAAGGATAGATCAGTATCTAAGCTCCTCCAAGGGTAGATCAGTACCTAAACTCCTCCAAGGGTAGAGCAGTATCTAAGCTCCTCCAAGGATAGATCAGTATCTAGGCTCCTCTAAGGATAGATCAGCATCTAGGTTCCTCCAAGGATAGATCAGTATCTAGGCTTCTCCAAGGGAAGATCAGTACCTAAGCTCCTCCTAGGGAAGATCAGCATCTAGGCTCCTCCAGTGATAGATCAGTACCTAGGCTCCTCCAAGGATAGATCAGTATCTAGGCTCCACCAAGGATAGATCAGTATCTAGGCTCCTCCAAGGGTAGATCAGAATCTAGGCTCCACCAAGGATAGACTAGTATCTAGGCTCCTTCAAGGATAGATCAGTACCTAGGTTCCTCTAAGGATAGATCAGTATCTAGGATCCTCCAAGGGTAGATCAGTACCTAAGTTCATTAATGGGTTGTTCAGTACCAAGGATCCTCCAAGGATAGATCAATATCTAGGCTCCTCCAAGGATAGATCAGTATCTAGGCTCTTCCATGGATAGATCAGTACCTAGGCTTCTCCAAGGATAGATCAGTATCTAGGCTCCTCCAAGGATAGATCAGTATCTAGGCTCCTCCAAGGATAGATCAATATCTAGGATCCTCAAAGGATAGACTAGTATCTAGGCTCCTTCAAGGATAGATCAGTACCAAGTATCCTCCAGGATAGATCAGTATCAACGCTCCTCCAAGGATAGATCAGTATCTAGGCTCCTCCAGGGATAGATCAATACCAATGCTCCTCCAAGGATATACCAACACTAAAGCGTCTCCAAGGATAGATCAGTACTTAAGCTTCTTCAAGGACAGATCAGTACCTAGGCTCCTCCAAGGATAGATCAGTACCTAGGCTCCTTCAAGGATAGATCAGTATCTATGCTCATACAAGGATAGATCAGTACCTAGGCTCCTCCAAGGATAGATCAGTATCTAGGCTCCTCCAAGGATAGATCAGTACCTAGGCTCCTCCAAGGATAGATTAGGATCTAGGCCTCTCCAAGGGTAGATCAGTACCTAAGCTCCGCCAAGGATAGATCAGTATCTAGACTCCTCCAGTGATAGATCAGTACCTAGGCTCCTCCAAGGATAGATCAGTATCTAGGCTCCTTCAGGGATAGACTAGTATCTAATGGCTCCTTCAAGGATACACCAGTACCTAGGCTCCTCCAAGGATAGATCAGTATCTAGGCTCCTCCAAGGGTAGATCAGTACCTAAGTTCTTCAAAGTGTTTTTCAGTACCAAGGATCCTACAAGGATAGATCAGTATGTAGGCTCCTCCAAGGATAGATCATTATCTAGGCTCCTCCAAGGATAGATCAGTACATAGGCTCCTCCAAGGATAGATCAGTATCTAGGCTCCTCCAAAGATAGATCAATACCTAGGCTCCTCGAAGGATAGATCAGTATCTTGGCTCCTCCAAGGGTAGATCAGTACCTAAACTCCTCCAAGGGTACATCAGCATCTACGCTTCTCCAAGGATACATTAGTACCTAGGCTCCTCCAAGCATAGATCAGTACCTAGGATCCTCCAAGGATAGATCAGTATCGAGGCTCCTCCAAGGGTAGATCAGTACCTAAGCTCCTCCAATGGTAGATCAGTATCTAGGCTCCTCCAAGGATAGTTCAGTACCTAGGCTCCTCCAACGATGGATCAGTATCTAGGCTCCTCCAAGGGTAGATCAGTACTTAAGCTCTTCCAAGGGTAGATCAGTACCTAGGATCCTCCAAGGATACATCAGTATCTAGGTTCCTCCAAGGATAGATCAGTATCTAGGCTCTTCCAATGATAGATCAGTATCTAGGCTCCTTCAAGGATAGATCAGTACCTAGGCTCCTTCAGGGATACATCAGTACCTAGGCTCCTCCAAGGATAGATCAGTACCTAGGCTCCTCCAGGGATAGATCAGTATCTAGGGTCCTCCAAGGATAGATCAGTATCTAGGCTCCTCCAGTGATAGATCAGTACCTAGGCTCCCTAAAGGATAGATCAGTATCTAGGCTCCTCCAAGGATAGATCAGTATCTAGGATCCTCCAAGGATAGATCAGTGTCTAGGCTCCTCCAGGGAGAGATCAGTACCTAGGCTCCTCCAAGGATAGATCAGGACCTAGGCTCCTCCAAGGACAGATCAGTACCAAGGCTCATCCAAGGATAGATCAGTATCTAGGCTCCTCCAAGGGTAGATCAGTACCTAAACTCCTCCAAGGGTAGAGCAGTATCTAGGCTCCTCCAAGGATTGATCAGTACCTAGGCTCCTCTAAGGATAGATCAGTATCTAGGCTCCTCCAAGGATAGATCAGTATCTAGGCTTCTCCAATGGAAGATCAGTACCTAAGCTCCTCCTAGGGAAGATCAGCATCTAGGCTCCTCCAAGGATTGATCAGTACATAGGCTCCTCTAAGGATAGATCAGTACCTAGGCTCCTCCAAGGAGAGATCAGTATCTAGGCTCCACCAAGGATAGATCAGTATCTAGGCTCCTCCAATGATAGATCAGTATCTAGGCTCCACCAAGGATTGACTAGTATCTAGGCTCCATCAAGGATAGATCAGTACCTAGGTTCCTCTAAGGATAGATCAGTATCTAGGCTCCTCCAAGGGTAGATCAGTACCTAAGTTCATCAAAGGGTTGTTCAGTACCAAGGATCCTCCAAGGATAGATCAATATCAAGGCTCCGCCAAGGATAGATCAGTATCTAGGCTCCTCCAAGGATAGATCAGTACTTAGGCTTCTCCAAGGATAGATCAGTATCTAGGCTCCTCCAAGGATAGATCAGTATCTAGGCTCTTCCAGGATAGATCAGTATCTAGGATCCTCAAAAGATAGATTAGTATCTAGGCTCCTTCAAGGATAGATCAGTACCAAGTATCCTCTAGGATAGATCAGTATCAACGCTCCTCCAAGGATAGATCAGTATCTAGGCTCCTCCAGGGATAGATCAGTACCAATGCTCCTCCAAGGATATACCAACACTAAAGCGTCTCCAAGGATAGATCAGTACTTAAGCTTCTTCAAGGACAGATCAGTACCTAGGCTCCTCCCAGGATAGATCAGTACCTAGGCTCCTTCAAGGATAGATCAGTATCTATGCTCATACAATAATAGATCAGTACCTAGGCTCCTCCAAGGATAGATCGGTATCTAGGCTCCTCCAAGGATAGATCAGTAACTAGGCTCCTCCAAGGATAGATTAGGATCTAGGCCTCTCCAAGGGTAGATCAGTACCTAAGCTCCGCCAAGGATAGAGCAGTATCTAGGCTCCTACAGTGATAGATCAGTACCTAGGCTCCTCCAAGGATAGATCAGTATCTAGGCTCCTCCAAGGATAGATCAGTATCTAGGGTCCTCCGAGGATAGACTAGTATCTAGGTTCCTCCAAGGGTAGATCAGTACCTAAACTCCTCCAAGGGTACATCAGTATCTAGGCTGCTCCAAGGATAGATCAGTATCTAGGCTCCTCCAGTGATAGATCAGTACCTAGGCTCCTCCAAGGATAGATCAGCATCTAGGCTCCTCCAAGGATAGATCAGTATCTAGGCTCCACCAAGGATAGATCAGCATCTAGGCTCCTCCAAGGATAGACTAGTATCTAGGCTGCTCCAAGGATAGATCAGTACCTAGGATCCTCCGAGGATAGATTAGTGACTAGGCTACTCCAAGGATAGATCAGTATCTAGGCTCATCCAGTGATAGATCAGTACCTAGGCTCCTCCAAGGATAGATCAGTATCTAGGCTCCACCAAGGATAGATCAGCATCTAGGCTCCTCCAAGGATAGATCAGTATCTAGGCTCCTTCAAGGATAGACTAGTATCTAGGCTCCATCAAGGATAGACCAGTACCTAGGCTCCTCCAAGGATAGATCAGTATCTAGGCTCCTCCAAGGATAGATCAGTATCTAGGCTCCTCCAAGGATAGATCAGTATCTAGGCTCCTCCAAGGATAGATCAGTATCTAGGCTCCTCCAAGGATAGATCAGTATCTAGGCTCCTCCAAGGATGGATCAGTATCTAGGTTCCTCCAAGGATAGATCAGTACCTAGGCTCCTCCAAGGATAGATCAATATCTAGGCTCCTCCAAGGATAGATCAGTATCTAGGCTCCTCCAAGGATAGATCAGTATCTAGGCTCCTCCAAGGATAGATCAGTATCTAGGCTCCTCCAAGGATAGATCAGGACCTAGGCTTCTCCAAGGATAGATCAGTATCTAGGCTCCTCCAAGGATAGATCAGCATCTAGGCTCCTCCAAGGATAGATCAGTATCTAGGCTCCTCCAAGGATAGATCAGTATCTAGGCTCCTCCAAGGATAGATCAGTACCTAGGCTCCTCCAAGGATAGATCAGGATCTAGGCTCCTCAAAGGATAGATCAGTATCTAGGCTCCTCCAAGGATAGATCAGGACCTAGGCTCCTCCAAGGATAGATCAGGAGCTAGGCTCCTCCAAGGATAGATCAGTACCTAGGCTCCTAAAAGGATAGACCAGGACCTAGGCTCCTCCAAGGATAGATCAGGACCTAGGCTCCGCCAAGGATAGATCAGTACCTGGGCTCCTCCAAGGATAGATCAGTACCTAGGCTCCTCCAAGGATAGATCAGTACCTAGGCTCCTCCAAGGATAGATCAGTATCTAGGCTCCTAAAGTGATAGATCAGCAACTAGGCTCCTCCAAGGATAGATCAGTATCTAGGCGCCTCCAAGGATAGATCAGTATCTACGCTCCTCCAAGGATAGATCAGTATCTAGGCTCCTCAAAGGATAGACTAGCATCTAGGCTCCTTCAAGGATAGATCAGCACCAAGTATCCTCCAGGATAGATCAGAATCTAGGCTCCTCCAAGGATAGATCAGTATCTAGGCTCCTCCAAGGATAGATCAGGATCTAGGCCTCTCCAAGGGTAGATCAGAACCTAAGCTCCTCCAAGGATAGATCAGTATCTAGGCTCCTCCAGTGGTAGATCAGTACCTAGGCTCCTCCAAGGATAGATCAGTATCTAGGCTCCTCCAAGGATAGATCAGTATGTAGGCTCCTCCAAGGACAGACTAGTATCTAGGCTCCTTCAAGGATAGATCAGCACTAAGGATCCTCCAGGATAGATCAGTATCTAGGCTCCTCCAAGGATAGATAAGTATCTAGGCTCCTCAAGGGAGAGATCAGTACCTAGGCTCCTCCAAGGATAGATCAATACCTAGGCTCATCCAAGGATAGATCAGTATCTAGGCTCCTCCAAGGATAGACTAGTAACAAGGCTCCTTCAAGGATAGATCAGGACCTAGGCTCCTCCAAGGATAGATCAGTACCTAGGCTCCTCCAAGGACAGATCAGTATCTAGGCTCCTCAAAGGGTAGATCAATATCTAGGCTCCTCCAGTGATAGATCAGTGCCTAGGCTCCTCCAAGGATAGATCAGTATCTAGCTTGCTCCAAGAATAGATCAGTACCTAGGCTGCTCCAAGGACAGACCAGTATCTAGGCTCCTCCAAGGGTAGATCAGTACCTAAACTCCTCCAAGTGTACATCAGTATCTAGGCTGCTCCAAGGATAGATCAGTACGTAGGATCCTCCAAGGATAGATCAGTATCTAGGCTACTCCAAGGATAGATCAGTAACTAGGCTCCTCCAGTGATAGATCTGTACCTAGGCTCCTCCAAAGATAGTTCAGTATCTAGGCTCCTTCAAGGATAGACTAGTATCTAGGCTCCTTCAAGGATAGATCAGTACCTAGGTTCCTCTAAGGATAGATCAGTATCTAGGCTCCTCCAAGGGTATATCAGTACCTAAACTCCTCCAAGGGTATATCAGTATCTAGGCTGCTCCAAGGATAGATCAGTACCTAGGATCCTCCGAGGATAGATCAGTATCTAGGCTCTTCCAAGGATAGATCAGTATCTAGGCTCCTCCAAGGATAGATCAGTATCTAGGCTCCTCCAAGGGTAGATCAGTACCTAAACTCCTCCAAGGGTACATCAGTATCTAGGCTGCTCCAAGGATAGATCAGTACCTAGGAGCTTCCAAGAATAGATCAGTATCTAGGCTACTCCAAGGATAGATCAGTATCTAGGCTCCTTCAGGGATAGACTAGTATCTAATGGCTCCTTCAAGGAGAGACCAGTACCTAGGCTCCTCCAAGGATAGATCAGAATCTAGGCTCCTCCAAGGGTGGATCAGTACCTAAGTTCTTCAAAGGGTTTTTCAGTACCAAGGATCCTCCAAGGATAGATCAGTATGTAGGCTCCTCCAAGGATAGATCAGTATGTAGGCTCCTCCAAGGATAGATCAGTATCTAGGCTCCTCCAAGGATAGATCAGTATCTAGGCTCCTCCAATGATAGATCAATACCTAGGCTCCTCGAAGGATAGATCAGTATCTAGGCTCCTCCAAGGGTAGATCAGTACCTAAACTCCTCCAAGGGTAGATCAGTATCTACGCTTCTCCAAGGATACATTAGTACCTAGGCTCCTCCAAGCATAGATAAGTAACCTAGGATCCTCCAAGGATAGATCAGTATCGAGGCTCCTCCAAGGGTAGATCAGTACCTAAGCTCCTCCAATGGTAGATCAGTATCTAGGCTCCTCCAAGGATAGTTCAGTACCTAGGCTCCTCCAACGATGGATCAGTATCTAGGCTCCTCCAAGGGTAGATCAGTACTTAACCTCATCATAGGGTAGATCAGTACCTAGGATCCTCCAAGGATACATCAGTATCTAGGTTCCTCCAAGGATAGATCAGTATCTAGGCTCCTCCAAGGATAGACTAGTATCTAGGCTCCTTCAAGGATAGATCAGTACCTAGGCTCCTTCAAGGATAGATCAGTACCTAGGCTCCTCCAGGGATAGATCAGTATCTAGGGTCCTCCAAGGATAGATCAGTATCTAGGCTCCTCCAGTGATAGATCAGTACCTAGGCTCCTGAAAGGATAGATCAGTATCTAGGCTCCTCCAAAGATAGATCAGTATCTAGGATCCTCCAAGGATAGATCAGTGTCTAGGCTCCTCCAGGGATAGATCAGTACCTAGGCTCCTCCAAGGATAAATCAGGACCTAGGCTCCTCCAAGGACAGATCAGTACCAAGGCTCATACAAGGATAGATCAGTATCTAAGCTCCTCCAAGGGTAGATCAGTACCTAAACTCCTCCAAGGGTAGAGCAGTATCTAAGCTCCTCCAAGGATAGATCAGTATCTAGGCTCCTCTAAGGATAGATCAGCATCTAGGCTCCTCCAAGGATAGATCAGTATCTAGGCTTCTCCAAGGGAAGATCAGTACCTAAGCTCCTCCTAGGGAAGATCAGCATCTAGGCTCCTCCAGTGATAGATCAGTACCTAGGCTCCTCCAAGGATAGATCAGTATCTAGGCTCCACCAAGGATAGATCAGTATCTAGGCTCCTCCAAGGGTAGATCAGAATCTAGGCTCCACCAAGGATAGACTAGTATCTAGGCTCCTTCAAGGATAGATCAGTACCTAGGTTCCTCTAAGGATAGATCAGTATCTAGGATCCTCCAAGGGTAGATCAGTACCTAAGTTCATCAATGGGTTGTTCAGTACCAAGGATCCTCCAAGGATAGATCAATATCTAGGCTCCTCCAAGGATAGATCAGTATCTAGGCTCTTCCAAGGATAGATCAGTACCTAGGCTTCTCCAAGGATAGATCAGTATCTAGGCTCCTCCAAGGATAGATCAGTATCTTGGCTCCTCCAAGGATAGATCAATATCTAGGATCCTCAAAGGATAGACTAGTATCTAGGCTCCTTCAAGGATAGATCAGTACCAAGTATCCTCCAGGATAGATCAGTATCAACGCTCCTCCAAAGATAGATCAGTATCTAGGCTCCTCCAGGGATAGATCAATACCAATGCTCCTCCAAGGATATACCAACACTAAAGCGTCTCCAAGGATAGATCAGTACTTAAGCTTCTTCAAGGACAGATCAGTACCTAGGCTCCTCCAAGGATAGATCAGTACCTAGGCTCCTTCAAGGATAGATCAGTATCTATGCTCATACAAGGATAGATCAGTACCTAGGCTCCTCCAAGGATAGATCAGTATCTAGGCTCCTCCAAGGATAGATCAGTACCTAGGCTCCTCCAAGGATAGATTAGGATCTAGGCCTCTCCAAGGGTAGATCAGTACCTAAGCTCCGCCAAGGATAGATCAGTATCTAGACTCCTTAAGTGATAGATCAGTACCTAGGCTCCTCCAAGGATAGATCAGTATCTAGGCTCCTTCAGGGATAGACTAGTATCTAATGGCTCCTTCAAGGATACACCAGTACCTAGGCTCCTCCAAGGATAGATCAGTATCTAGGCTCCTCCAAGGGTAGATCAGTACCTAAGTTCTTCAAAGTGTTTTTCAGTACCAAGGATCCTACAAGGATAGATCAGTATCTAGGCTCCTCCAAGGATAGATCAATACCTAGGCTCCTCGAAGGATAGATCAGTATCTTGGCTCCTCCAAGGGTAGATCAGTACCTAAACTCCTCCAAGGGTACATCAGCATCTACGCTTCTCCAAGGATACATTAGTACCTAGGCTCCTCCAAGCATAGATCAGTACCTAGGATCCTCCAAGGATAGATCAGTATCGAGGCTCCTCCAAGGGTAGATCAGTACCTAAGCTCCTCCAATGGTAGATCAGTATCTAGGCTCCTCCAAGGATAGTTCAGTACCTAGGCTCCTCCAACGATGGATCAGTATCTAGGCTCCTCCAAGGGTAGATCAGTACTTAAGCTCTTCCAAGGGTAGATCAGTACCTAGGATCCTCCAAGGATACATCAGTATCTAGGTTCCTCCAAGGATAGATCAGTATCTAGGCTCTTCCAATGATAGATCAGTATCTAGGCTCCTTCAAGGATAGATCAGTACCTAGGCTCCTTCAGGGATACATCAGTACCTAGGCTCCTCCAAGGATAGATCAGTACCTAGGCTCCTCCAGGGATAGACCAGTATCTAGGGTCCTCCAAGGATAGATCAGTATCTAGGCTCCTCCAGTGATAGATCAGTACCTAGGCTCCCTAAAGGATAGATCAGTATCTAGGCTCCTCCAAGGATAGATCAGTATCTAGGATCCTCCAAGGATAGATCAGTGTCTAGGCTCCTCCAGGGATAGATCAGTACCTAGGCTCCTCCAAGGATAGATCAGGACCTAGGCTCCTCCAAGGACAGATCAGTACCAAGGCTCATCCAAGGATAGATCAGTATCTAGGCTCCTCCAAGGGTAGATCAGTACCTAAACTCCTCCAAGGGTAGAGCAGTATCTAGAATCCTCCAAGGATTGATCAGTACCTAGGCTCCTCTAAGGATAGATCAGTATCTAGGCTCCTCCAAGGATAGATCAGTATCTAGGCTTCTCCAATGGAAGATCAGTACCTAAGCTCCTCCTAGGGAAGATCAGCATCTAGGCTCCTCCAAGGATTGATCAGTACCTAGGCTCCTCTAAGGATAGATCAGTACCTAGGCTCCTCCAAGGAGAGATCAGTATCTAGGCTCCACCAAGGATAGATCAGTATCTAGGCTCCTCCAATGATAGATCAGTATCTAGGCTCCACCAAGGATTGACTAGTATCTAGGCTCCATCAAGGATAGATCAGTACCTAGGTTCCTCTAAGGATAGATCAGTATCTAGGCTCCTCCAAGGGTAGATCAGTATCTAGGCTCCTCAAAGGATAGATTAGTATCTAGGCTCCTTCAAGGATAGATCAGTACCAAGTATCCTCCAGGATAGATCAGTATCAACGCTCCTCCAAGGATAGATCAGTATCTAGGCTCCTCCAGGGATAGATCAGTACCAATGCTCCTCCAAGGATATACCAACACTAAAGCGTCTCCAAGGATAGATCAGTACTTAAGCTTCTTCAAGGACAGATCAGTACCTAGGCTCCTCCCAGGATAGATCAGTACCTAGGCTCCTTCAAGGATAGATCAGTATCTATGCTCATACAATAATAGATCAGTACCTAGGCTCCTCCAAGGATAGATAGGTATCTAGGCTCCTCCAAGGATAGATCAGTAACTAGGCTCCTCCAAGGATAGATTAGGATCTAGGCCTCTCCAAGGGTAGATCAGTACCTAAGCTCCGCCAAGGATAGAGCAGTATCTAGGCTCCTACAGTGATAGATCAGTACCTAGGCTCCTCCAAGGATAGATCATTATCTAGGCTCCTCCAAGGATAGATCAGTATCTAGGGTCCTCCAAGGATAGACTAGTATCTAGGCTCCTCCAAGGGTAGATCAGTACCTAAACTCCTCCAAGGGTACATCAGTATCTAGGCTGCTCCAAGGATAGATCAGTATCTAGGCTCCTCCAGTGATAGATCAGTACCTAGGCTCCTCCAAGGATAGATCAGCATCTAGGCTCCTCCAAGGATAGATCAGTATCTAGGCTCCACCAAGGATAGATCAGCATCTAGGCTCCTCCAAGGATAGACTAGTATCTAGGCTGCTCCAAGGATAGATCAGTACCTAGGATCCTCCGAGGATAGATTAGTGACTAGGCCACTCCAAGGATAGATCAGTATCTAGGCTCATCCAGTGATAGATCAGTACCTAGGCTCCTCCAAGGATAGATCAGTATCTAGGCTCCACCAAGGATAGATCAGCATCTAGGCTCCTCCAAGGATGGATCAGTATCTAGGCTCCTTCAAGGATAGACTAGTATCTAGGCTCCATCAAGGATAGACCAGTACCTAGGCTCCTCCAAGGATAGATCAGTATCTAGGCTCCTCCAAGGGTAGATCAGTACCTAAGTTCATCAAAGGGTTGTTCAGTACCAAGGATCCTCCAAGGAGAGATCAGTATCTAGGCTCCTCCAAGGATAGATCAGAATCTAGGCTCCTCCAAGGATAGATCAGTACCTAGGCTCATCCAAGGATAGATCAGTATGTAGGCTTTTCCAAGGATAGATCAATACTTTGGCTCCTCGAAGGATAGATCAGTATCTAGACTCCTCCAAGGGTAGATCAGTACCTAAACCCCTCCAAGGGTAGAACAGTATCTACGCTTCTCCAAGGATAGATTAGTACCTAGGCTCCTCCAAGGATAGATCAGTTCCTAGGATCCTCCAAGGATAGATCAGTATCTAGACTCCTCCAGTGATAGATCAGTACCTAAGCTCCTCCAATGGCAGATCAGTATCTAGGCTCCTCCAAGGATAGATCAGTACCTAGGCTCCTCCAAGGATAGATCAGTATCTAGGCTCCTCCAAGGGTAGATCAGTACTTAAGCTTCCAAGGGTAGATCAGTACCTAGGATCCTCCAAGGATACATCAGTATCTAGGTTCCTCAAAGAATAGATCAGTATCTATTCTCCTCCAAGGATAGATCAGTATCTAGGCTCCTCCAAGGATAGACTAGTATCTAGGATCCTTCAAGGACAGATCAATACCTAGGATCCTCCAAGGATAGATCAGTTCCTAGGCTCCTCCAGGAATAGATCAGTATCTAGGGTCCTCCAAGGGTAGATCAGTATCTAGGGTCCTCCAAGGATAGATCAGTATCTAGGCTCCTCCAAGGATAGATCAGTGTCTAGGGTCCTCCAGGGATAGATCAGTACCTAGGCTCCTCCAAGGATAGATCAGTACCTAGACTCCTCCAAGGACAGATCAGTACCAAGGCTCCTCCAAGGGTAGATAAGTACTTAAACCCCTCCAAGGGTAGATCAGTATCTCGGCTCCTCCAATGATAGATCAGTACCTAGGCTCCTCTAAGGATAGATCAGTATCTAGACTCCTCCAAGGATAGACCAGTATCTAGGCTTCTCGAAGGGTAGATCAGTACCTAAGCTCCTCCTAGGGTAGATCAGTATCTAGGCTCTTCCAGTGATAGATCAGTACCTAGGCTCCTCCAAGGATAGATCAGTATCTAGGCTCCACCAAGGATAGATCAGTATCTAGGCTCCTCCAAGGATAGATCAGTATGTAGGCTCCTCCAAGGATAGACTAGTATCTAGGCTCCTTCAAGGATAGTCCAGTACCTAGGTTCCTCTAAGGATAGATCAGTATCTAGGCTCCTCCAAGGGTAGATCAGTACCTAAGTTCATCAAAGGGTTGTTCAGTACCAAGGATCCTCCAAGGATAGATCAGTATCTAGGCTCCTCCAAAGATAGATCAGTATCTAGGCTCCTCCAAGGATAGATCAGTATCTAGGCTCCTCCAATGATAGATCAGTATCTAGGCTCCTCCAAGGATAGATCAGTATCTAGGCTCCTCCAAGGATAGATCAGTATCTAGGCTCCTCCAGGGATAGATCAGTACCAATGCTCCTCCAAGGATATACCAACACTAACGCGTCTACAAGGATAGATCAGTACTTATGCTTCTTCAAGGACAGATCAGTACGTAGGCTCCTCCAAGGATAGATCAGTACCTAGGCTCCTCCAAGGATAGATCAGTATCTATGCTCATACAAGGATAGATGTGTACCTTGGCTCCTCCAAGGATAGATCAGTATCTAGGCTCCTCCAAGAATAGATCAGTACCTAGGCCCCTCCAAGGGTAGATCAGGATCTAGGCCTCTCCAAGGGTAGATCAGTACCTAAGCTCCTCCAAGGATAGATCAGTATCTAGGCTCATCCAGTGATAGATCAGTACCTACTCTCCTCCAAGGATAGATCAGTATCTAGGCTCATCCAAGGATAGATCAGTATCTAGGCTCCTCCAAGGATAGACTAGTATCTAGGCTCATTCTAGGATAGATCAGTACCAAGGATCCTCAAAGGATAGATCAGTATCTAGGCTCCTCCAAGGGTAGATGAGTACCTAAACTCCTCCAAGGGTAGACCAGTACCTAGGCTCGTCCAAGGATAGATCATTATCTAGGCTCCTCCAGTGATAGATCAGTACCAAGGCTCCTCCAAGGATAGATCAGTACCTAGGCTCCTCCAAGGATAGATCAGTATCTAGGCTCCTCCAAGGGTAGATCAGTATCTAGGCTCCTCCAGTGATAGATGAGTTCCTAGGTTCCTCCAAGAATAGATTAGTATCTAGGCTCCACCAAGGATAGATCAGTATCTAGGCTCCTCCAAGGATAAACTAGTATCTAGGCTCCTTCAAGGATAGATCAGTATCTAGGCTCCTCAAAGGATAGAGCAATATCTAGGCTCCTCCAGTGATAGATCAGTACCTAGGCTCCTCCAAGGATAGATCAGTATCTAGGTTGCTCCGAGGATAGATCAGTATCTAGGTTGCTCCAAGGATAGATCAGTACCTAGGCTGCTCCAAGGACAGATCAGTATCTAGGCTCCTTCAAGTGTAGATCAGTACCTAAACTCCTCCAAGGGTACATCAGTATCTAGGCTTCTCCAAGGATAGATCAGTACCTAGGGTCCTCCAAGGATAGATCAGTATCTAGACTCCTCCAGTGATAGATCAGTACCTAAGCTCCTCCAATGGTAGATCAGTATCTAGGCTCCTCCAAGGATAGATCAGTACTTAAGCTCATGCAAGGGTAGATCAGTGTCTAGGATCCTCCAAGGATACATCAGTATCTAGGTTCCTAAAAGGTTAGATCAGTATCTAGGCTCCTCCAAGGATAGATCAGTATCTAGGCTCCTCCAAGGATAGATCAGTATCTAGGGTCCTCCAAGGACAGATCAGTATCTAGGCTCCTCCAGTGTTAGATCAGTACCTAGGCTCGTCGAAGGATAGATCAGTATCTAGGCTCCTCCAAGGATAGATCAGTATCTAGGCTCCTCCAAGGATAGATCAGTGTCTAGGCTCCTCCAGGGATAGATCAGTACCTAGGCTCCTCCTAGGATAGATCAGTATCTAGGCTCCTCCAAGGACAGATCAGTACCAAGGCTCATCCAAGGATAGATCAGTATCTAGGCTCCTCCAAGGGTAGATAAGTACCTAAACTCCTCCAAGGGTAGATCAGTATCTAGGCTCCTCTAAGGATAGATCAGTACCTAGGCTCCTCTAAGGATAGATCAGCATCTAGGCTCCTCCAAGGATAGATCAGTATCAAGGCTTCTCCAAGGGTAGATCAGTACCTAAGCTCCTCCTAGGGTATGTCAGTATCTAGGCTCCTCCAGTGATAGATCAGTACCTAGGCTCCTCCAAGGATAGATCAGTATCTAGGCTCCACCAAGGATGAATCAGTATCTAGGCTCCTCCAAGGATAGATCAGTATGTAGGCTCCTCCTAGGATAGACTAGTATCTAGGCTCCTTCAAGGATAGACCAGTACCTAGATTCCTCTAAGGATAGATCAGTATCTAGGCTCCTCCAAGGGTAGATCAGTACCTAAGTTCATCAAATGGTTGTTCAGCACCAAGGATCCTCCAAGGATATATCAGTATCTAGGCTCCTCCAAGGATAGATCAGTATCTAGGCTTCTCCAATTGAAGATCAGTACCTAAGCTCCTCCTAGGGAAGATCAGCATCTAGGCTCCTCCAGGGATAGATCAGTACCTAGGCTCCTCCAAGGATAGATCAGGACCTAGGCTCCTCCAAGGACAGATCAGTACCAAGGCTCATCCAAGGATAGATCAGTATCTAGGCTCCTCCAAGGGTAGATCAGTACCTAAACTCCTCCAAGGGTAGAGCAGTATCTAGGCTCCTCCAAGGATAGATCAGTACCTAGGCTCCTCTAAGGATAGATCAGTACCTAGGCTCCTCCAAGGATAGATCAGTATCTAGGCTACACCAAGGATAGATCAGTATCTAGGCTCCTCCAATGATAGATCAGTGTCTAGGCTCCACCAAGGATTGACTAGTATCTAGGCTCCTTCAAGGATAGATCAGTACCTAGGTTCCTCTAAGGATAGATCAGTATCTAGGCTCCTCCAAGGGTAGATCAGTACCTAAGTTCATCAAAGGGTTGTTCAGTACCAAGGATCCTCCAAGGATAGATCAATATCTAGGCTCCGCCAAGGATAGATCAGTATCTAGGCTCCTCCAAGGATAGATCAGTACTTAGGCTTCTCCAAGGATAGATCAGTATCTACGCTCCTCCAAGGATAGATCAGTATCTAGGCTCTTCCAAGGATAGATCAGTATCTAGGATCCTCAAAGGATAGATTAGTATCTAGGCTCCTTCAAGGATAGATCAGTACCAAGTATCCTCCAGGATAGATCAGTATCAACGCTCCTCCAAGGATAGATCAGTACCAATGCTCCTCCAAGGATATACCAACACTAAAGCGTCTCCAAGGATAGATCAGTACTTAAGCTTCTTCGAGGACAGATCAGTACCTAGGCTCCTCCAAGGATAGATCAGTACCTAGGCTCCTTCAAGGATAGATCAGTATCTATGCTCATACAAGGATAGATCAGTACCTAGGCTCCTCCAAGGATAGATCAGTATCTAGGCTCCTCCAAGGATAGATCAGTAACTAGGCTCCTCCAAGGATAGATTAGGATCTAGGCCTCTCCAAGGGTAGATCAGTACCTAAGCTCCACCAAGGATAGATCAGTATCTAGGCTCCTACAGTGATAGATCAGTACCTAGGCTCCTCCAAGGATAGATCAGTATCTAGGCTCCTCCAAGGATAGATCAGTATCTAGGGTCCTCCAAGGATAGACTAGTATCTAGGCTCCTCCAAGGGTAGATCAGTACCTAAACTCCTCCAAGGGTACATCAGTATCTACGCTGCTCCAAGGATAGATCAGTATCTAGGCTCCTCCAGTGATAGATCAGTACCTAGGCTCCTCCAAGGATAGATCAGCATCTAGGCTCCTTCAAGGATAGATCAGTATCTAGGCTCCACCAAGGATAGATCAGCATCTAGGCTCCTCCAAGGATAGACTAGTATCTAGGCTGCTCCAAGGATAGATCAGTACCTAGGATCCTCCGAGGATAGATTAGTGACTAGGCTACTCCAAGGATAGATCAGTATCTAGGCTCATCCAGTGATAGATCAGTACCTAGGCTCCTCCAAGGATAGATCAGTATCTAGGCTCCACCAAGGATAGATCAACATCTAGGCTCCTCCAAGGATAGATCAGTATCTAGGCTCCTTCAAGGATAGACTAGTATCTAGGCTCCATCAAGGATAGACCAGTACCTAGGCTCCTCCAAGGAGAGATCAGTATCTAGGCTCCTCCAAGGATAGATCAGAATCTAGGCTCCTCCAAGGATAGATCAGTACCTAGGCTCATCCAAGGATAGATCAGTATGTAGGCTTTTCCAAGGATAGATCAATACTTAGGCTCCTCGAAGGATAGATCAGTATCTAGACTCCTCCAAGGGTAGATCAGTACCTAAACCCCTCCAAGGGTAGATCAGTATCTACGCTTCTCCAAGGATAGATTAGTACCTAGGCTCCTCCAAGGATAGATCAGTTCCTAGGATCCTCCAAGGATAGATCAGTATCTAGACTCCTCCAGTGATAGATCAGTACCTAAGCTCCTCCAATGGCAGATCAGTATCTAGGCTCCTCCAAGGATAGATCAGTACCTAGGCTCCTCCAAGGATAGATCAGTATCTAGGCTCCTCCAAGGGTAGATCAGTACTTAAGCTTCCAAGGGTAGATCAGTACCTAGGATCCTCAAAGGATACATCAGTATCTAGGTTCCTCAAAGGATAGATCAGTATCTAGGCTCCTCCAAGGATAGATCAGTATCTAGGCTCCTCCAAGGATAGACTAGTATCTAGGATCCTTCAAGGACAGATCAATACCTAGGATCCTCCAAGGATAGATCAGTTCCTAGGCTCCTCCAGGAATAGATCAGTATCTAGGGTCCTCCAAGGGTAGATCAGTATCTAGGGTCCTCCAAGGATAGATCAGTATCTAGGCTCCTCCAAGGATAGATCAGTGTCTAGGGTCCTCCAGGGATAGATCAGTACCTAGGCTCCTCCAAGGATAGATCAGTACCTAGACTCCTCCAAGGACAGATCAGTAACAAGGCTCCTCCAAGGGTAGATAAGTACTTAAACCCCTCCAAGGGTAGATCAGTATCTCGGCTCCTCCAATGAGAGATTAGTACCTAGGCTCCTCTAAGGATAGATCAGTATCTAGACTCCTCCAAGGATAGATCAGTATCAAGGCTTCTCGAAGGGTAGATCAGTACCTAAGCTCCTCCTAGGGTAGATCAGTATCTAGGCTCTTCCAGTGATAGATCTGTACCTAGGCTCCTCCAAGGATAGATCAGTATCTAGGCTCCACCAAGGATAGATCAGTATCTAGGCTCCTCCAAGGATAGATCAGTATGTAGGCTCCTCCAAGGATAGACTAGTATCTAGGCTCCTTCAAGGATAGTCCAGTACCTAGTTTCCTCTAAGGATAGATCAGTATCTAGGCTCCTCCAAGGGTAGATCAGTACCTAAGTTCATCAAAGGGTTGTTCAGTACCAAGGATCCTCCAAGGATAGATCAGTATCTAGGCTCCTCCAAAGATAGATCAGTATCTAGGCTCCTCCAAGGATAGATCAGTATCTAGGCTCCTCCAATGATAGATCAGTATCTAGGCTCCTAAAAGGATAGATCAGTATCTAGGCTCCTCCAAGGATAGATCAGTATCTAGGCTCCTCCAGGGATAGATCAGTACCAATGCTCCTCCAAGGATATACCAACACTAACGCGTCTCCAAGGATAGATCAGTACTTATGCTTCTTCAAGGACAGATCAGTACCTAGGCTCCTCCAAGGATAGATCAGTACCTAGGCTCCTCCAAGGATAGATCAGTATCTATGCTCATACAAGGATAGATCTGTACCTAGGCTCCTCCAAGGATAGATCAGTATCTAGGCTCCTCCAAGAATAGATCAGTACCTAGGCCCCTCCAAGGATAGATCAGGATCTAGGCCTCTCCAAGGGTAGATCAGTACCTAAGCCCCTCCAAGGATAGATCAGTATCTAGGCTCATCCAGTGATAGATCAGTACCTACTCTCCTCCAAGGATAGATCAGTATCTAGGCTCCTCCAAGGATAGACTAGTATCTAGGCTCATTCTAGGATAGATCAGTACCAAGGATCCTCAAAGGATAGATCAGTATCTAGGCTCCTCCAGTGATAGATGAGTTCCTAGGTTCCTCCAAGAATAGATTAGTATCTAGGCTCCACCAAGGATAGATCAGTATCTAGGCTCCTCCAAGGACAGACTAGTATCTAGGCTCCTTCAAGGATAGATCAGTACCTAGGCTCCTCCAAGGATAGATCAGTACCTAGGCTCCTCCAAGGATAGATCAGAATCTAGGCTCCTCCAAGGGTAGACCAGTACCTAGGCTCGTCCAAGGATAGATCAGTATCTAGGCTCCTCCAGTGATAGATCAGTACCTAGGCTCCTCCAAGGATAGATCAGTACCTATGCTCCTCCAAGGATAGATCAGTATCTAGGCTCCTCCAAGGGTAGATCAGTATCTAGGCTCCTCCAGTGATAGATGAGTTCCTAGGTTCCTCCAAGAATAGATTAGTATCTAGGCTCCACCAAGGATAGATCAGTATCTAGGCTCCTCCAAGGACAGACTAGTATCTAGGCTCCTTCAAGGATAGATCAGTACCTAGGCTCCTCCAAGGATAGATCAGTACCTAGGCTCCTCCAAGGATAGATCAGTATCTAGGCTTCTCCAATTGAAGATCAGTACCTAAGCTCCTCCTAGGGAAGATCAGCATCTAGGCTCCTCCAGGGATAGATCAGTACCTCGGCTCCTCCAAGGATAGATCAGGACCTAGGCTCCTCCAAGGACAGATCAGTACCAAGGCTCATCCAAGGATAGATCAGTATCTAGGCTCCTCCAAGGGTAGATCAGTACCTAAACTCCTCCAAGGGTAGAGCAGTATCTAGGCTCCTCCAAGGATAGATCAGTACCTAGGCTCCTCTAAGGATAGATCAGTACCTAGGCTCCTCCAAGGATAGATCAGTATCTAGGCTCCACCAAGGATAGATCAGTATCTAGGCTCCTCCAATGATAGATCAGTATCTAGGCTCCACCAAGGATTGACTAGTATCTAGGCTCCTTCAAGGATAGATCAGTACCTAGGTTCCTCTAAGGATAGATCAGTATCTAGGCTCCTCCAAGGGTAGATCAGTACCTAAGTTCATCAAAGGGTTGTTCAGTACCAAGGATCCTCCAAGGATAGATCAATATCTAGGCTCCGCCAAGGATAGATCAGTATCTAGGCTCCTCCAAGGATAGATCAGTACTTAGGCTTCTCCAAGGATAGATCAGTATCTACGCTCCTCCAAGGATAGATCAGTATCTAGGCTCTTCCAAGGATAGATCAGTATCTAGGATCCTCAAAGGATAGATTAGTATCTAGGCTCCTTCAAGGATAGATCAGTACCAAGTATCCTCCAGGATAGATCAGTATCAACGCTCCTCCAAGGATAGATCAGTACCAATGCTCCTCCAAGGATATACCAACACTAAAGCGTCTCCAAGGATAGATCAGTACTTAAGCTTCTTCGAGGACATATCAGTACCTAGGCTCCTCCAAGGATAGATCAGTACCTAGGCTCCTTCAAGGATAGATCAGTATCTATGCTCATACAAGGATAGATCAGTACCTAGGCTCCTCCAAGGATAGATCAGTATCTAGGCTCCTCCAAGGATAGATCAGTATCTAGGCTCCTCCAAGGATAGATCAGTAACTAGGCTCCTCCAAGGATAGATTAGGATCTAGGCCTCTCCAAGGGTAGATCAGTACCTAAGCTCCGCCAAGGATAGATCAGTATCTAGGCTCCTACAGTGATAGATCAGTACCTAGGCTCCTCCAAGGATAGATCAGTATCTAGGCTCCTCCAAGGATAGATCAGTATCTAGGGTCCTCCAAGGATAGACTAGTATCTAGGCTCCTCCAAGGGTAGATCAGTACCTAAACTCCTCCAAGGGTACATCAGTATCTACGCTGCTCCAAGGATAGATCAGTATCTAGGCTCCTCCAGTGATAGATCAGTACCTAGGCTCCTCCAAGGATAGATCAGCATCTAGGCTCCTTCAAGGATAGATCAGTATCTAGGCTCCGCCAAGGATAGATCAGCATCTAGGCTCCTCCAAGGATAGACTAGTATCTAGGCTGCTCCAAGGATTGATCAGTACCTAGGATCCTCCGAGGATAGATTAGTGACTAGGCTACTCCAAGGATAGATCAGTATCTAGGCTCATCCAGTGATAGATCAGTACCTAGGCTCCTCCAAGGATAGATCAGTATCTAGGCTCCACCAAGGATAGATCAACATCTAGGCTCCTCCAAGGATAGATCAGTATCTAGGCTCCTTCAAGGATAGACTAGTATCTAGGCTCCATCAAGGATAGACCAGTACCTAGGCTCCTCCAAGGAGAGATCAGTATCTAGGCTCCTCCAAGGATAGATCAGAATCTAGGCTCCTCCAAGGATAGATCAGTACCTAGGCTCATCCAAGGATAGATCAGTATGTAGGCTTTTCCAAGGATAGATCAATACTTAGGCTCCTCGAAGGATAGATCAGTATCTAGACTCCTCCAAGGGTAGATCAGTACCTAAACCCCTCCAAGGGTAGATCAGTATCTACGCTTCTCCAAGGATAGATTAGTACCTAGGCTCCTCCAAGGATAGATCAGTTCCTAGGATCCTCCAAGGATAGATCAGTATCTAGACTCCTCCAGTGATAGATCAGTACCTAAGCTCCTCCAATGGCAGATCAGTATCTAGGCTCCTCCAAGGATAGATCAGTACCTAGGCTCCTCCAAGGATAGATCAGTATCTAGGCTCCTCCAAGGGTAGATCAGTACTTAAGCTTCCAAGGGTAGATCAGTACCTAGGATCCTCAAAGGATACATCAGTATCTAGGTTCCTCAAAGGATAGATCAGTATCTAGGCTCCTCCAAGGATAGATCAGTATCTAGGCTCCTCCAAGGATAGACTAGTATCTAGGATCCTTCAAGGACAGATCAATACCTAGGATCCTCCAAGGATAGATCAGTTCCTAGGCTCCTCCAGGAATAGATCAGTATCTAGGGTCCTCCAAGGGTAGATCAGTATCTAGGGTCCTCCAAGGATAGATCAGTATCTAGGCTCCTCCAAGGATAGATCAGTGTCTAGGGACCTCCAGGGATAGATCAGTACCTAGGCTCCTCCAAGGATAGATCAGTACCTAGACTCCTCCAAGGACAGATCAGTACCAAGGCTCCTCCAAGGGTAGATAAGTACTTAAACCCCTCCAAGGGTAGATCAGTATCTCGGCTCCTCCAATGATAGATTAGTACCTAGGCTCCTCTAAGGATAGATCAGTATCTAGACTCCTCCAAGGATAGATCAGAATCAAGGCTTCTCGAAGGGTAGATCAGTACCTAAGCTCCTCCTAGGGTAGATCAGTATCTAGGCTCTTCCAGTGATAGATCAGTACCTAGGCTCCTCCAAGGATAGATCAGTATCTAGGCTCCACCAAGGATAGATCAGTATCTAGGCTCCTCCAAGGATAGATCAGTATGTAGGCTCCTCCAAGGATAGACTAGTATCTAGGCTCCTTCAAGGATAGTCCAGTACCTAGTTTCCTCTAAGGATAGATCAGTATCTAGGCTCCTCCAAGGGTAGATCAGTACCTAAGTTCATCAAAGGGTTGTTCAGTACCAAGGATCCTCCAAGGATAGATCAGTATCTAGGCTCCTCCAAAGATAGATCAGTATCTAGGCTCCTCCAAGGATAGATCAGTATCTAGGCTCCTCCAATGATAGATCAGTATCTAGGCTCCTAAAAGGATAGATCAGTATCTAGGCTCCTCCAAGGATAGATCAGTATCTAGGCTCCTCCAGGGATAGATCAGTACCAATGCTCCTCCAAGGATATACCAACACTAACGCGTCTCCAAGGATAGATCAGTACTTATGCTTCTTCAAGGACAGATCAGTACCTAGGCTCCTCCAAGGATAGATCAGTACCTAGGCTCCTCCAAGGATAGATCAGTATCTATGCTCATACAAGGATAGATCTGTACCTAGGCTCCTCCAAGGATAGATCAGTATCTAGGCTCCTCCAAGAATAGATCAGTACCTAGGCCCCTCCAAGGATAGATCAGGATCTAGGCCTCTCCAAGGGTAGATCAGTACCTAAGCCCCTCCAAGGATAGATCAGTATCTAGGCTCATCCAGTGATAGATCAGTACCTACTCTCCTCCAAGGATAGATCAGTATCTAGGCTCCTCCAAGGATAGACTAGTATCTAGGCTCATTCTTGGATAGATCAGTACCAAGGATCCTCAAAGGATAGATCAGTATCTAGGCTCCTCCAAGGGTAGGCCAGTACCTTGGCTCGTCCAAGGATAGATCAGTATCTAGGCTCCTCCAGTGATAGATCAATACCTAGGCTCCTCCAAGGATAGATCAGTACCTATGCTCCTCCAAGGATAGATCAGTATCTAGGCTCCTCCAAGGGTAGATCAGTATCTAGGCTCCTCCAGTGATAGATGAGTTCCTAGGTTCCTCCAAGAATAGATTAGTATCTAGGCTCCACCAAGGATAGATCAGTATCTAGGCTCCTCCAAGGACAGACTAGTATCTAGGCTCCTTCAAGGATAGATCAGTACCTAGGCTCCTCCAAGGATAGATCAGTACCTAGTCTCCTCCAAGGATAGATCAGTATCTAGGCTCCTCAAAGGATAGATCAATATCTAGGCTCCTCCAGTGATAGATCAGTACCTAGGCTCCTCCAAGGATAGATCAGTATCTAGGTTGCTCCAAGGATAGATCAGTATCTAGGTTGCTCCAAGGATAGATCAGTACCTAGGCTGCTCCAAGGACAGATCAGTATCTAGGCTTCTCCAAGGATAGATCAGTACCTAGGGTCCTCCAAGGATAGATCAGTATCTAGGCTCCTCCAAGGATAGATCAGTGTCTAGGCTCCTCCTGGGATAGATCAGTACCTAGGCTCCTCCTAGGATAGATCAGTATCTAGGCTCCTCCAAGGACAGATCAGTATCAAGGCTCATCCAAGGATAGATCAGTATCTAGGCTCCTCCAAGGGTAGATAAGTACCTAAACTCCTCCAAGGGTAGATCAGTATCTAGGCTCCTCTAAGGATAGATCAGTACCTAGGCTCCTCTAAGGATAGATCAGCATCTAGGCTCCTCCAAGGATAGATCAGTATCTAGGCTTCTCCAAGGGTAGACCAGTACCTAAGCTCCTCCTAGGGTAGGTCAGTATCTAGGCTCCTCCAGTGATAGATCAGTACCAAGGCTCCTCCAAGGATAGATCAGTATCTAGGCTCCACCAAGGATGAATCAGTATCTAGGCTCCTCCAAGGATAGATCAGTATGTAGGCTCCTCCTAGGATAGACTAGTATCTAGGCTCCTTCAAGGATAGACCAGTACCTAGATTCCTCTAAGGATAGATCAGTATCTAGGCTCCTCCAAGGGTAGATCAGTACCTAAGTTCATCAAATGGTTGTTCAGCACCAAGGATCCTCCAAGGATATATCAGTATCTAGGCTCCTCCAAGGATAGATCAGTATCTAGGCTTCTCCAAGGATAGATCAGTATCTTGGCTCCTCAAAGGATAGACAAGTATCTAGGCTCCTTCGAGGATAGATCAGTACCATGTATCCTCCTGGATAGATCAGTATGTAGGCTCCTCCATGGATAGATCAGTATCTAGGCTCCTCCAGGGATAGATCAGTATCAATGCTTCTCCAAGG
Organism: Cherax quadricarinatus; assembly: GCF_038502225.1. Lineage (NCBI taxonomy): Eukaryota > Metazoa > Arthropoda > Malacostraca > Decapoda > Parastacidae > Cherax > Cherax quadricarinatus. Next base: position 13,284,317 of record NC_091340.1, read on the forward strand.
ATATACCAACAATAACGCGTCTTCAAGGATAGGTCAGTACTTAAGCTTCTTCAAGGACAGATCAGTACCTAGGCTCCTCCAAGGATAGATCTGTACCTAGGCTCCTCCAAGGACAGATCAGTATCTATGCTCATACAAGGATAGATCAGTACCTAGGCTCCTCCAAGGATAGATCAGTATCTAGGCTCCTCCAAGGATAGATCAGTACCTAGGCTCCTCCAAGGATAGATCAGGATCTAGGCCTCTCCAAGGGTAGATCAGTACCTAAGCTCCTCCAAGGATAGGTCAGTATCTAGGCTCATCCAGTGATAGATCAGTATCTAGGCTTCTCCAAGGATAGATCAGTGTCTAGGCTCCTCCAAGGATAGATCAGTGTCTAGGCTCCTCCAAGGATAGATCAGTATCTAGGCTCCTCCAAGGATAGACTAGTGTCTATGCTCCTTCAAGGATAGATCAGTACCAACGATCCTCAAAGGATAGATCAGTATCTAGGCTCCTCCAAGGGTAGATCAGTACCTAAACTCCTCCAAAGGTAGACCAGTACCTAGGCTCCTCCAAGGATTGATCAGTATCTAGGCTCCTCCAGTGATAGATCAGTACCTAGGCTCCTCCAAGGATATATCAGTACCTAGGCTTCTCCAAGGATAGATCAGTATCTAGGCTCCTCCAAGGGTAGATCAGTATCTAGGCTCCTCCAGTGATAGATGAGTACCTAGGCTCCTCCAAGGATAGATCAGTATCTAGGCTCCACCAAGGATAGATCAGCATCTAGGCTCCTCCAAGGATAGACTTGTATCTAGGCTCCTTCAAGGATAGATCAGTACCTAGGCTCCTCCAAGGATAGATCAGTACCTAGGCTCCTCAAAGGATAGATCAATATCTAGGCTCCTCCAGTGATAGATCAGTACCTAGGCTCCTCCAAGGATAGATCAGTATCTAGGTTGCTCCAATGATTGATCAGTACCTAGGCTGCTCCAAGGACAGATCAGTATCTAGGCTCCTCCAAGGGTAGATCAGTACCTAAACTCCTCCAAGGGTACATCAATATCTAGGCTGCTCCAATGATAGATCAGTACCTAGGCTCCTCCAAGGATAGATCAGTACCTAGGCTCCTCCAAGGATAGATCAGTATCTAGGCTCCTCAAAGGATAGATCAATATCTAGGCTCCTCCAGTGATAGATCAGTACCTAGGCTCCTCCAAGGATAGATCAGTATCTAGGTTGCTCCAAGGATAGATCAGTACCTAGGCTGCTCCAAGGATAGATCAGTACCTAGGCTGCTCCAAGGACAGATCAGTATCTAGGCTCCTCCAAGGGTAGATCAGTACCTAAACTCCTCCAAGGGTACATCAGTATCTAGGCTGCTCCAAGGATAGATCAGTACCTAGGCTCCTCCAAGGATAGATCAGTATCAAGGCCCCTCCAAGGGTAGATCACTACCTAAGCTCATCCAAGGGTAGATCAGTACCAAGGATCCTCCAAGGATAGATCAGTATCTAGGCTCCTCCAAGGACAGATCAGTATCTAGGCTCCTCCAAGGACAGATCAGTGTCTAGGCTCCTCCAAGGATAGATCAGTACCTAGGCTCCTCCAAGGATAGATCAGTATCGAGGGTCCTCCATGGGTAGATCAGTACCTAAGCTCATGCAAGGGTAGATCAGTACCAAGGATCCTCCAAGGACAGATCAGTATCTTGGCTCCTCCAAGGAAAGATCAGTACCTAGGCTCCTCCAAGGATAGATCAGTACCTAGGCTCCTCCAAGGATAGATCCGTACCTAGGCTCCTCCAAGGATAGAAAAGTATCTAGGCTCCACCAAGGATAGATCAGTATCTTGGCTCCTCCAAGGATAGATCAGTACTTAGGCTCCTCCAAGGATAGATCAGTACCTAGGCTCCTCCAAGGATAGATCAGTACCTAGGCTCCTCCAAGGATAGATCAGTACCTAGGCTCCTCCAAGGATAGATCAATACCTAGGCTCCTCTAAGAATGGTTCAGTATCTAGGCTCCTTCAAGGATAGATCAGTATCTAGGCTCTTCCAAGGATAGATCAGTATCTAGGATCCTCCAAGGATAGATCAGTACCTAGGCCTCTCCAAGGATAGATCAGTACCTAGGCTCCTCCAAGGATAGATCAGTACCTAGGCTCCTCCAAGAATAGATCAGTACCTAGGCTCCTCCAAGGATAGATTAATACCTAGGCTCCTCCAATGATAGTTCAGTATCTAGGCGTCTCCAAGGATAGATCAGTACCTAGGCTCCTCCAAGGATAGATCAGTACCTAGGCTCCTCCAATGATAGATCAATACCTAGGCTTTTCCAAGGATAGATCAGTACGTAGGCGTCTCCAAGGATAGATCAGTACCTAGGCGTCTCCAAGGATAGATCAGTACCTAGGCGTCTCCAAGGATAGATCAGTACCTAGGCTCCTCCAATGATAGATCAGTATCTAGGATCTTCCAAGGATAGATCATCTTTTATGTTTTCCCCTTAAAGTGTTGAAAAAAAGGCACGTTCAAGGAAGGCCAGAGGTGTTGTAAAGGTCAGAGTGTGGAGGATTTACAATCGTCTTGCTAACATTCAGAATACAATCAGCTAATAGCGAGGATCAACAACCAGGAACCATTGAACACTGTGCTCTAGGAAGCCCGGCTCTTTAAGGAAACTAACTGTCTTAATGCTGCTGCAGTGATCTTGCTCTATGAAATTTAAACATTTCTGTGATAAAGATACTTGAAACTCACCGAAGATGGTCAGACCACCTCTCTCTCTCTCACTCTCTCTCTCTCTCTCTGTCTCTCTCTCTCTCTCTCTCTTTCTCTCTCTCTCTCTCTTTCTCTCTCTCTCTCTCTTCCTATCTTCCCACAACCTTTCATCCCTCTTTTTCTTTCTTTCCAAAATCTTTCTTTTCACAACCTCTCTTTCTCTCTCCTACCCCAGTCCTCTCTCTCTGTTCGTAACATGACACGTACGGGCTAAGCATTGGCCTTTTACGGGTAAGCTTCTACTCTATTAACAGTTTCTCTTAACTTAGCTCACAACCGAAGAACCTGGGTTTAACCCCGGGGGTGTAAAGACGTTACACAAGTTTCCTTACACCTGCTTCCCCTGTTCACTTAGCAGTAAATATGTACGTGGATGCTAATAGACTGTTATGGGTGGTATCCTGGGGGCTGGAATTTGGTGTAAGGTGAGGTAGGATCGAACTTGATTGCTTCCCATTCTCCCTGGCGTTGTATAACCCCTTACGGATTTGCCGCTCCCCATCTTCCCCATGAATGTAGAAAGACATATGGGTTGACTACACTTCATTCCTCCCACCTTCCTACCACACTCCACCTTCCTACCACACTCCACCTTCCTACCACACTCCACCTTCCTACCACACTCCACCTTCCTACCACACTCCACCTTCCTACCACACTCCACCTTCCTACCACACTCCACCTTCCTACCACACTCCACCTTCCTACCACACTCCACCTTCCTACCACACTCCACCTTCCTACCACACTCCACCTTCCTACCACACTCCACCTTCCTACCACACTCCACCTTCCTACCACACTCCACCTTCCTACCACACTCCACCTTCCTACCACACTCCACCTTCCTACCACACTCCACCTTCCTACCACACTCCACCTTCCTACCACACTCCACCTTCCTACCACACTCCACCTTCCTACCACACTCCACCTTCCACCTGCTTGCAGTATCAAGCCGTTATCGCTGTGTATTTTTGTGGTGGGGGCTGTGCCCCCCAGAGCCCTCGGCCAGAATATAAACTTACACTCCTTCCCACCCTGAATATTGGAACTCGGCGCTTTTTCTGCCAACAACAAAGAGCATTGTGGACCCGTCTTGTCCCAGGCTAAAAATACTCTCTTAGCTACTGGCTCTGTGGATAATACTCTGCTTATGACTTACGTTTGTAAATATTCCTCTGCTTGTGCCATTGGATAATCTTCTGCTTACGTGTTATGTCCGTGTATATTCCTTACGTGTTATGACTGTCCATATTCCTTACTTGTTGTGACTGAGGATATTTCTCACCTGTTAAGACTGTGGAATATTCCTCTGCTTATGTCTTAGACAAACTGATCTTACTTCAGAAGTCAGTTATTTAATATAGTTACCTTCTCGTAATCGTTAATAATAACTTTCTATTCCCCACATGCTGTATAGTCCCTATGTATTTAGCGTTTCCTAACGAATATAATCAAAACAATTATCATTATTATTGATTATATTACATATGTTCCATAATAATAGATTTATATTGTTACGTATTTAAATAATGAAAGAGTGTGATCTTTGAAGATGTGATATATATATATATATATATATATATATATATATATATATATATATATATATATATATATATATATATATATATATATATATATAAATATATATATATATATATATATATATATATTATATATGTATATATATATGTATGTATATATATAAATGTATGTATATATATATATGTATGTATATATACATGTATATATACATATATGGTCGACAGGAATATAATTGAATCTTGTTTCATAAAAAGCAGTTTTGACAATAATATGAATATTTCCTTTGGTTTATATAAATTAGATCCATTTATAATTAATAGAATTTGGGAAGAATTTAATAATACACTGGACAAATAAATAGCTTGGGGGTGAGTTGTGCAAAGGACCTATCCAAGTTGGCTCGCCGCGCGTCACGTTGTGGGATCAGATAGTGAGGTGCTGGCCGGACCCCTTATATAGCTTCCATGGATGTTTCACTTTCATAGTTCCTTGATAATGTGAGTAGTCACGAAAGCGCTTGGAATTTCTCTATTCTTTCAGAGTGGTTGTTTTGCATTATATATATATATATATATATATATATATATATATATATATATATATATATATATATATATATATATATATATATGTCTCTGCCTCTCTCTCTCTCTCTCTCTCTCTCTCTCTCTCTCTCTCTCTCTCTCTCTCTCTCTCTTTCTCTCTCTTTCTCTCTCTCTTTCCCTCTGCACACACACAGGTCAGTAATGACACAGAAGCATCCATGTGTCAAGTTGACAAGCTCCACAATTCATCACTTACCTGAAGTTAATGTCAAGGGTTCAAACAAGTAACAGCAGTGATCACCTCATGGACACCTCACATAGGTGTGCCAGGGAAAACCACTTGGCACAGTTCTTCACCATCAGGTGACCCGTTATTTAGTGCCGGCACCATAACCAAGGGGAGCTACAAGACCTTGTGCTGGAGGATGCGTGAAGCTGGGCTACCAGATGGGAGCAGTGGCAGGTGAACACAGTAATCTGTGACCTTATCATAGCATGAAACACTTTATCTCTTGCTTATAAAAGTCAGCCGTGACAGTAGCCCAGGTAATTACTCATCAGTAGATGTAACTGATGTAGTAGGTGAGCGCAGTGGTTAATGTCGACTCACCTTTAAATAAGACGCAGTGTCTCAAAAACTAGTAATGCCACGATTGCAAACAGATCAGGGAAAGTGTGAGACTTAAACCCTTGGAAAGGGAGTCTTGAAACCCACAGGCCTGTGCGTTAACCAGCAGGTCCAGCAGGTCGAGTGGTTAACACACTGGACTTCGGGTTTAACTCAGTAGTAGTAACCAGTTACCAGTAACCAGTACCAGTAGTTGACTCACTACCAACCGTCTCTGCCTGAGTCACTGTCTGAACTCATATTGTGCTGACCTAGCAGTATTCAAAGACCCCCTCACATATGGGTACTGTGGGCGGCCAGTCAGTCAGTGTTACGAGAGGAGCAAGGAGACAAGGTTACGGCTGTAAGGGCTCTCCCCACATTATCTGTAATTAAGGACTCGCTGCCGTAGGTTGAAGCACGACCCGTTCCCTGGCTTGAAAATACATAGTGTGTTATTAACACATATCTCATTCATGTACTTGTCTATGTATTTAACCACTGATATATTATTGATGAATTTAACCAATGATATACTTGTAGTAACAGGGGTCGAGTTACAGCTCCTGGCCCCGATTCTTCACTGGTCGCTACTAGGTCCACGCTCTACTCCATCAGCTTTATCATACCTTATCTTAAAGCTATGATGAATCCTGCCTCCACTGTTTCACTCTCCAAACTGTTCCACTTCCTGACAACTCTGTGACTGAAGAAATACTTCCTAACATCCCCGTGACTCATCTAAGTCTTCAATTTCCAGTTGTGACCCCTTGTTGCTGTGACCCATCTCTGCAACATCCCGTCCCTGTCCACCTTGTCAATTCCTCACAATATTTTATGTGTGTGTGTGTGTGTGTGTGTGTGTGTGTGTGTGTGTGTGTGTGTGTACTCACCTAGTTGAGGCTGCAGGGGTCGAGTCCGAGCTCCTGGCCGCGCCTCTTCACTGATCGCTACTAGGTCACTCTCCCTGAACCGTTAGCTTTATCATACCTCTGCTTAAAGCTATGTATGGATCCTGCCTCCACTACATCGCTTCCCAAACTATTCCACTTACTGACTACTCTGTGGCTGAAGAAATACTTCCTAACATCCCTGTGATTCATCTGTGTCTTCAACTTCCAACTCTGTCCCCTTGTTACTGTCTCCAATCTATGGAACATCCTGTCTTTGTCCACCTTGTCAATTCCTCTCAGTATTTTGTATGTGGTTATCATGTCCCCCCTATCTCTCCTGTCCTCCAGTGTCGTCAGGTTGATTTCCCTTAACCTCTCCTCGTAGGACATACCTCTTAGCTCTGGGACTAGTCTTGTTGCAAACCTTTGCACTTTCTCTAGTTTCTTTACGTGCTTGGCTAGGTGTGGGTTCCAAACTGGTGCCGCATACTCCAATATGGGCCTAACGTACCCGGTGTACAGGGTCCTGAACGATTTCTTATTAAGATGTCGGAATGCTGTTCTGAGGTTTGCGCTTCAGGAGATGTGCCTGGTGTTATATTCACCCCAAGGTCTTTTTCCTTGAGTGAGGTTTGTAGTCTCTGGCCCCCTAGGCTGTACTCCGTCTGCGGTCTTCTTTGCCCTTCCCCAATCTTCATGACTTTGCACTTGGTGGGATTGAACTCCAGGAGCCAATTGCTGGACCAGGTCTGCATCCTGTCCAGATCCCTTTGTAGTTCTGCCTGGTCTTCGATAGAGTGAATTCTTCTCATCAACTTCACGTCATCTGCAAACAGGGACACCTCAGAGTCTATTCCTTCCCTCATCTCGTTCACAAATACCAGAAACAGTACTGGTCCTAGGACTGACCCCTGTGGGATCCCGCTGGTCACAGGTGCCTGCTCTGACACCTCGCCACGTACCATGACTCGCTGCTGTCTTCCTGACAAGTATTCCATGATCCATTGTAGTGCCTTCCCTGTTATCCCTGCTTGGTCCTCCAGTTTTTGCAATAATCTCTTGTGTGGAACTGTGTCAAACGCCTTCTTGCAGTCCAAGAACATGCAATCCACCCACCCTTCTCTCTCTTGTCTTACTGCTGTCACCATGTCATAGAACTCCAGTAGGTTCGTCACACAGAATTTCCCGTCCCTGAAACCATGTTGGCTGTTGTTGATGAGATCATTCCATTTTAGGTGTTCCACCACTCTTCTCCTGATAATCTTCTCCATGACTTTGCATACTATACATGTCAGTGACACTGGTCTGTAGTTTAATGCTTCATGTCTGTCTCCTTTTTTAAAGATTGGGACTACATTTGCTGTCTTCCATGCCTCAGGCGATCTCCCTGTTTCGATAGATATATTGAATATTGTTGTTAGGGGTACACATAGTGTTCAGAACAGAACGAGTTCTTGGTTCACCCAAAGGTGTAGGGAGGCAAAAACTAGGTGTTCTAGGGAATGGAAAAGGTACAGAAGACAGAGAACTCAGGAAAATAAAGAGGTTAGCCGAAGAGCCAGAAACGAATATGCACAGATAAGAAGGGAGGCTCAGCGACAATATGAAAATGACTTAGCATCAAAAGTCAAGACTGACCCGAAGGTGTTGTACAGCCACATCAGGAGGAAAACAACAGTCAAGGACCAGGTAATCAGACTGAGGAAGGGTGATGGGGAATTCACAAGAAACGACCGAGAGGTATGTCAGGAGCTCAACACGAGATTTAAAGAAGTGTTTACTGTGGAAACCAGTAGGACTCCAGGAAATCAGAACAGAGGGGTGCACCAGCAAGTGCTGGATGAAATACATATAACCAAGG
>NC_091340.1:13297537-13300037 GCF_038502225.1 Cherax quadricarinatus
TGACCTAAAGCTCCAGCTGTGGGTCATCACATGACCTGACTTAACCTAACCTAACCATAGCCCAGCCACAGTAGAAAGACAAAGACCAGAGACCTATGTCAAGGTTTTACGTGAGCAGACAATGTGCCATCATGAGTTATAAGAAAAGATACACGAGCATTATGTGAACTGTGAACAGGAATCTACAAATTAATAAAAAAATGAGAATCTCCAGAAAAATGGGAAATGCGAATGTTGTTCCAATAACGAAGCAAAAAGTACTGGAATGTTGGATAACATACTTGGCATATATATTGTATAAGGTAAATAAGAAAATTACAGGGGTGAGCACCTGGAGAGAAACAATCTCATAGCGACAAGCGCTGTGGATTTAGAGAAGGTAAATCCTCCCTCTCTTAAAAAAAAATGCTAAGTTGTATGCCATGATAAGTTGCAGATTTAGTGAACCTCAGAGCTTGACACCAACTTAATACAAGGTTCGGCAGGACGCGGGTGGGTGCGTCCTCTTGCTTCAGCATGGTTCTTCACTTTGAAGTGACTGTTGATAAGGATGGGGCACACATGTCTCACCCATAACTACATGTTGGTGGGTACTCCTGCGCTTCTGTGTAGCACGTCATGTGCATCTGACTGTGGAGCTCATTTTAGCTGTTTAACAACTACAAAGTTCTTTCGTCTTTCGTCTTGGTTATATAATACTGAGGGGCCTGTAGGGACCTCTAGGAACTTTTAGGACGGCCTCTTTAAACTGACAGAAAGTTTAATGGAATTTTTTACATACTGGTTGTTTTAAATTAGTGTGAAATATTTTATGCTGCGTATTTTTCTTTCTATTTTTCTTGTCTGTGTTATTTTAGCTGCTATTGCCAAAAGTGATAAATGAGCTATTCAATTTAAGTTCTCTTCAAATTGTAAGTCAACTTACAGGTCAACACAGGTAAAATAAAGGGCAGATGACCTGCAAGTTTAATGACTATGAAGTCATTGTACATCTTTGTACATCACAATAGTTATCTTTCAGTTAACAGAACAGAACATGCAACGGGATGGAGATTATATTGATGAGACAATGATGGTCTGGGAGGATGAACCAGGATGACGAGCGTGGTGAGGGGGGTTAGTCATGGACCGGTAGCTGGGTCATGCGAGGGTCAGGTGAGGCGTGAGTCAGGTGAGGCGTGAGTCAGGTGAGGCGTGAGTCAGGTGAGGCGTGAGTCAGGTGAGGCGTGAGTCAGGTGAGGCGTGAGTCAGGTGAGGCGTGAGTCAGGTGAGGCGTGAGTCAGGTGAGGCGTGAGTAAGGTGAGGCGTGAGTCAGGTGAGGCGTGAGTCAGGCGAGGCGTGAGTCAGGTGAGGCGTGAGTCAGGCGAGGCGTGAGTCAGGTGAGGCGTGAGTCAGGCGAGGCGTGAGTCAGGCGAGGCGTGAGTCAGGCGAGGCGTGAGTCAGGTGAGGCGTGAGTCAGGTGAGGCGTGAGTCAGGTGAGGCGTGAGTCAGGTGAGGCGTGAGTCAGGTGAGGCGTGAGTCAGGTGAGGCGTGAGTCAGGTGAGGCGTGAGTCAGGTGAGGCGTGAGTCAGGTGAGGCGTGAGTCAGGCGAGGCGTGAGTCAGGCGAGGCGTGAGTCAGGTGAGGCGTGAGTCAGGTGAGGCGTGAGTCAGGTGAGGCGTGAGTCAGGTGAGGCGTGAGTCAGGTGAGGCGTGAGTCAGGTGAGGCGTGAGTCAGGCGAGGCGTGAGTCAGGCGAGGCGTGAGTCAGGTGAGGCGTGAGTCAGGTGAGGCGTGAGTCAGGTGAGGCGTGAGTCAGGTGAGGCGTGAGTCAGGTGAGGCGTGAGTCAGGCGAGGCGTGAGTCAGGTGAGGCGTGAGTCAGGTGAGGCGTGGGTTCTCCGCGCTGTTCATTGCAGTGGTGTTTAGAACAATAAAGTTACTTTTTGCAGATATGGAAGGAGAGGGGAGGGGGGAGGGGGAGGGGGGGAGGGGTAGATGAAGAACACAATCCAAAGATCTCAATGCCCTTACAAACGCTATTGTGTTAATACTTGAATAGCAGCCCACGAGGCTGCCATTGTCTGCACCACCATGTTGTAAATGAGATTCTTACTTAAATCCATGTTTTTGGTGGGACTGGATTGGTGTTTAGCCTATGTTTATCCTACCGTCGCTCATTAAAATAGATGCTGTGATGCTGGTAAAGGCTCTTGATCCCGCCAATCTTAGTTACCTGCTCCTTCCACCACCACTACTGCCGTAGTGGTGGTGGAAGCACTGACGATGCCACTAGGAAGATCACTACCAGACGTAGGAGGGAGAAGATGAGAACGTCAATAAAAACGAATTTCCATTTGTTGTGAAGAGAAAAGTTGTCTTTATTGGAAACTCTTCTGAATGACATTATCTTTGTGGGCGTCGAGGCTTTGGGGCTGCAACTCTGCCTTATAAACCAGAGAAACTTACCAGATACACACACACACACACACACACACACACACACACACACACACACACACACAC
>NC_091340.1:13310037-13350037 GCF_038502225.1 Cherax quadricarinatus
CCAGAGATGACATAGCACCAGAGATGACATAGCACCAGAGATGACATAGCACCAGAGATGACGTAGCACCAGAGATGATATAGCACCAGAGATGACGTAGCACCAGTGATGACGTAGCACCAGGGATGCTGCAACACCAAAAAATCTGGAGCCCCAGGACTGAGAGAGCACCAGGCAAGGAGCACCGTAAACCAGCAAGGGAGGGAAGGGAATGGAGGTGGATGGGGAGGCTGGGGTTGGGAAGGGAATGGAGGTGCATGGGGAGGCTGGGGTTGGGAAAGGAATAGAGGTGGATGGGGAGGCTGGGGTTGGGAAGGGAATGGAGGTGAATGGGGAGACTGGGGTTGGGACGGGAATGGAGGTGGATGGAGAGGCTGGGGTTTGGAAGGGAAGGGAGGTGGATGGGTAGGCTGGGGTTGGGAAGGTAATGGAGGTGGAGGAGGAGGCTGGGGTTGGGAAGGGAATGGAGGTGGAGGAGGAGGCTGGGGTTGGGAAGGGAATGGAGGTGGATGGGGAGGCTGGGGTTGGGAAGGGAATGGAGGTGGATGGGGAGACTGGGGTTGGGACGGGAATGGAGGTGCATGGGGAGGCTGGGGTTGGGAAGGAAATGGAGGTGGATGGGGAGACTGGGGTTGGGACGGGAATGGAGGTGGATGAGCAGGCTGGGGTTTGGAAGGGAATGGAGGTGGATGGGGAGGCTGGGGTTGGGAAGGGAATCGAGGTGGATGAGGAGGCTCGGGTTGGGAAAGGAATGTAGGTGGATGGGGAGGCTGAGGTTGGGACGGGAACGGAGGTGGATGGAGAGGCTGGGGTTGGGAAGGGAATGGAGGTGGATGGGGAGGCTGGGGTTGGGAAGGGAATGGAGGTGGAGGAGGAGGCTGGGGTTGGGAAGGGAATGGAGGTGGATGGGGAGGCTGGGGTTGGGAAGGGAATGGAAGTGGATGGGGAGGCTGGGGTTGGGAAGGGAATGGAGGTGGATGGGGAGGCTGGGGTTGGGAAGGGAATGGAGGTGGATGGGGAGACTGGGGTTGGGAAGGGAATGGAGGTGGACGAGGAGGCTGGGGTTGGGAAGGGAATGGAGGTGGATGGGGAGGCTGGGGTTGGGACGGGAATGGATGTGGACGGGGAGGCTGGGGTTGGAAAGGGAATGGAGGTGGATGGGGAGGCTGGGGTTGGGAAGGGAATGGAGGTGGATGGGGAGGCTGGGGTTTGGAAGGGAATGGAGGTGGATGGGGATGCTGGGGTTGGGAAGGGAATGGAGGTGGATGGGGAGGCTGGGGTTGGGACGGGAATGGAGGTGGATGGGGAGGCTGGAGTTGGGAAGGGAATGGAGGTGGATGGGGAGGCTGGGGTTGGGACGGGAATGGAAGTGGATGGGGAGGCTGGGGTTGGGAAGGGAATGGAGGTGGATGGGGACGCTGGGGTTGGCACGGGAATGGCGGTGGATGGGGAGGCTGGGGTTGGGACGGGAATGGAGGTGGATGGAGAGGCTGGGGTTGGGAAGGGAACGGAGGTGGATGGGGAGGCTGGGGTTGGGACGGGAATGGAGGTGGATGGAGAGGCTGGGGTTGGGAAGGGAACGGAGGTGGATGGGGAGGCTGGGGTTGGGACGGGAATGGAGGTGGATGGAGAGGCTGGGGTTGGGAAGGGAACGGAGGTGGATGGGGAGGCTGGGGTTGGGAAGGGAACGGAGGTGGATGGAGAGGCTGGGGTTGGGAAGGGAACGGAGGTGGATGGGGAGGCTGGGGTTGGAACGGGAATGGAGGTGGATGGAGAGGCTGGGGTTAGTTGAGAGGGCCACAAGGCATACATCATGTGATCCATTAAGAAGTTACCTACCACCGTAATCCCTCAAGTCTTTCCTGAAAAGGAACAGATTAAAAAGTTTCCCCGCCGCCAACCTCCTCTTCTTCCCTTTGGAGCAGACTCGATCCTCTCTCTATTAGTTATGAATATTGCCAGGCATACAAAACATCGTCATTTCCGGACCTCTTTTCTTTCTTCATATTTAAAAAAGGCTGCTACTCACGTAACAATATGCAACAATGATTCCGGTGGGAGGTTCTTGATTCAAGGAACTGGAGTTAGGCTCGTCTTCCTCTGACCAGAGACGAGCAATTTAAATTCTTGAAAATTAAGCGTGTGTGTATTTATGTATATGAATGAACATTCATGCTCTCTCTCTCTCTTTTTTTTTTACACAGGGTTTGACAAGATTAAGGATCCCTAGCTTTATTGACAAGCTATTTACAGGTTAAGGATTCCTAACTTTATTGGCAAGCTAAGAGCTGTTACTTACATCAGCTCATTTGAAAGCATTTTTATTGTTATGAGACATACAAGTAGGGAACAGGATGAAGTTGGAGGCATCTGTGGGCCAGCATTTCCATTTGATCAACTGACTTTATCTCGTTGACATCATTATGGTGTACGAATGTGTTCCATACTCGAGTCATCCTGGGGATAAATGATCTCAGATGGAGTGATGTTCTGGAGAAGGGTACAGCCAGAGTGAAGTTGCTGCTTTCTGCCCGTCTTGTGGCATAAAAGCTTGTTTCACGCTGTCCTCGAAGTGGATCCAAGTGTGGTATTTTGACAATATTGGCCTCTCTCTCTCTCACTCTCACTCACTCTCTCCAATTCTCTAATAATTTCTTTCAATATAATTTCCCTTAATTATTGTTCAATACAATCTCGAGATCTGTGTATGAAAGATAACAGGACACACTGACACACACATAAACATACACGTATAGTGGTACATACATGTAGTGTGGTACACACATGTACTGTGTTACATACACGTATAGCGGTACACACATGTAGTGTTGTACACACATGTAGTGTGGTACACACATGTAGTGTGGTACACACATGTAGTGTGGCACACACATGTAGTATGGTACACACATGTAGTGTGGTACTCACATGTAGTGTGATACACACATGTAGTGTGGTACACACATGGAGTGTGGTACTCACATGTAGTGTGATACACACATGTAGTGTGGTACACACGTGTAGTGTGGTACACACTTGTAGTGTGGTACACACATGTAGTGTGGTAAACACATGAAGTGTGGTACACACATGTAGTGTGGTACACACATGTAGTGTGGTACTCACATGTAGTGTGGTACACACGTGTAGTGTGGTGCACACATGTAGTGTGGTACACACATGTAGTGTGGTACACACATGTAGTGTGGTACACATGTGTAGTGTGATACACAGGTGTAGCGTGGTACATACATGCAGTGTGGTACACACATGTAGTGTGGTACATGTAGTGTGGTACACACGTGTAGTGTGGTACACACATGTAGTGTGGTACTCACATGTAGTGTGGTACACACGTGTAGTGTGGTGTGTGGCATGCAAAGAGTACGTAACCTTTATTGGGCCAATGTACACACCCAGAGAACCAGTATTATGGTCGAACGATGGGAGCCCCGTCGTTCGATCAGTACCCAGGTTCAGCCAATGAGAAGGTGGGTCTGGCAATGGTAGAGGTGTTGTGGTCACCACCCATCTCTCTACCCTTGTCATTTCCATACTAGAACTGGTTGAGCACGGTTGTCCATTCTGTCTCCAGGCTGTGTCTTGACCTTACCTTAACCGTGTTGTACACATACATTACCCACTGTATATAGTGTACATATGTGTAAATATCCATATTGTCCTTGGTGAGGGAAAATATATTTCAAGGTCATTCAGCTGTGTTTGTTCTGCTCCTTGTTCCTCTTTATACCCAGAATAACAGATCTCATTGTCCCTGGGTTGTAACATGTGCACACATGTAGTGTAGTACATATATAGTATAGTGTAGTACACACAAATAGTGTACTATACACATCTAGTGTGGTACACACATGTAGTGTGGTACACACATGTAGTGTGGTGCACACATGTAGTGTGGTGCACACATGTAGTGTAGTGCACACATGTAGTGTGGTGCACACATGTAGTGTGGTGCACACATGTAGTGTGGTGCACACATGTAGTGTGGTGCACACATGTAGTGTGGTGAACACATGTAGTGTGGAGCACACATAAACACTTGTAAAGTGGTGCACATTATCTGGGGAGATTATACACTCAGACTACACAGTCTGAGACTACATACACTCTCAGACTACACACAGTCTGAGACTATATACACTCTCATACTAAACACACTCTCAGATTAAACACACTCTCTGACTACATACACTCAGACTACACACACTCTCATACTAAACACACTCTCAGACTACACACACTCTCATACTAAACACACTCTCAGACTAAACACACTCTCAGATTAAACACACTCTCTGATTACATACACTCAGACTACACACACTCTCATACTAAACACACTCTCAGACTACACACACTCTCAGACTAAACACACTCTCAGACTACACACACTCTCAGACTACACACACTCAGACTAAACACACTCTCAGACAACATACACTCTTAGATTTCACACACCCTAAGATTACACACACTCTCAGACTGCACACACTCTAAGGCTAAACACACTCTCAGACTACATACACGCTAACACTACAAAAACCTTCAGACTACACACACTCTCAGACTACACACACCCTCAGACTACACACACACTCAGACTACACACAGTCTGAGACTACTACACTCTCAGACTACACACACACTCTCAGACTACACACACTCTCAGACTACACACACTCTCAGACTACACACTCTCAGACTACACAAACCCTCAGACTACATATACTCTCAGACTACACACACTCTCAGACTAAACACACCCTCGGACTACACACACTCTCAGACCACCCACAGTCTGAGACTACTACACTCTCAGACTACACACCCCCTCAGACTACATATACTCTCAGACTACACACACTCTCAGACTAAACACACTCTCAGACTACATACACTCTCAGACTACACGCTCTCTCAGACTACACACAGTCTGAGACTACACACACTCTCAGACTACACACTCTCAGACTACACACCCTCAGACTACACACACTCTCAGACTACCAACAATCTGAGACTATTACACTCTTAGACTACACACACCCTCAGACTACATATACTCTCAGACCACACACACTCTCAGATCAAACACACTCTCAGACTACATACACTCTCAGACTACACACTCTCTCAGACTACACACACCCACAGACTACATATACTCTCAGACTACACACACTCTCAGACTAAACACACTCTCAGACTACATACATTCTCAAACTACACACTCTCTCAGACTACACAAACTCTCAGACTACACGCACCCTTAGACTACACAAACTCTCAGACTACACACACCCTCAGACTACATATACTCTCAGATTACACACACTCTCAGACTGAACACACTCTCTGACTACATACACTCAAACTACACACACTCTCATACTAAACACACTCTCAGACTACACACACTCTCAGACTAAACACACTCTCAGACTACATACACTATCAAACTACACACTCTCTCAGACTACACACACCCTCAGACTACATATACTCTCAGATTACAAACACTCTCAGACCAAACACACTCTCAGACTACATACACTCTGACTACACACTGTCTCAGACTACACACACCCTCAGACTACACACACTCTCAGATTACACACACCCACAGATTACACCCACCCACAGACTACACACACTCTCAGATTACACACACTCTCAGACTACTGACACTCTCGGACTACACACACTCTCAGACTACTCACACCCTCAGACTACATATACTCTCAGACTACACACCCTTTCAGACTAAACACACTCTCAGACTACATACACTCTCAGACTACACACTCTCTCAGACTACACACACCCTCAGACTTCATATACTCTCAGATTACACACACTCTCAGACTAAACACATTCTCTGACTACATACACTCAAACTACACACACTCTCATACTAAACACACTCTCAGACTACACACACTCTCAGATTAAACAAACTCTCAGACTACATATACTCTCAGACTACAAACACTCTCAGACTAAACACACTCTCAGAGTACATACACTATCAGACTACACACTCTCTCAGACTACACACACTCTCAGACCAAACACACCCACAGACTACACACACTCTCAGACTAAACACACCCTCAGACTACACACACCTTCAGACTACACACTCTCAGACTACACACACCCACAGACTACACACACTAAGATTACACACACTCTCAGGCTACATACACTCAGACTTCACACACACTCTCAGACTGCACATACTCTCACACTACACCCACTCTCAGACTAAACACACTCTCAGACTACACACAGTCTGAGACTACACACACTCTCAGACTACACACTCTCAGGCTACACACACCGTCAGACTACACACCTCTCAGACTACATTCAGTCTGAGACTACACACACTCTCAGATTACACATTCTCTCAGACTACAGACACCCTCAGATTGCACAAACTCTCAGATTACATACACTCTCAGACTACACACACTCAGACGACACGCACCCTCAGACAACACGCACTCTCAAACTATACACACTCTCAGACTACACACACTCTCAGACTACACACTCTCAGACTACACACACTCTCAGACTACACACACTCTCAGACTACAAACATTCTGAGACTACATACACTCTCAGACTACACATACCCTCAGACTACATACACTCTCAGACTACACATACTCTCAGACTAAACACTCTCTCAAACTACACACACTCTCAGACCACACACACCCTCAGACTACACACACTCTCAGACTACATTCACCCACTGACTACACACCCCTTCAGATTGCACACACTCTCAGACTACTCCCACTCTCAGGCTACACACACTCTCAGACTATACACACTCTCAGACTACACACTCTCTTAAACTACTCACACCCTCAGATTACACACTCTCAATCTACATACACTCTCAGACTACACACACCCTCGGACTACACACACACTCAGACTACACACACTCTCAGCCTACACATACTCTCAGACTACACACACTCTCAGACTACACTCTCTCAAACTACACACACTCTCAAACTACACACATTCTCAGGCTACACACTCTCAGACTACACGCACTCTCAGACTACACACACTCTCAGACTACACACTATCAGACTACACACACACTCAGGCTACACACACTCTCAGACGACACACACTCTCAGACTACACACACCCTCAGACTACACACTCTCAGACTACACTCACCCACTGACTACACACACTTTCAGATTGCACACACTCTCAGACTATTCCCACTCTCAGGCTACACACACTCTCAGACTGTACTCACTCTCAGACTACACACACCCTCAGAGTACACACACCCTCAGACTAAACACACTCTCAGACTATACACACTCTCAGACTACATACACTCTCAGACTGCACACACTCTCAGACTAAACATACTCTCATGCTACACACACACGCTCAGACAACACACACTGTCAGACTACACACACTCTCATACTACATACACTCTCAGACTGCACACACTCTCAGACTAAACATACTCTCAGACTACACACACTTTCAGACTAAACACACTCTCAGACTACACACTCTCTTAAACTACACACACTCTCAGACTACATACACTCTCAGATTACACACACTCTCAGACTACACACACCCTCAGACTGCACACACCCTCATACTGCACACGCCCTCAGTCTACACACATTCTCAGCCTAGACACACTCTCAGACTACACATACACTCAGACTACATACACTCTCAGACTACATACACTCTCAAACTGCCCACACTGTCAGACTACACATACTCTCAGACTACACACACTCTCAGACTATACACACTCTCAGACTACACACTCTCATAAACTACACACACCCTCAGATTACACAGACTCTCAGACCACATACACTCTCAGACCACACACATTCTCAGACTACACACACCCTCAGACTACACACACCCTCAGACTACACACTCTCTCAGCCTACACACACTCTCAGAATACACATACTTTCAGACTACACACACACTCTCAGACTACACTCTCTCAAACTACACACACTCTCAAAGTACACACATTCTCAGGCTACACACTCTCAGACTACACACACTGTCAGACTACACACACTGTCAGACTACACACTCTCAGACTACACACACTCTCAGACTACACACACTCTCAGACTACACACTCTCAGACTACACACTCTCAGACTACACACACTCTCAGACTACACACACTCTCAGGCTACACACTCTCAGACTACACACACTCTCTCAGACTACACACTCTCAGACGACACACACCCTCAGACTACACACACTCTCAGCCTACACACAATCTCAGACTACACACACTCTCAGACTCCACACACTCTCAGACTACACATACTCTCAGACTACATACACTCTCCTCAGACTACACACACTCTCAGCCTAAACACAATCTCAGACTACACTTACTCTCAGCCTACACACACTCTCAGACTACACTCTCTCAAACTACACACACTCTCAAACTACACACATTCTCAGGCTACACACTCTCAGACTACACACACTGTCAGGATACACACACTGTCAGACTACACACACTGTCAGACTACACACTTTCAGACTACACACACTCTCAAACTACACACTCTCAGACTACACACTCTCAGACTACACACACTCTCAGACTACACACACTCAAAGACTTCACACTCTCAGACTACACACACTCTCAGACTACACACACTCTCAGACTACACACACACTCAGACTACACACATTCTTAGACTTCACACTCTCAGACTACACACACTCTCAGACTACACACACTCTCAGACTACACACACTCTCAGACGACATACTCTCAGACTACACTCTCAGACTACACACACTCTCAGACTACACACTCTCAGACTACACACTCTCAGACTACACACACTCAGACTACACACAGTCTCAGACTACACACACTCAGACTACACGCACTCTCAGACTACACACACTCTCAGACTACACACACTCTTAGACTTCACACTCTCAGACTACACACACTCTCAGACTACACACACTCTCTGACTACACACACTCTCAGACTAAACACTCTCAGACTACACACTCTCAGACTACACATAGACTCAGACTACACACACTCTCAGACTACACACACTCTCAGACTACACACTCTCAGACTACACACACTCTTAGACTTCACACTCTCAGACTACACACACTCTCAGACTACACACACTCTCAGACTACACACACTCTCAGACTACACACACTCTCAGACTACACACACTCTCAGACTACACACACTCTCAGACTACACACACTCTCAGACTACGCACACTCTCAGACTACACACTCTCAGACTACACACTCTCAGACTACACACACTCTCAGACTACACACACTCTCAGACTACACACACTCTCAGACTACACACACTCTCAGACTACACACACTCTCAGACTACACACACTCTCAGACTCCACACACTCTCATACTCCACACACTCTCAGACTACACATACTCTCAGACTACACACACTCTCCTCAGACTACACACACTCTCAGACTACACACAGTCTCAGACTACACACACTCTCAGACTACACACACTCTCATACTCCACACACTCTCAGACTACACATACTCTCAGACTACACACACTCTCTTCAGACTACACACACTCTCAGACTACACACAGTCTCAGACTACACACACTCTCAGACTACACACAGTCTCAGACTACACACACTCTCAGACTACACACAGTCTCAGACTACACACACTCTCAGACTACACACACTCTCAGACTACACACACTCTCAGACTACACACACTCTCAGACTACACACACTCTCAGACTACACACACTCTCAGACTACACACACTCTCAGACTACACACACTCTCAGACGACACACACCCTCAGACTACACACACTCTCAGACTACACACACTCTCAGACTACACACACTCTCAGACGACACACACTCTCAGACGACACACACTCTCAGACTACACACACTCTCAGACTACACACACTCTCAGACTACACACACTCTCAGACTACACACACTCTCAGACGACACACACTCTCAGACGACACACACTCTCAGACTACACACAGTCTCAGACTACACACAGTCTCAGACTACACACACTCTCAGACTACACACAGTCTCAGACTACACACACTCTCAGACTACACACAGTCTCAGACTACACACACTCTCAGACTACACACACTCTCAGACTACACACACTCTCAGACTACACACACTCTCAGACTACACACAGTCTCAGACTACACACACTCTCAGACTACACACACTCTCAGACTACACACACTCTCAGACGACACACACTCTCAGACGACACACACTCTCAGACTACACACACTCTCAGACTACACACAGTCTCAGACTACACACACTCTCAGACTACACATAGTCTCAGACTACACACACTCTCAGACTACACACAGTCTCAGACTACACACAGTCTCAGACTACACACACTCTCAGACTACACACACTCTCAGACTACACACACTCTCAGACTACACACAGTCTCAGACTACACACACTCTCAGACGACACACACTCTCAGACGACACACACTCTCAGACTACACACACTCTCAGACTACACACACTCTCAGACTACACACACTCTCAGACTACACACACTCTCAGACGACACACACTCTCAGACTACACACACTCTCAGACTACACACACTCTCAGACTACACACACTCTCAGACGACACACACTCTCAGACGACACACACTCTCAGACTACACACACTCTGACTACACACACTCTCAGACTACACACACTCTCAGACTACACACACTCTCAGACGACACACACTCTCAGACGACACACACTCTCAGACTACACACACTCTCAGACTACACACAGTCTCAGACTACACACACTCTCAGACTACACACAGTCTCAGACTACACACACTCTCAGACTACACACAGTCTCAGACTACACACACTCTCAGACTACACACAGTCTCAGACTACACACACTTTCAGACTACACACACTCTCAGACTACACACAGTCTCAGACTACACACACTCTCAGACTACACACACTCTCAGACTACACACACTCTCAGACGACACACACTCTCAGACGACACACACTCTCAGACTACACACACTCTCAGACTACACACAGTCTCAGACTACACACACTCTCAGACTACACACAGTCTCAGACTACACACAGTCTCAGACTACACACACTCTCAGACTACACACAGTCTCAGACTACACACACTCACAGACTACACACACTCTCAGACTACACACTCTCAGACTACACACTCACAGACTACACACACTCTCAGACTACACACAGTCTCAGACTACACACACTCTCAGACTACACACAGTCTCAGACTACACACACTCTCAGACTACACACAGTCTCAGACTACACACACTCACAGACTACACACACTCTCAGACTACACACTCTCAGACTACACACACTCTCAGACTACACACACTCTCAGACTACACACACTCTCAGACTACACACACTCTCAAACTACACACACTCTCAGACTACACACACTCTCAGACTACACACACTCTCAGACTACACACACTCTCAGACTACACACACTGTCAGGCTACACACACTGTCAGACTACACACACTGTCAGACTACACACTCTCAGACTACACACACTCTCAAACTACACACACTCTCAGACTACACACACTCTCAGACTACACACACTCTCAGACGACATACTCTCAGCGTCTCCTGAGAGTTTTACTCACTAAGATAAGCTGAGAGTTTGTTACATAAAGTTGAACAAGCTCAACTATGTGATGATATCTTGCAAGATAGACCCACCACTATCACCACCATAACCACTATCAAAACCACCATTACTACCACTACCATCGCTTCCACCACGACTATTACCACCATATCCAAGACAATCACCATCATAAACACCATTACCACCACCCCTACCCCACTACTACCACTACCAAAACTATCACCACTATTACCACCACCACCAGTATCACCTCTACTACCACCACCATCAGTATCACCACTACTACCACCACGACTACCACCACTACTATCACCACTACTGCCACCACCACCATCACCACCACAACTATCACCACTAATACCACCACCAAAACCACCAGTATAACCACTACTACCACCCCCACCAGTATCATCACTACTACCCCCACCACTATCACCACTACTGCCACCATCACCACTACTACCACCACCACTATCACCACTCCTACCACCACCATAAGTATCACCACCACTACCACCACTACTATCACCACTACTTCCACCACCACCACTAACACCACCACCACTCCCACCACCATCCTGACCACAACCACCACCATCACTAATACCACCTCCATCACCATCACCACTACCACCACTGCTACCACCTCCACCACCAGCATCACCACAACCACCATTGCCACCACTGCCACCCCCACTACCACCACAACTACCACCACCACTACCTTCACCACCACCACTACCCCAACCACTTCCACCACCACTACCACAACGACTACTACCACCACTACCACCACAATCATCTCCACCACCTCTACCACCACCACCATCACCACCACGATCACCACCAGCACTACCACCAGCACTACCACCAGCACTACCACCAGCACTACCACCACCACCATCACCACCACCATCACCACCACCACTACCACCACCACTACCACAACCACTACCACCATCACTATCACCACCACCATCACCACCACCATCACCACCACCACTACCACCACCACTACCACAACCACTACCACCATCACTATCACCACAACCATCACCACCACCACTACCACCACCACTACCACCACCACTACCACAACCACTACCACCACCACTACCACCACCACCATCATCACCGCTACCCCCACCACTACCACTACCATCACAACCATCACCACCACCTCTACCACCACAAATACCACCACCACCATCACCACCACTACCACCACCACTACCACAACCACTACCACCACCACTACCACCACCACTACCACCACTACTACCACCACCGCCATCACCACTGCCACTACCCCCACCACTACCACCAGCCTTACCACCAGCACCATTACTACCACCACCACTACTGCCACCACTGCCACTACCACCACCACTATTACCACCACTACCACCACCACCAGTACTACCACCACTACCACCGCCACCACTACCACCACCACTACCATCACTACCACTACCACCACCACTACTACCACCACTACCACCACCACCACTACCACCACCACCACTACTACCACCATTACCACCACCACCACTACCATCACTACCACTACCACCACCACCACTACCACCACTACCACCACCACCACTGCCACCACCACTACCACCACCACTACCACCGCTACCACCGCTACCACCACCACCACTACCATCACCACTACCACCACCACCAATACCTCCACCATTTCCACCACCACTACCACCAGCACTACTACCACCACTACCACCACCACCACAACCATCCCCACTACCACCACCACTACCACCACCACTACCACTACCACCACCAGTACCACCGCTACCACAATTACGACCACCACCACCACTATCATCGCCACTACCAACACCACCACTACCACCACCACTACCACCACCACCACTACCACCACCACTGCCACCACCACTACAACCTTCACAACCACCGCTACCACCACTACCACCACCTCCACTACCATCACCACTGCCACCACCACCACTACCACCACCACTACCACCACCACTACCACCTCCACTACCACTGCTACCACCACTACCACCACCACCACTACCACCTCCACTACCACTGCTACCACCACTACCACCACCACCACTACCACCACCACTACCACCACCACTACCACCACCAAATTGTGACCCCTGAATGGGTTACAATGTATATAATGTATATTACCTGTTCATATAATTTTATATTGCTTATATTTGCGATAATAGCTAAATAGTAAATATATTGCTTTATATTATTATTTGACTTAGTTATATTATTAGGTAGGATGTAACATTTATACTAGTCAGTGCTCATAGTTCAAGTCTTGATTGTCTAACTACTGTAATTATCGCTCGTTGCTAGTTTCCCTGCTGGCTTCCCGGTGTTGCTGGGCAGCAGCAGCATGGAGCTATCACGTGATCGAGGGTTATCACACCTCGCCTGGAGTAGTCTGTCTGGGCTGCTCACTCTCTTGTTGGTTGGACGTGCTTTTAGCAAGACGCCTCATACCTCCTCTCCCTTGATGGCCATTGTTGGAAGATCATCTCTGTTGCTTTCTTGTTGGTTCCATGGAACTCTGTTCACAGAACATTGCCTAGACTTAGTGATTTTCGACGTTGTACTGAGGTGTGTCACATAGACACTCTGAGAAACTCAGGTCCTGAGCACCTGCAGCTTCTGACCTAATTTGTACTGGTATCTGTGTACTGTCACAGTCGGGGATTTTCTAATGCTGAACTTAGATTCAGTAGTATGGGAGTTTTGAGACTTTTGTGGAGGATCTGCAGATGGTCCCTACTCAGTGTCGTTATATTATCTCCTTGTTACTGATTCTGTGTCGCTGTTGCTTGCTATATTGGTGTTCGGCTTATCAGTCGTTTCATTGTTCAAGCAAGCTGTTCTGATTGTCAGGTTGGTCAAGAAGTTAGTTGATATGGTTTAAGTCTAGTCGAGTCTTGAGACATAGCGAACTACTTAGAGCACTTACACACATACACACACTTACTTGTATATATTTGTATAATGTTATTAAATGTTAACAATGTACCAGACGGTACTTAAGACATATAAATGTGATATGTGCTTTCAGCACAATACTACTGTACACGAGAGAGTTGATTATTTTGATTATGTTGGTTACATTAATTTAATTTGATAATATACACCTAGACAACTTTATTAATAAACTTATTAAATTTTAATTTCTCTAGTTAGTAGCCTACCAGTTGTAATCCTGAAGCACTAACTATTCATACTAAATTCTAATGGATAACTGGACCAGGATACTGACTACTTGTTGCAAAAACCCAGTAACAGGCTGGATGCTAGAAGGGCAGTCCTTTCTAGTGTTCACTGGAGATCTTTAAGCTTTTAGAATCGCGTTTTTTGTAACACACTACCACTACCACCACCACCACCACCACCACCACCACAACCACCACCACCACCACCACAACCACCACCACCACCACCACAACCACCACCACCACCACCACTACCACCACTACCACCACCACTACCACCACTACCACCACCACCACCACTACCACCACCACCACCACTACCACAACCACCACTACCACCACCACTACCACCACCACCACCACTACCACCACCACCACTACCACCACCACCACCACCACCACTATCACCACCACCACCACTACCACCACCACTACCACCACAACTACCACCACCAACACTACCACCACCACCACCACTACCACCACCACTACCACCACCACCACTACCACCACCACCACTATCACCACCACTACCACCACCATCACCACTACCACCACCACCACTACCACCACCACTACCACCACCACTACCACCACCACCACTACCACCACAACTACCACCACAACTACCACCACCACCACCACCATCACCACCACCACCACCACCACCACTACCACAACTACCACCACCACCACTACCACCACTACTACCACCACCACTACCACAACTACCACCACCACCACCACCACCACTACCATCACCACTACCACAGCTACCACCACCACTACTACCACCACCACTACCACAACTACCGCCACCACCACCAGCACAACTACCACCACCACCACCACCACCACAACCACCACAACCACCACCACCACCACTATGTTGCAACCCCTGAATGGGTTGCAATGATTATTATATATATATATATATACATAATTATTATCTTTTCATATAATTTTATATTGCTTATATTTGCGATAATAGCTAAATCGTAATTATATTGCTTTATATTATTATTATTTGACTTGGTTAAATTTTGTTAGGATGTAACACATATATTATGTGCTCAGTTCAAGGCTTGATTGTCTAACTAATGTAATTATCGCTCTTTGCTTGTTACTCTGCCGGTTTCTGTTGCTGGGCAGTACTGTCCATGGAGCTATCACGTGATCGAGGGGGGGGTGTCCTCACCTCGCCTGAAGTATTCAGTCTGGTCTAGACTCGCTGGGTGGTTGGACGTATTCCAGACAAAGTCCCTAAATCTCCCTTATAGGCCCTTGTTGGAAGACCGTCTCTAGCTTTCTTGTAGGTTCTGTGAGACTCTGTTCACAGAACATTGTATAGACTTAGTGATTTTCGACGTTGTACTGAGGTTGTGTGTCTCATAGACACTCTGAGCAACTCAGGTCCTGAGCTGTAGCTTCTGACCTAATTTGTACTGGTTTCTGTGTACTGTCACAGTCGGGATTTTCTTATGCTGAACTTAGATTCAGTAGTATGGGAGATGTGTGACTTTTGTGGAGGATCTGCAGATGGTCCCTACTAGCTGTCTTTATATTATCTCCTTGTTCCTGATTGTGTCGCAGTTGCTTGTTATATTGTTGTTCGGCTTATCAGTCGTTTTATTGTTCAAGCAGACTGTTCTGATTGCCAGTTGGTTAAGAAGTTAGTTTATTTGAGGACTTCGTCAGTCACTCGTTTAAGTCTAGTCGAGTCTTGAGACATAACGAACTACTTAGAGCACTTACATACATACACACTAACTTACTTGTATATATTTGTAATATCTTATTAAATGTTAATGTACCAGACGGTACTTAAGAATTATAAATGTGATATGTGCTTTCAAAACAATACTATTGTATACGAGAAAAGTGATTATTATTATTTTGTTGATATTAATTTAATTTAATTTGATGATATACCTCTAGACGATACTTAATAAATTTATTAAATTTTAATTTCTCTAGTTAGTAGCCTACCAGTTGTAATCCTGAAGCACTATTGAATCATACTGAATTCTAATGGATAATTGGACAAGGATACTGACTACTTGTTACGAAAACCCAGTAACAGGCTGGATGCTAGAAGGGCAGTCCTTTCTAGTATTCACTGGAGATCTCTAAGCTTTTAGAATCGCGTTTTTTGTAACACACTACCACTACCACCACCACCACCACCACTACAACTACCACTACCACCAACACCACCACCACCACTACAACAACTACCACTACCACCAACACCACCACTACCACAACTACCACCACAACAACTACCACCACCACCACCACTACCACAACTACCACCACAACTACCACCACCACTACCACAACTACCACCACCACCACTACCACCAGCAGCGGTTATAACAGTAGTAGTAGTTATTATTTGTTATTACTTCAAGAGATACTATTATATTTTTATGGTTACCTAATAAAAAATATATGAATCTAAAGCGTAGCTTCTCATGATGATGTAAGGTAAGAATGATAATCACGATGATCATCATCATGATATAGGTGATGATGATAACACTGGTCAACAACCAAAATGTTTCCGAGACCAGAGTAGCAATTTCCAGCTAATTTTAGGTCACTGATAATGAATATGTTTGTTAAAATTGTTTGTTATCTCTACTTTTCAATATGGAGCTACGTGTCACAACAGGTTCCAACAGGCCTGTGACAGTGTGTTTCTTACCACACTCACAGTCTGATTGACCTTCATTATTGTTCCAGCAGTCACAGAAGGTGGTTGTGATGTCCAAGTTTATATTTTGAGGTGAAAGGTCGGTGATTTTCTTAGCCAAACACTTTTTAAACTTATAGTAAATATTCACTTAGCAAACTATTGATATGCATGTTAGGTACATTACATTAATTTTATTTTCCTACTGAATGATATAAATACTTCTGCTTAGCTGTCATGCTCTGTATTATAATGTTAAATTAATGAATAAATTATTTGTTTATCTTCTAATTGTTTGCTGTTTTCTTCTTTCAGATGTCTTGTAGTTGTGTGAATAGTGCAGACAACTTCTGCTACATTTGTGGTGAGGTGACCTTGGCATCACAGAAGCGCAGTATAACTGCTATGGTTAGATAGGCGTATCACCTATATTTTGGATGCAAGATTGGTGACCAGGATAAGAACTGGGCTCCACACACATGCTGCAACAATTGTGCTACTGACCTTCGCCAATGGTTGAACAGGAGGAAGAAAGGAATGCATTTTGCTGTGCCACTGACATGGCGGGAGCCAACAGACCATACCAACCATTGTTATTTCTGCATGGTACCTCCAGTACAAAAGTGCTTGTCAAAGAAAAAAAAAGGGGTCCATTGAATATCCAAACATTCCATCAGGTATTGGCCCAGTTCCACATGGAGGTCTACCTGTTCCTGATGCACCAACTTCGGTATCCTTCGAGTCAGATGAAGAAAGTAGTTAGTAGGAAGAAGAGAAGGATGACAGTGCTGGATTACACAGTGACCGAAACTGGTTACAGTTCTGGATTGCAAAATGACCGAAACTTTGATGAAGCACACTCCTCTAGGCCACATCTCATAACAAAAGGGGAACTCCATGACCTTGTCAGGGATCTGCAACTACCCAAAAATAAGGCAGAGCTGCGAGGCTCTCGTCTTCAGCAGTGGAATCTCCTAGCAGCCGAAGTGAAGATTTCAAAAATTTCGTGACCGTCAGCAGCAGTTCAACGATTTCTTCGTAATGATCTGATGGAAGCTCTTGGCATCGACTACGAACCCAGTCACTGGAGGCTGTTTATAGACTCATCAAAAACGAGTCTGAAAGTTGTCTTGCTGCATAACGGCAATAGTAAACCATCAGTTCCTGAGGGCTGTGCACCACACATGAAAGAAATTTATGAAAATATAAAGCGTATGTTGCAATGCATGAAATATGATGAACATCAATGACAGCTCTGTGGTGATTTAAAGGTTGTTGCTCTTGTGATGGGCTTGCAGGACGGATACACCAAGTACTGGTGCTTTCTATGTGAATGGAACAGCTGTGCAAAAGGTTCCCAATACACCAGGAGAGACTGGCCACCTCGTCAATCATTAGAGCCTGGGATGTAAAATGTTCAACATCCACCTCTCATTGAGCCACCACTACACAAAACTGGGGCTCGTGAAAAACTTTGTAAAAGCTATGGACAAATCCGGTCTGGGATTCAAGTATTTAACATCAAAATTCCCCTCACTGAGCGATGCTCATTGAGAGCTTTTTCAAGATGGTGACTTTGAATCAGACCTTCATGGGGAGTAGAAAGCTACTTGGAAAACATTCAAGTTAGTGGCGAGGGGATTTCTGAGAAACAGAAGGGAAGGCAACTATGAAGAGTTGGAGGAAAACCTCATCAAGGCTTACAAGAACATGGGATGTAACATGTCACTTAGAATCCACTTTTTGGACTCACATTTAGACTTTTTTTCCAGCGAACTGTGAGACAGTTAGTGGCGAACATGGTGAAAGGTTTCACCAAGATATTTCAACCATGGAAAAATGGTACCAGGGCAAATGGGGCACAAGAATGCTTGCAGGCTATTGCTGGACACTGGCAAGAGATGATTCTTCAGCCCACTATAAGCGTCAAGCACAAAGGCAGAAAGTACGTACGGATTAGAGTTTAAAACATACTGACACATATTGTACGTTATAATAATCAAATATTAAATGTCTCGTATCTTTAAACTTATACCCAGTAAGGATTTTCAAGGTGATATTTGTATTCAGAACTTGATAATACATAAGAATTAACTAATCTCATTTAAGAAGCATACAACTTTTCAAAAATTATTGACCAGTGTAATTGTATAGATAGTGATAATTGCCAACATTAGTGAGAATGAAGATGATAATTGTGATGGTGGATGTGGTGGAGAATAAAAAATGACAATATATGATGAATGAGAGAGTGAAGAAGGAAGAATAGGATTATAGGATAATATAGGGAGTGAGGCAGGAAGGGAAGGGTTGAAGGAAGGATTGAAGTAAAGGATAAAGGATAGTGTTGAATGCCACACAGAGATGATACAAAGATATAACCTGTGAAGATGCACTAATTAACCTGAGCCAGGTGTTTACCTCTCTCATATTACCAGTGAAGCCAGGTGGGACGAGGCAACTTTAACTCATCTACTGACTGAAGAGTGTGAGAGAGTAGTGTTTCTCTCTCTCTCTCTCTCTCTCTCTCTCTCTCTCTCTCTCTCTCTCTGAACTGAGGCTCTCTTCAGGAATGTGTGTGTGTGTGTATGTGTGTGTGTGTGTGTGTGTGTGTGTGTGTGTGTGTGTGTGTGTGTGTGTGTGTGTTAGTCTGTGTGTTAGTCTGTGTGTTAGTCTGTGTGACCATGAGGGTCATTTAGAACAGAGAGCTGGAGGCTCGATCCACCGTCCTCCAAGAGCGCCACAAGCATGGTACAGTATAACACGTATATGGCTAAGCACCTACCCAGCAATACGCCCTAACGCCCTCTTCCTGGCCTCTGTTTTCTTACAAAAATTTTCATCGTCAGAATCGGGGTAGGAAAACATTTTAGGAACTCACGTCTGCTACCATTTAGAAGGAAATCCTCGAGTCTTGAGTTGCAACGGAAATGTGTCCCCTTGTGTGTGTGTGTGTGTGTGTGTGTGTGTGTGTGTGTGTGTGTGTGTGTGTGTGTGTGTGTGCGGGTGTGTGTGGGGGGGGGACTATTTTTTGTTGATGTAATGACTGATAATGGTGCAGGAAGAACCGAAACCTCTGTTGTTTATTCTTCGAAGTGCGAGTTTTATTGCTAGTTATTCCAGCTATATTGTGGGCTGTCTCTTGTTCCAACCACGGTATTGTGAGCTGTCAGTTAGTCCAGCCACGGTATTATGAGCTGTGGGTTGTTCTAGCCACGGTATTATGGGCTATCAAGTGATCCAAACAAGGTATTGTGGACAGTGAGGCATTGCCTGAGAATTTCTATGTATTGTGTGTTGGAAAAGTGAGGTAGTGGCCACAGCAACTATTGTCACTCTTTTGGAAGACAGCGAACCAGTAACAGCAGTGATCACAGTAGCCAGCTTGCCGTGGAAGACAGCGAACCAGTGACAGCTTTAACAGCAGTGACTACAGCAGCCAGCTTGCTGCGGTTTCGAAATAAACACAGGGAGAGAGAGAGAGAGGAGATGCTGCTCTGACTAATTCTCTGTACTGTTTACATAGGCTAACGAGGTCCCGATACAGCTCCCTGGAGACCATGGTCCCAGGCTTGTTCCAGACCCTTTGGGACCACCAGATACAGCTCCCTGGAGTCCATGGTCCCAGGCTTGTTCCAGACCCTTTGGGACCACCAGATACAGCTCCCTGGAGTCCATGGTCCCAGGCTTGTTCCAGACCTTCTGGGACCATCAGATCCAAGCTCACTCTAGCCTTCTGCAATAATAACAATATATCATATCTTTATTTCTACAAGTACACATACAAGGTATACAGGTCTAGCTGACATCAGTGACATACTAGTATATAGAAAGCCGCTTGTTATGCAGAGTATTTCGGGCAAATTAGGACAGTTTTGTCCCAGGATACGACCCACACCAGTCGGCTAACACCTAGGTACCCATTTTGTACTGATGGGTGAACATGGACAGCAGGTGTCTTATGAAAACACGTCCTAATGTTATCCAGCCGTACCAGGGTATCGAACTCCGGACCTCAGTGTGTGAGCTGAGTGCGCTAGCGATCCAGCTACAGGACTCTGGGGATCATCAGCTCCAGGCTCACTCTAGACCCTCTGAGAACCACCAGCTCTAAGCTCACTCAAGACCCTCTGAGAACCACCAGCTCTAAGCTCACTCAAGACTCTCTGAGAACCAGCAGCTCTAAGCTCACTACACCTATTTATTCCCTGCGTAGAGGACTATGAGTCTATTGTCGATATCTGATCACTATTATCTATTAATGAGTAATATTTCTCTAGAATCGATCTGTTTCTCATACCAGCATTCTTCTTCTTCTTCTTCTTCTTCTTCTTCTTCTTCTTCTTCTTCTTCTTCTTCTTATTATTATTATTATTATTATTATTATTATTATTATTATTATTATTATTATTATTATATTGTTATTCTTTTCCCAATTCATTGGTTTGATCAGACGAGGGGAAAATATCAAGCTCAAATCCCTTGGATCAAGAGTCCATCACCAGCATCGAAGCACAAGCCTCCCCTCTCGTCCCCTGAAAGGTGTATTAACAGTAGTGTTACTCTTGACACGATGACGGTATACATGCGTGTCGAAATACAAAATAAAATTCTGAATCTTAATGAAAAACATCATACTGGGTGTATGGGCTTATTGTGGATTATCTGTATTGAGGGATTTATAACGTGTGGGTTGTGCATGGGTGGATTTAGTGTGGGTTGTAGGGAGACTGTGGGTAGTGTGGGTGGAAAGTCATTTTCTTTTTACAGGCAGATTAATTTTACAGGTTATGAGATGTTATCTTACCTCAGATTTTACAAATAACCAGCACATAGGAGAATGATTCTTATGACGACGTTTCGATCCGACTTGGACTGGTTAATGGTCTAACTCACACCAGTGCCTGGTGCTTGGTGGTACTTGCTTCACACAGCCAAGTCCGGGTTCGATTCCAGGCGAGAGTAGAAACATTGTGCGTGTTTCTTTACACCGGTTGTCTATGTTCACTCATCAGTAAAATGGGTACCTGGGTGTTAGTGGACTAGTGTGGGTCGCATCTTGGGACAATGACCTAATTTACCCGAAATGCTCTGCAAAAAAAAAGTGACTTTCTATATAGTAGTATGTCAAATAATTAGACGCATGTGCAACATCTGGGTATCTCTATTGTAGACGTTTCGCCATCCAGTGGCTTCATCAATACAAATTCAAGGACATAATTGGAAGACAGAAGAACTGTGTACACAAGATGAGGTAGTCAGTCCCACAGTCTTGGAGTTGGTGTGAAGAGCACTGTAGTCCTCACGACTGAGCTTATATTCCCTGGGTAGCAATCAAAATGGGTTGTGCAAATATTTTTGATGGTGAGTTTGGGATCACGAATGAAGGGAGACTTTATTAATAAAACATTTATTGTAGGTGAGCAGGACACGTGTAAAACGTTTGGTTTCTTTATTTTTAAAACGTTTCGTCTACACAGCAGACTTTTTCAAATACAGAAGTGACTAAATATGGGGACATTAAAAGTACTTAGTCTCGTCTGTATTTGACTGTAGAAGCCTACTGTGTAGGCGGAAAGTTTCAACAGTTACGATACCTAACTGAAGGTCATGTCTTACCTTCATGTCGATATTGTATATCATATTCATAATAATATCTTCTGTGTTTAATTTTACACATATGAAACTAAATAGCTTATCGCTGAATGAGCCCCATTGGTTTAACCCTTTGCACAAATATACTACTACTACCGATACTACTACTACTACTACTACTATTACTACTACTACTACTACTACTACTAATAATAATAATAATGAGATTGTCATATAATCTGCTTAGAAAAGATTATAGTCATGTAATCGAGACTTTCCTTACCTGTCCATCCATAAGAAGGTAAGTCTAATAAGATGAGTATTGAATTAGGAAGAAGAGAGAGAGGTGAATGACTGGGATCGTACGTCACTTTCAAAAGATTCAATGCTAAATTTAGTTTCAAACTGATATATATATATATATATATATATATATATATATATATATATATATATATATATATATATATATATATATATATATATATATATATATATATATATATATATATATATATTCAAATATATATATATATATATATTCAAATATTTTTTTTAACAAGTCTGCCGTCTCCCACCGAGGCAGGGTGACCCAAAAAAGAAAGTCCCCAAAAAGAAAATACTTTCATCATCATTTAACACATTCACCTCACTCACACGTAATCACTGTTTTTGCAGAGGTGCTCAGAACACAACAGTTTAGAAGCATATACGTATGAAGATACACAACATATCCCTCCAAACTGCTAATATCCCGAGCCCCTCCTTTAGAGTGCAGGCATTGTACTTCCCATTTCCAGGACTCAAGTCCGGCTATATAAAAATAACCGGTTTCCCTGAATCCCTTCACTAAATATTACCCTGCTCACACTTCAACAGATCGTCAGGTCCCAAATACCATTCGTCTCCATTCACTCCTATTTAACACACTCACGCAAGCTTGCTGGAAGTCCAAGCCCCTCGCCCACAAAACCTCCTTTACCCCCTCCCTCCAACCTTTTCGAGGACGACACCTACCCTGCCTTCCTTCCCCTACAGATTTATACGCTCTCCATGTCATTCTACTTTTATCCATTCTCTCTAAATCTGGGGTTCCCAACATTTTCTATGCCTAACACCCCTAGGAAATGTTTGATTAATGTTGCATCCTCTACAAAAGTAATATCACACTTGAAGATGAAGTCAAATTTCTGTTTTTTGAATTGCAAATTGAACCAGTACAGTACTGTGGATGAACAAATTGAACTCAAAATTCAAACAAAACAATAATAAATGCCATCTTACACTTCTCTGTGGGTGCATGCACCCCAGGTTGGGAACCCCTGCTCTAAATGACCAAACCACCTCAACAACCCCTCTTCAGCCCTCTGACTAATACTTTTATTAACTCCACACCTTCTCCTAATTTCCACACTCCGAATTTTCTGCATAATATTTACACCACACATTGCCCTTAGACAGAACGTCTCCACTGCCTCCAGCCGCCTCCTCGCTGCTGCATTCACAACCCAAGCTTCACACCCATATAAGAGTGTTGGTACTACTATACTTTCATACATTCCCTTCTTTGCCTTCATAGATAACGTTTTTTGTCTCCACATATACCTCAATGCACCACACCTTTTTTTCCTCATCAATTCTATGATTAGCCTCATTCTTCATAAATCCATCCGCCCACACGTCAACTCCCAAGTATCTGAAAACATTCACTTCTTCCATACTCCTCCTCTCTAATTTGATATCCAATTTATCTTTATCTAAATCATTTGATACCCTCATCACCTTACTCTTTTCTATGTTCACTTTCAGCTTTCTACCTTTACACGCACTCCCAAACTCATCCACTAACCTTTGCAATTTTTCTTTCGAATCTCCCATGAGCACAGTATCATCAGCAAAAAGCAACTGTGTCAATTCCAATTTTGTATTTGTTCCCCATAATTTAATCCCACCCCTCTCCCGAACACCCAATCATTTACTTCTTTTACAACCCCATCTATAAATATATTAAACAACCATGGTGACATTACGCATCCCTGTCTAAGACCTACTTTTACTGGGAAGTAGTCTCCCTCTCTTCTACACACCCCAACCTGAGCCTCACTATCCTCATAAAAACTCTTTACAGCATTTAGTAACTTACCACCTATTCCATATACTTGCAACATCTGCCACATTGCTCCCCTATCCACTCTATCATATGCCTTTTCTAAATCAATGCAATAAAAGCTTCCCTACCTTTATTTAAATACTGTTCACATATATGCCTCAATGTAAACACTTGATCTACACATCCCCTACCCACTCTGAAACCTCCTTGCTCATCCGCAATCCTACATTCTGTCTTACCTTTAATTCTTTCAAATATAACCCTACCGTACACTTTTCCTGGTATACTCAGAAAACTTATTCCTCTATTATTTTTACAATCTCTTTTGTCCCCCTTCCCTTTATATAAAGAGACTATACATGCTCTCCGCCAATCCCTAGGTACCTTCCCCTCTTTCATACATTTATTAAACAAAAATACAAACCACTCCAACACTATATCCCCCCCTGCTTTTAACATTTCTGTCATGATCCCGGCAGTTCCAGCTGCTTTACCCTATTTCATTCTACGTAATGCCTCACGCACCTCCCCCACACTCACATCCTGTTCTTCTTCACTCCTGAAAGATGGTATACCTCCCTGGCCAGTGCATGAAATAACCGCTTCCCTTTCTTCGTCGACATTTAAAAGTTCCAGAAAAAAATTCTCGCCATCTACCCAAAACCTCCATCTCCCCATCTACTAACTCCCATACTCTGTTTTTAACTGACAAATCCATTCGTTCTATAGGCTTTCTTAACTTGTTTAACTCACTCCAATTTTTTTCTTATTTTCATTAAAATTCCTTGACAGTGCCTCTCCCACTCTATCATCTGCTCTCCTTCTGCACTCTCTTACCACTCTCTTCACCTTTCTTTTACTCCCCATATACTCTACTCTTCTTATAACACTTCTGCTTTGTAAACCTCTCATAAGCTAACTTTTTCTCTTTTATCACACCCTTTACTTCTTCATTCCACCAATCACTCCTCATTCCTCCTGCACCCGCTCTCCTATAACCACAAACTTCTGCCCCACATTCTAATACTGCATTTTTAAAACTATTCCAACCCTCTTCAACTCCCCCACTACTCATACCTGCACCAGCCCACCTTTCTGCCAATAGTCGCTTATATTTCACCCGAACTTCTTCCTCCCTTAGTTTATACACTTTCACCTCCCTCTTGCTTGTTGTTGCCATTTTCCTCTTTTCCCACCTACCTCTTACTCTGACTGTAGCTACAACTAAATAATGATCCGATATATCAGCTGCTCCTCTATAAACGTGTACATCCTGGAGCCTACCCATCAACCTTTTATCCACCAATACATAATCTAACAAACTACTTTCATTATGTGCGCTATCATACCTTGTATATTTATTTATCCTCTTCTTCATAAAATATGGATTACTTATTACCAAACCTCTTTCTACACATAGCTCAATTAAAGGCTCCCCATTTTCATTTACCACTGGCACCCCAAAATTACCTACTCCCTCTACAATATTTTTGCCCACTTTAGCATTGAAATCCCCAACCACCATTACTCTCACACTTGCTTCAAAACTCTCCACGCATTCACTCAACATTTCCCAAAATCTCTCTCTCTCCTCTACACTTCTCTCTTCTCCAGGTGCGTATACGCTTACTATAACCCACTTTTCACATCCAACCTTTATTTTACTCCAAATAATCCTTGAACTTATACATTTGTAGTCCCTCTTTTCCTGCCATAACTTATCCTTCAATATTATTGCTACTCTTTCTTTAGCTCTAACTCTATTTGAAACCCCTGACTTAATCCCATTTATTCCTCTCCACTGAAACTCTCCCAGCCCCCTTCAGCTTTGTTTCACTTAAAGCCAGGACATCCAGCTTCTTCTCATTCATAACATCCACAATCATCTCTTTCTTATCATTCGCACAACATCCACGCACATTCAGACTTCCCACTTTGACAATTTTCTTCTTATTCTTTTTAGTAATTATTACAGGGAAAGGGGTTACTAGCCCTTTGTTCCCGGCATTTTAGTAGACTTTTACAACACGCATGGCTAACGGAGGAAAGATTCTTATTCCATTTCCCCATGGATATAAAAGGAAAAGTAATAAGACCAAGAACTATTAAGATAAAATCAAAGAAAACTCAAATGAGTGTGTATAAATAAACATGTACATGTATGTGTAGTGTAACCCAAGTGTAAGTAGAAGTAGCAAGACGTACCTGTAATCTTGCATGTTTATGAGACAGAAAAAAGACACCAGCAATCCTACCTTCATGTAAAACAATTACAGGCTTTCGTTTTACACTCACTTGGCAGGACGATAGTACCTCCCTGGGTGGTTGCTGTCTACAAACCTACTACCTACAATATCTATATATATATATATATATATATAATATATATATATATATATATATATATATATATATAATGTACATATATATATATATATATATATATATATGTACATATATATATATATATATATATATATATATATATATATATATATATATATATATATATACAATAAGATCACAGTAAACAGGTGATTTCAGAATATGCAAAACAACCACTGTGAAAGAGTAGTGAAATTCCAAGCGCTTTCGTGACTATTCACATTGAAAGTTCTTTGACAATGTGAGTAGTCACGAAAGCGCTTGGAATTTCACTACTCTTTCACAGTGATTATTTTGCACATATATATATATATATAATATATATATATATATATATATATATATATATATATATATATATATATATATATATATATATATATATATATATATATATATACAAGGAATTCGCGAGAGCAGGCGATATATACACAAACACTGATCTCTGGCTTAAGGAGACTCGAACCTTAGGACAAGGTAGGCAGTGCTTTACCAATCTACCCACACTGGACAATACCTTGGCGTGTAGCTTGCGCTGCACGTTTGATCCAAGGCAGCCAGCTTTCAGGGAGAAGGCTTACAGCTTTTCATCTCATCCCCTGCATGCATCAGCCTTACTCGAGATTTTAACAATGCAAGGATTTCGCGAGAGCAGGCGAAATATACACAGACACTGACCTCTGGCTGAAGGAGACTCGAACCTACGAACCTTAGGACAAGGTACGCAGTGCTTTACCAATCTACATACACTGGACAATACCTTGGCGTGTAGCTTGCGCTACACGTTTGATCCAAGGCAGCCAGCTTTCAGGGAGAAGGCTTACAGCTTTTCATCTCATCCACTGCATACATCAGCCTTACTAGAGATTTTAACAATGCAAGGAATTCGCGAGAGCAGGCGAAATATATACAAACACTGATCTCTGGCTGAAGGAGACTCGAACCTACGAACCTTAGGACAAGGTACGCAGTGCTTTACCAATCTACCCACACTGGACAATACCTTGGCGTGTAGCTTGCGCTACACGTTTGATCCAAGGCAGCCAGCTTTCAGGGAGAAGGCTTACAGCTTTTCATCTCATCCCCTGCATGCATCAGCCTTACTAGAGATTTTAACAATGCAAGGAATTCGCGAGAGCAGGCGAAATATATACAAACACTGATCTCTGGCTGAAGGAGACTCGAACCTACGAACCTTAGGACAAGGTACGCAGTGCTTTACCAATCTACCCACACTGGACAATACCTTGGCGTGTAGCTTGCGCTACACGTTTGATCCAAGGCAGCCAGCTTTCAGGGAGAAGGCTTACAGCTTTTCATCTCATCCCCTGCATGCATCAGCCTTACTAGAGATTTTAACAATGCAAGGAATTCGCGAGAGCAGGCGAAATATACACAAACACTGATCTCTGGCTGAAGGAGACTCGAACCTACGAACCTTAGGACAAGAGGACAGGAGGCTGAAATTAATTCTTGATCATACCACTGCCACGAATGTCCACACAGTATGAAACAAGCCTAGTTCACTAAGCTCATGTTGTTTGTAGGATCAATGGCTGAGTGGATAAGGTGACATGTGCGCTGTGTGGTCTGTAAAGGCGGGACAGTGTGTCGTGGGGTCAAATCCGAGCCTGCGGCAGTTTGGTAAATGATTCAGAAACCATTTGTTTCGTGGTTTCATTACTATATATACATATATATATATATATATATATATATATATATATATATATATATATATATATATATATATATATATTTGTATATATATATATATATATATATATATATATATGTCGTGCCGAATACGTAAAACTGGTCAATTAACAAGAACTAATTTAAAATTAAGTCCTTTCTAAAATTTTCTCCTTTTAGCTTAAAGATATATATATTTTTCATTTAATTTAAAAAAATAATTTAATTTAAAAATTAATAATTTTGTACCAAAAGTACCTTAGAAAACTTACCTAACCTTATTATAACAAGCGCAATTTAATTTACCGTGATCAAACTAAATATACTTTAGATAAGTTTATAATAATTTAATAATACACAAACACAATAAAATATATTTTTTCGTAAGGTTCCCAACGATTTTTGCGAAATTTTTGCATACTCAAATTTTTGCTTGAATTATTCGGTAAGATGTCGGCACGACAAGCATCAAAATGTCTACACTACTTAGCTATTCGGAAGGATTTTGATAATTTTGTTTCAAAATATTCCATGCGCAAATTGCTAAGGACAGGTGAGAGAGGGTTTCCCATTGCCATACTAAATTTCTGAGTGTAAATCTCACCATTAAACACAAACTTTGCATCATCTGTACTTAGTAAGCTTAATGATTGTGGGTACTGGCAATGGTAAATAGTAATTAACAAGTTTTTCAGATAGGAAACTTAATAAATCGTCAACTAAAACTTTTGAAAAATAAGAAATAATATAAAACTAACCATATTGTAATCATATAAATCTGCCATGGTGCTTAATTTATCAACTAAATTATTTTTAACGTTAAATTTAGAAATTTTATCAAATATTGGGCTCAACGTATCTATTAACCATTCAGATAATTTATAAGAAACTGAACCTATAGAGCTAATAATAGGTCTAATAATGGGTATATTAATGGGTCTGGCTGGATTACCTGGTTTGTGTGTTTTTATTAATCCAAACATATATGGTAAAGATGGATTAGT
Organism: Cherax quadricarinatus; assembly: GCF_038502225.1. Classification (NCBI taxonomy): domain Eukaryota; kingdom Metazoa; phylum Arthropoda; class Malacostraca; order Decapoda; family Parastacidae; genus Cherax; species Cherax quadricarinatus. The sequence goes on from NC_091340.1 coordinate 13,340,591, forward strand.
GGTTATGATTTTTTTAATTAGTTCATCTTTGCCTTTCAATGAACATTTTATTGTTTTATTAAATTAGTTTTAATTGAATCTAAGGAATTCTTTCTAAATTTGGAATAAATATCTATATCATTTAAGAGATTTTTTAGTTTAAACTTGGTAATTAGTTTCTTTAAAAATTACTACTACATTTATTTTGTATGCTTTTGTAATATGCAAGTTTTTATTATTTAAAATTTTTTTATAGGACTTTAAAAATCTTTGAGGGTCATTGGGAATATTTGGTTTCACAGAACTATAAATCATCCCCTTACTTATAATTAAGTTCATCACTGGATATATATCAATGGATTTTTTCACAAGTTGCAAAAAACTTTTGCTAGCCAAGCACCGTCCTTGATGCATTTTATCTATACATAATACAACCTCATATACAACTGTTTCTATATAACCCCATAAAGTAACTTAGTTTATATCAGTACCGAAACAAAATCATTAACTGAGGAACTCTATCTCTTTAAAGAGTATTAGTGTCCAGTACCACAAATCTCTTAGCACAAAAGATACAATGTTGCAAAAAGCAGACTGTGAAAAAGTGACTTTTTTTTCAGAAAGTAAGCATTAACAAGTCTCCATAAATATTGCAAAAGTTTGGTAAGTGTAAGTATTATTTATTACATTGAAAATAATAGGACATTATCAGTGTCTCATATGAATATTTAGTAAACAAATATTTAGTACACAAAATACCTCTGGGAGAAAGAGGAGAGCACAAGAGGGAAAAGTACCAGACACCTAAACCTGGGTAGTAACACATAAATCTTGTTGATGGTACTGGGGTCTTCAAGAAAGCACTGGAGTCGTCACCAATGACCCTCAGAAGGTGGGCCTCTGACCTACACTGTCATTCCATGGAACCCTGGACTCACCTCACATTGTTGATCCACAGAAAAAAAAAAAGGTGGGTCCTAGAGAAAGAGAACACCCAAAACACCCAGGATCAATATTCATGACCCAAAATGGTAAGATATCACCGCTAGCACCTCATGAACCGTAACTCTTTGGTTCAACATCCCACGGGACACCAACATAAAACACATGTGAAGTATACCAACCAGCATATAAAAAAATGTTAGCATACCTTGCCCAGGCATGTAAACTGACGTGTCTACCACCAACACAAACACACACACACACACACACACACACACATACACACACACACACACACACACACACACACACACACACACACACACACACACACACACACACACACACACACACACACTCATTTTCTTGGACTGTAAAAAGGCGTTTGACACAGTTCCACACAATAGATAAGTGCAAAAACTGGAGGACCAGGAAGGGATAACAGGGAAGGCACTACAATGGATCCGGGAATACTTGTCAGGAAGACAGCAGCGAGTCATGGTAAGTGGCGAGGTGTCAGAGTGGGCACCTGTGACGAGTGGGGTCCCACAGGGGTCAGTCCTAGGTCCAGTGCTGTTTCTGGTATTTGTGAACGACATGACGGAAGGAATAGAATCCGAAGTGTCCCTGTTTGTAGATGATGTGAAGTTGATGAGAAGAATTCATTCGATCGAAGACCAGGCAGAACTACAAAGGGATCTGGATAGGCTGCAGACCTGGTCCAGCAACTGGCTCCTGGAGTTTAACCCCACCAAGTGCAAAGTCATAAAGATTGGGGAAGGGCAAAGAAGACCGCAGACGGAGTACAGTTTGGGGGGACATGATAACGACATATGAAATACTGTGAGGAATTGACAAGGTGGACAAAGACAGAATGTTCCACAGATGGGACACAGCAACAAGGGGACACAGTTGGAAGTTGAAGACACAGATGAATCACAGGGATGTTAGGAAGTATTTCTTCAGTCACAGAGTAGTCAGGAAGTGGAATAGTTTGAGAAGCGATGTAGTGGAGGCAGGATCCATACAAAGCTTTAAGCAGAGGTATGATAAAGCTCATGGTTCAGGGAGAGTGACCCAGTAGCGACCAGTGAAGAGGCGGGGCCAGGAGCTATGTATCGACCCCTTCAAACACAACTAGGTGAGTACAGCTAGGTGACTGCACACACACACACACACACACACACACACACACACACACACACACACAAATGGGAAATCTGATACCCCCACCACCAGCTCACCTCACTTTTATCGTCTGGGTAGTCAGAGATGCCATCTAGTTGCCCACGGAAAAACAAGATCAGATAAATTTTATACACACACTACATTATGCACGTCTTTTACACACAAGACAATGCATCAGCAACCACAGTCTCTGTTTCCTCCACATAACGAACCACAAAAGGGAGTCTTTGTGGTTCCTCGTTAGGTGAAGGAAATATAGGACTATGGTCACTATCTTGCAAAAATGTTGCACCGTCAACACCAAAACAAGAGCCTCCTTTTCTATGGTGGTATAATTTCTCTGTTGAATTTTAAGTTTTGCCGAGAAGCAGCTCAGTGATAATAACCAGTCTGCTATTTCTTGCAACAATACAGCACAAACACAAGAATCACTTCTCGTGTAAACCAAGTTTACACAAAAAAAAAAATTAAAACACTTCATGTCACATACAGATTTCATGTACATAAAGAGTACAATTTTCAGGACAAACATCTCACTTACACACAGGGTTATAAAAATTAAATAACCCTGTTCCATTTTACTTACAAATTATGCATCTTTTAGTGCATCAATGACATTCTTCCTAAGAAGAAACTCTTATGCAACATACGGGAATCTTTACTGAGGAAACGTTTCGCCACACAGTGGCTTCATCAGTCCAATGCAAAGCTGGAAGGTATAAGGAGAGGAGGAGTTTGAGGTAATCAGTCCCTCAGCCTGGAATCGATGTGTTCAGTCCATCACATCAATTCCAGGCTGAGGGACTGATTACCTCAAACACTTCCTCTCCTTATACCTTCCAGCTTTGCATTGGACTGATGAAGCCACTGTGTGGCGAAACGTTTCTTCAGTAAAGATTCCCAAATGTTGCATAAGTGTCTGAATTCTTCAACTTATCGGTTTTCAAAACCATTCATCACATAAGAAGAAACCATTTAGCCTTAGTTATTAAATTTATCTTGTGGCAGTGAGTGCACATGCTCAGGGTGCCATCTAGTGTGAGGCTCGTGAAGAACAATATCCACTGACTCTCTGCGTACAGTCAAAATATCTTGGGAAAGACAAATTACCTATTCCTCCATACACCGCTTTTCATTCAGATTCATTGCACACAGGGACTATTGAATTTGCTCAGCTTTCCTAACATTTGCCTCTTATACAAACATAACAAAACACAGTAACAACGTTCCACGGTGGCTGAGCCAACTTTTCAACCCTTTTCTCAGTAAATCTAAGCCTACATATTCCAAAGTCTTGTATAACTTTACCTTTCACTGTAACACTGGTCATTCAAGATTTCTTATACAACAATAAACCGATGAAATATACATTACTCTCTGTCATTTTCTGATCGTTTATGTGAACTTTATTATTTTCGTCAGAGACCTCATCCACTACCCTGTGCAACTCACTGCATCTTGCTGTCACAGCATTGTCAAGAATCGGCTCTAAAGCCATCACCTCCTCTCCAGGCTCCAGAATATGTAGCACCACCGTACGGTACCACAATGTCATCCTGGTCTGACTGGCAGGCTGGTTCAGTGGTGCCATCCACCTCATATTAGCCAAACATTCCATGAATCTGCAAGCTCCGAGGGGAAAACATCACCATCAAATCACGGTACGGATAGGGTTACAGCAAATGGCAAGTGAGTCATGATGACGGCTTTGAGGTACATGAGCTTGAGTTCGTCACGGCCACGCTGGCAGGAGATTTATCTGTAAAAACTTTGTGGTCACAGTGGGGCCTGTGCTAACCTCCCTATGGTGTATAAATATATCTAGTTGGATGACCCTTATTGTAGCCAGCTGGCCCAGAGGTTTACGCACTGACTTGGAATTTTACGACTCACTTGCCATAGGCTCTAACCCAACCTGTACCGTGGTTTGTTTGCGGTCGTGTTATTACGATTTCGTGAGTCATATCCTAACCCAGCTAACAGCTCAATGATTCCAGAGTGCTTCCCAGCTCGGCAAATAAAACAAAGGGTATACCCTCAACCCAGTCCATCTGGAACTGGTGCAACAAACATGCAGCATCGTCCTGAGAGCCTAGTGAAATCACTTTATTCCCCCCTCCCCCCTACCCGACTCTCGGAGTGATAGACAGTGGTAAATTTATTCTCAATATTCAAATTTTCCAAAACTACATAAAATTATTTCATAAAATTTGACTCCTGTTTGGTCTGAATTTTTGTAAAGCCTAATTGACCGAAAAAAAATTCAACAGAAATCTCATACCCCCCACACACACAAATTTTAAGAAGGGGTATGAGCTCTGGTAACCTGAGAGAAAAGTAAGTGATTAGTAAACACTGTTTATCCAGCCATACTCGAATGTCCTCCCTTGGAGGATCTGAAAAAAAACTCAGAACTTGATATTCAAATGGTTCTGACATGATCATTTGGTCGCATGTTTCCTTAAAGAGAATTTTCCTTATTATTTCAACTTTGCATATTAAACATTTGTTAAATTTGGGAAGCACTTCCTCTGTAACAGCTGACAACTTAATAACTTTCATGGTGTCATAACATCCCTTAGCCTTAGCCAATTGCTGAAGAGTCAGGGTATTCATTCCCATGCCAGCACCGAGACCATCATCCCTAAACTGGGTTCCACCTGAACCGGTTAATCACTGCTCCGAGTCTCCTGCAGGTCAGACTCAATGAACAGGCTCCCCTGACCCAAATTGTCACCACGGTCAACAGAAGGATCAAGGAGAGGCACAGAAGTTCTTCTCTTTTTTCACCTGTCTAGTCACAGTACTCATTAAAAATTGTTCAGACACAGGAGCACTAGTTTTTCCTTACAAACCTGTAAACCTGGGGTCCTGTAAACCTGGGGTCCTGTAAACCTGGGGTCCTGTAAACCTGGGGTCCTGTAAACCTGGGGTCCTGTAAACCTGGGATCCTCCAAACTAAACATTTTTCATTTTTGAGAAGACCCAGCACATTTTTGCCTATTAGGTCAATACCTTCAAAATGTGAATCTTCTGAAATATCTAAAGGCAGGTAAAATCGCATGTGGGTTTAGCGCTTAGTTCTGATTATATTAATAATAATAATAACAATAATAATAATTATACAGCAAGTAACCAGACTCCACCCACAACCTATGAACTAGAATCCTAACTCAGGATCCTGTAATACCTTTAGAACAATGTCCAACCCAGTGTAGGTATCGTCCGACGCTGGTAATACAACCTTGTGTAACAAAGTAACAGTACTACATCAGTCCCTTAAAGACGTAACACCTTCTACCCTACCTTCATGTTGGCGCAAGGGCACTGTGGACTTTCTGGAAAAGACCTTCATCCGAGAGTCTAAACCAACTGGACTACCTTGTGTACTATGGGGCAAAACTGCAATACAAGCTACAGCATGTGTAGCTGTCTGTCTGTCTGAGGTTCGCCGGTAATGTCCAGGCCCGGGTCTTCTCCATTTGGTGACCCGGCCTTGATTGTCCTTCGAGGGAGTGTCTTGACTAATGTCTTCCATGGGAAGAGGTAATTGTACCTCTTCATCTTCTGGGACCAATTATCTCCAGGCCTAGCCCCATTCCCCGCCCACACGGGGATCGTATGGAGAAGCTAGGCACCTTGGACTGCCACTAACCTCTCCCCACTGGGCTCGAAGGGTGTGGCAGCTACGTAGCAGCAGATGATGTCAGGAAGTGCAAAGGCAGCAAGCACTACAGGATCCTTTTGGAGCCATACCCTAGCTTTGGGCCGCAGCCCAAGGACTGGAGGAGCTCAAGGAATTCTCTTCTTGTGTGTCTTGACTGCTGCTTTTTCTACTTGTCCGTTGCACCTCCATATGTAGCTGGTGTACTTACTGGAGAGGCCCATGCAGCAGCCTGGTTCCAAAGCATCTCTTTGCAATATGGCTGCAGGTGGCCCTATTCATTACAATAAGTACAAAAGTAAGATTTAACAGTTACATGGCCATTTGGAGTAAGTTGGGTCCCTTGTCCTTGGGGAGCTGGACTTTTCCTACATGTTCCCTGTTTTCCCGAACCTGAAGCTGACTTACCACTTCACTGAGTAGGTAACTGAGTAGTAGACTTTAATCCCTAGCAACCAGGATTCTGGTGGTAAGTTGGCTGATAACACTTGTGATTATGAGGCGGGAAAAAATTTAGCTTAAACTTTTGAAATTTCTTACTCCTCCTGGTTAGTAGGAAAAAAAATATTATTAATATGTTCCGGGTGATATCTACTTCCAGACATCTGGTTGGCTAAAAACCTATCAATCACACAACTCTAAAGCATAGTTAAAAATCAGTGAAATCCTTTTTCTCAAGATATGTCTTAAGGTCAGGTGGTACACTGTTCAAAAGATCCTCTAGTAAAATTAAGGTAATTACACTATCATAATCACCTACCACATCCTTGAAATGGCACCATTTCAGCGACATCTTCCTTCATTTATCCACCACAGACTGACCTTCCTGAAACGTGAGTCCTCTAAACTTCTGCCTATATCTCTCTGATGCTTATCAAGAGAACTAACTGCTTGTAACCCTTTACCAGTTAACTGGGTTTGTGCTACTGTCGCCCAGTCACTGTCTGGCCACTGCTGTGACTTAGCAGTTTTCTCAAAAACGAGAAAATAAGTCTGGGTCTTCCTCCAAAAATTTGGGAACAAACTTTATAACCACATCCAAATTAAATATATCTACACTTTTTCCTGTTCCCTACTGATAAACAAATTGTTTTTCTCTTCAGCCCTAAGAATTTCTAACTCCTTTTCACCTCGATCTTTGTACATTCAATCCTTCTCAGGTCTTTTTCTTCTTTAATTAGGTCAAATTTCAACCTTAAAATCTCTGCTGGAGAGGGATCTGATCCAGGATCTTCTCCAAGATCCCTGTCAGCACTACAGTCTCTGCTGCTGACAGACATTTTGGAAAGCAATGGTCCAAAAAAACCTGCTATTTTTACAGCAGAAATTAATAATGTAAGATAATTAACTACAATATTGCAAAGCACAAAAAAATTATTACATGGAATCATATTAGATTTACAGAGACTTACCATCGTTAAATAACTCCCTAAAATTCATCAAAATTGTACACACAATATCAGGCAGAAAAGTATTTTTTTATTACACCTGAAAAAAGGGTAATTTATTGTTTAATATTTTTACAATAAACCTTCCATTAATCAGAACTTAAAAAAATAAAAATGAACTTTGACTTGCCAGGTTTTTAAATTGGAATTATCGCACTAAATTGGATCATTCTCCCAGACTTGGTCTCCATATTACGAAATTAACAGGGAGGTAAGGGGGGAGGGTAAAATACCTTGTCTAGGGGTATGTATGTATTCCCAGAAACGTTGTGTAGGTGGTGTGTACAGGACTGAGTGCCAAGGCTGCAACTTATCCTAAGTGGGACAGACTGGCAAGCCTCTAAATGCTAGAACTACACAGCATCAGTATTCAGTAAGGACTGCTCAAGAATCAAATGCGATATTCAACCATACACGAATTTGCAATAATCCTGCTAAGTGGTCAGAGGCAAAGATCATTGTTCCATGTACTTCATGTGGCTAAAAAGAAATATTCTTGAGCCTATAATTATTAAACATGATAAACACTTTTTATATAATGGTAGTTGTGGGTTATTCAACTTCGATTTCTTTATAATTGAGGCTATCATGCACAACCTTAAACTGGATTCTTATATGAATGCTCTGGATAGTCTTAATTGTCAGAGTTCCACTCCAAGGAATTAAGGTTTTCTCGATAATTAAGTTTGACCTGAGTCTACCCATTAGGTGAGCTTGGCACAGACCAATTTTCCTTAAGTGTGTGAAATTTCCCTAAGACAAATGCCCGACACATCTATATTCAGAAGGTTAAGTCCTTTATATTGTTCCGTAGCCCGACTGATAATTTTGGTAATCATTATGTTACCAATGTCACTTTTGCTAGTTAACCATTCCAATACCTTTGCTTTTGGGCTGCTTATTCTATTTTACTGTAATATTCAGTTTTTCTGGCACTAGGCACTCGTGTGCCTCGGGCACTGTATGTTTCCCTCCTCTCCTCCCACCCCTAGATTTAGCAAGCGAACTTCGGGACGAATCTGCTGAGATTTCTTACTCATTTCTGGAACTTTGCAAGCTCCTTATATATATATATATATATATATATATATATATATATATATATATATATATATATATATATATATATATATATATATATATATATATATATATATATATATATATATATATATATATATATATATATATATATGTCGTGCCGAATATGTAAAACTGGTCAATTACCAAGAACTCATTTTAAATTAAGTCCTTTCTGAAATTTTCTCTTATACGTTTAAAGATATATTTTTTTCATTAATGTTGATGTAAAAATTTATAATTTTGCATCAAACGAATCTTAAAAAACTTACCTAACCTTATTATAACAAGAACAATTTATTTCAGCCTAACCCAACCAAATATATTTTAGATTTGTTTACAGTAATTTAATACTAAACAAACACAGTGAAATATATTTTTTTCGTTAGGTTCAGAGTGATTTTGGCGAAATTATTGCATACACAAATTTTCGCTTGTCCTATATGGCAAGATGAGCATTGCTATTTAAGCCAAGATCGCAAGTTCTGCCTATTCGGCACGACATATATATATATATATGTATATATATATATATATATATATATATATATATATATATATATATATATATATATATATATATATATATATATATATATATATATATATATATAAAACACAGGTACAAAAAAATGTGAAATACGCCAAGCAAGACATAATGAGAGGTAGGGGATGATACAAATTACTTCTGCCATTATTGAAATTAACGCTTTGCTCTGTATAAACCTTTATCAAGCCGAGTAAAACTTAATGAAGCTATAAAGAGAGTAAAAGCTTCTCTAGTGGTAAAGATATTCTCACATTCTTTTGGCTCCTGAAGTTCCTTAGGATGAAAGCAGAAGAGAAAGACAAAAAAAAAAACAAAAAAAACTGGAAATGGAAAACTCGACACGGGTAGAAACCGATATGAAAGGTGGAAAAAGTTGTGGAGCGCAGGTCGACAGTGGCAAGTGATAGGGATCTGGAAGTCGTGAGAGCGCACAAGAAGCACTTTCCAGATATCGGTTGCCACTGCTCCCTCCCATCCACAATTAAGAAGCGTAAAAAAAAAGACTGTGTAACTTTTTATATTACAGGTGACATCGTCTTGTGCTTGGGGTGGGGGAGGAGGCTGTTGTGTCTTGTTGTTATTGTTGCTGCTGTTGC
>NC_091340.1:13355037-13427537 GCF_038502225.1 Cherax quadricarinatus
TTACATCATCATTCCACCAATCGCTCCTCTTCCCTCCTGCACCCACTTTCCTGTAACCACAAACTTCTGCTGAACACTCTAACACTACATTTTTAAACCTACCCCATTCCTCTTCGACCCCATTGCCTATGCTCTCATTAGCCCATCTATCCTCCAATAGCTGTTTATATCTTACCCTAACTGCCTCCTCTTTTAGTTTATAAACCTTCACCTCTCTCTTCCCTGATGCTTCTATTCTCCTTGTATCCCATCTACCTTTTACTCTCAGTGTAGCTACAACTAGAAAGTGATCTGATATATCTGTGGCCCCTCGATAAACATGTACATCCTGAAGTCTACTCAACAGTCTTTTATCTACTAATACATAATCCAACAAACTACTGTCATTTCGCCCTACATCATATCGTGTATACTTATTTATCCTCTTTTTCTTAAAATATGTATTACCTATAACTAAACCCCTTTCTATACAAAGTTCAATCAACGGGCTCCCATTATCATTTACACCTGGCACCCCAAACTTACCTACCACACCCTCTCTAAAAGTTTCTCCTACTTTAGCATTCAGGTCCCCTACCACAATTACTCTCTCACTTGGTTCAAAGGCTCCTATACATTCACTTAACATCTCCCAAAATCTCTCTCTCTCCTCTGCATTCCTCTCTTCTCCAGGTGCATACACGCTTATTATGACCCACTTCTCGCATCCAACCTTTACTTTAATCCACATAATTCTCGAATTTACACATTCATATTCTCTTTTCTCCTTCCATAACTGATCATTTAACATTACTGCTACCCCTTCCTTTGCTCTAACTCTCTCAGATACTCCAGATTTAATCCCATTTATTTCCCCCCACTGAAACTCTCCTACCCCCTTCAGCTTTGTTTCGCTTAGAGCCAGGACATCCAACTTCTTTTCATTCATAACATCAGCAATCATCTGTTTCTTGTCATCCGCACTACATCCACGCACATTTAAACAACCCAGTTTTATAAAGTTTTTCTTCTTCTCTTTTTTAGTAAATGTATACAGGAGAAGGGGTTACTAGCCCATTGCTCCCGGCATTTTAGTCGCCTCATACGACACGCATGGCTTACGGAGGAAAGATTCTTTTCCACTTCCCCATGGACAATAGAAGAAATAAAAAAGAACAAGAGCTATTTAGAATAAGGAGAAAAACCTAGATGTATGTATATATATATATGCATGTGCGTGTCTGTGAAGTGTGACCAAAGTGTAAGTAGGAGTAGCAAGATATCCCTGTTATCTAGCGTGTTTATCAGACAGAAAAAGAAAACCAGCAATCCTACCATCATGCAAAACAGTTACAGGTTTTTGTTTCACAGTCATCTGGCAGGACGGTAGTACTTCCCTGGGTGGTTGCTGTCTACCAACCTACTACCTCAATATATATATATATATATATATATATATATATATATATATATATATATATATATATATATATATATATATATATTTATATATATATATATATATATATATATATATATATATATATATATATATATATATATATTATATATATATATATATATATATTTATATATATATATATTTATATATATATATATATATATATATATATATATATATATATATATATATATATATATATATATATATATATATATATATATATATATATATATAGAGTTATTATTGTAAGAATTAAGAGTAAGACGGAGAATAGGATAGCAGATGAACAATGAGGCTTTAGGAAAGGTAGGGGGTGTGTGGACCAGGTGTTTACAGTGAAACATATAAGTGAACAGTATTTAGATAAGGCTAAAGAGGTTTTTGGGGCATTTATGGATTTGGAAAAGGCGTATGACAGGGTGGATAGGGGGGCAATGTGGCAGATGTTGCAGGTGTATGGTATAGGAGGTAGGCTACTGAAGGAAGTGAAGAGTTTTTACGAGGATAGTGAGGCTCAAGTTAGAGTATGTGGGAGAGAGGGTGATTATTTCCCAGTAAAAGTAGGCCTTAGACAAGGATGTGTGATGTCACCTTGGTTGTTTAATATATTTATAGATGGGGTTGTAAGAGAAGTGAATGCCAGGGTCTTGGCAAGAGGTCTGGAGTCAAAAAATAAAGAATCTAACACAAAGTGGGAGTTGTCACAATTGCTCTTTGCTGATGACACTGTGCTTCTGGGAGATTCTGAAGAGAAGTTGCAGAGGTTGGTGGATGAATTTGGTCGGGTATGTACAAGAAGAAAATTAAAAGTGAATATAGGAAAGAGTAACGTTATGAGGATAACAAAAAGATTAGGTAACGAAAGATTGGATATCAGATTGGAGGGAGAGAGTATGGAGGAGGTGAATGTATTCAGATATTTAGGAGTGGACGTGTCAGCAGATGGGTCTATGAAGGATGAGGTGAATCATAGAACTGATGAGAGAAAAAGGGTGAGTGGTGCACTTAGGAATCTGTGGAGACAAAGAACTCTGTCCGTGGAAGCAAAGAGGGGAATGTATGAGAGTATAGTTGTACTAATGCTCTTATATGGGTGTGAAGCATGGGTGATGAGTGTTGCAACAAGCAGAAGGCTGGAGGTAGTGGAAATATTGTCTGAGGGCAATGTGTGGTGAGAATATAATGCAGAGAATTCGTAGTTTGGAAGTTAGGAGGAGGTGCGGGATTACCAAAACTGTTGTCCAGAGGGCTGAGGAAGGGTTGTTGAGGTGGTTCGGACATGTAGAGAAAATGGAGCGAAACAGAATGACTTCAAGAGTGTATCAGTCTGTAGTGGAAGGAAGGCGGGGTAGGGGTCGGCCTAGGAAAGGTTGGAGGGAGGGGGTAAAGGAGGTTTTGTGTGCGAGGGGCTTAGACTTCCAGCGGGCATGCGTGAGCGTGTTTGATAAGAGTAAATGGAGACAAATGCTTTTTAATACTTGATGTGCTGTGTGCTGTTGGAGTGTGAGCAAAGTAACATTTATGAAGGGGTTCAGGGAAACCGGCAGGCCGGACTTGAGTCCTGGAGATGGGAAGTACAGTGCCTGCACTCTGAAGGAGGGGTGTTAATGTTGCAGTTTAAAAACTGTAGTGTAAAGCATCCTTCTGGCAAGACAGTGATGGAGTGAATGATGGTGAAAGTTTTTCTTTTTCGGGCCACCCTGCCTTGGTGGGAATCGTCCAGTGTGTTAATATATATGTGTCTATATATATATATATATATATATATATATATATATATATATATATATATATATATATATATATATATATATATATATATATATATCATTAGAAAGCTAGCCGGCCCACAAGCACTGATATTGTAACAGTAGCATAACGTGACATGGCAATTCGGTCATACTATACTATGATACAAATAACTTTACATAGATAACAATCATATTACCAGTGATATAGATATCACTGGTAATTATCTTTAATAGTTTCTGAACTTGAGAAAACGTGTCCATTTAAAGGCGCACATTTAATGGGAGACATCTGTAAGTTATACGTAGGGAGACAGAAGCTGGATATGTTATAAATGACTTTACATACCAAATACATTGATGGATCTGATGATTGTTTTTGGAATTTTCGCTCCCCTAGAAAAGGGGTGCATTAAAAGGGAATCAGTTAAAGGGAGGCATTTGTAATTTCAAAGAAGACGGCCATTGTTATTCCTACCACAGGTTTCTGAAGCAATCTCTAATTCAACCATCAGAAGAGGCAGGGAAAAATTGGCGTAAATTCCTAGGTGTGGCACTACACTTTAAACAGTCCAATGCATTCGTATAAGAGCCCAATTTTTTTTTAGTATGTAAAATTCCCTCAACTGAACAAGCCTCACTATTATTGCATAATGAACGCTTGTCATGCTTAATAATTGCCGATTCTACAATATTCCTTTCAAGCCAAGAAGAACAAGGGACAATGACTCTTGCTTTCAACCAGTTTCCAGGTTACTGCAAGTTCTAATGTGACTGAAAATCACGTTCCAATCCTGTGCTCTGATAACCTGACATCTAGAGGTTTACCAGTCTGTCCTAACACACTGTTGGGGTGAATTTTTATAAGAATGCTTCTAACAGTCCGTGAATTCTTAAAAGCTACTTGCATATTAAATTCTTTGAAGAGCATTCAGCAGGACAGAAAAATTCTTATTGTAAGGAAGAACTAGCGCATTCTTGGTCTGAGGTGTTATCCTAGGCTCTGTTTTATGGTAAACTTTCCTATCTGCCAGCAACGCAGATTCCATGAACTCCTTAGGATACTGCAGTTTCATGACAGTTATCTGTCCTGCCGAATACTTTTAAGAGATTTAATATGCAAGTAGATTTTAAGAATTCACAGACTGTTAGAAGCATTCTGATAAAGAATTCACCCCAGCAGTGTGGTGGTGGTGTATACAGAATTGGTTGCAATTGTTGCAGCTTATCCTATGTAGGACAGACTGGTGAACCTTTAGATGTCAGTATCTCACAACAGCGTTATTTGATACTAATTGCATAGGATTCGAGCACGATTTTAAGCCACATTAGAGCTTGCAATAACTCAGAAACTGGTCGGAAGCAAGAGTCATCATCCCTTGTTCCTCTTGGCTTTAAAGGAATATTGTAGAATCGGGAATTATTAAGTACGATAAGCATTCATTATACAATGATAAAGGCTGGTTGCTCAAATTGGATCTTCGATTTTAGTTGGAGCAATTTTACATAGTCAAAAATCGGGCTCTTATACGAATGCATTGGACTCTCTAATATGTAGTGGCACACCTAGGAATTAGGTGTGCCTTTTCTGATGGCTGAACCAGAGTTTGCCTCAGAATCCTGTGGGATGAATAACCAGGACTGTTTTCCTTGAAATTACAGATGCCTCCTCTTTCATTGAGTCCCTTTTAGTGGGCCACTTATTCAGAGGTAGGAAAATTCTTAAGACAATTACCAGATCTACCTATATATTTGATATGTAAAGTCATTTATAACACATCCAGCGTCTGTCTCCCTTTTTATAATTTACAGGTGCCGCCTATTAAATGTGTCCCTTCAAATGGACTCGTTTTCTCGGGTTCGGAAACTTCTGAGATATTTGCCAGTGATATTTATATCACGGGCAATATAATTGTTAACTATGTAAAGCTATTTATATCACAGCATAATAATAATAATAATAATAATAATAATAATAATAATATTCATATATATATATATATATATATATATATATATATATATATATATATATATATATATATATATATATATATATATATATATATATATATATATATGTGTGTGTGCGTGTGTGTGTGTGTGTGTGCGCAGCCAGCACCCAGCTAGCTCTTGTGCAGCCATCCGAGGGCATACGGAGGTGTGGGAGCTTCTAAGCTAATTTCATTCTCATCCCTGTTTGGTGTACTAGCCTCACGAGCAGTATTTATATATTATTGTAACCACGAACGAGGCCGCCTCCGTATACCCTCGGATGGCGGCCCAACAGCTAGCTGTGTGCTGGCTGCGCCATTCTTATAGGGTTGGGTGGTCGTGTGCTTTAAAGCGTCATGTGGTTCTCGCTTACCATGAGGCAGGCCAGTACAACATGGGTTCGAATCCTTGGCTAGCGCAGTGTTGTTATTGATCAATACCACTCGTTCGTGGTTACAATAATATATAAACGCTGCTCTTGAGGCTAATATATATATATATATATATATATATATATATATATATATATATATATATATATATATATATATATATATATATTCAACAAGTCGGCCATCTCCCACCAAGGCAGGGTGACCCAAAGAGAAAGAAAATACTTTCATCATCATTCAACACTTTCACCTCACTCACACATAATCACTGTTTTTGCAGAGGTGCCTAGAATACAACAGTGTAGAAGTATATACGTAAAAAACACACAACATATCTCTCCAAACTGCCAGTATCCCAAACCCCTCCTTTAGAGCGCAGGCACTGTACTTCCCATTTCCAGGACTAAAGTCCGGTTATATAAAATAACCGGTTTCCCTTCACTAAATGTTACCCTGCTCACACTCCAACAGATCGCCAGGTCCCAAATACCACTTGTCTCCATTCACTCCTATCTAACTCAATAACAACACTGCACTTGCCAAGGACTCGAACCCATGCTGCTTTGGCCTGCCTCATGGTGGGCGAAAACGCATGACGCCCTAATCCACTGGACCATACGATCCTTACAAGTAGGGCATCCAGCGGAACTGGATGTTGTACTCCCTGCCCAAGGACACACGATGGTGTGGATGACTCTAGGCTAATTTCATTCTAGTCCATTGGGTAGCAAGTACAACATTCAGTGCCGCTCGATGCGCTACTCTTAAGGATCGCATGGTCCAGTGAATAAGCAGCATAGGCTCGAGTCCTTGGCTAATGCAGTACTGTTATTGATCAATACCACTCGTTCGTGGTCACAATAATATACGTATATATATATATATATATATATATATATATATATATATATATATATATATATATATATATATATATATATATATATATATATATTTATATATATATATATATATATATATATATATATATATATATATATATATATATATATATATATATATATATATAGATATGTTACGGAATCTCTTAGGAATCTTTTAGTGAATATGACAAGAGTATGATATGAATGTGACATGAATATGAGAGATAGAGAGAGAGAGAGAGAGAGTAAGGTTTATCACATCATCAGGTGAGACTCATAAAGCCTCCAGGGACGGAGCATTAGTCGTGTGTCTCAAGATCTTAATTAAAATGTGTCGTCCCGAGAGATGACTGAGACGACCACACGACACCGCTGTGATGCGTCGTGGTTGTAGTTCTATTGGTGAGATCAGTTGTGTTGCTTCTTGTGACTTTTGTAATTGTGGTTATTGTGGTTGGTGCCTCTGGGAATTAGTAATATCCAAATATTATTATTTTATTTTTTTATTATCACACTGGCCGATTCCCACCAAGGCAGGGTGGCCCGAAAAAGAAAAACTTTCACCATCATTCACTCCATCACTGTCTTGCCAGAAGGGTGCTTTACACTACAGTTTTTAAACTGCAACATTAACACCCCTCCTTCAGAGTGCAGGCACTGTACTTCCCATCTCCAGAACTCAAGTCCGGCCTGCCGGTATCCCTGAATCCCTTCATAAATGTTACTTTGCTCACACTCCAACAGCACGTCAAGTATTAAAAACCATTTGTCTCCATTCACTCCTATCAAACACGCTCACGCATGTCTGCTGGAAGTCCAAGCCCCTCGCACACAAAACCTCCTTTACCCCCTCCCTCCAACCTTTCCTAGGCCGACCCCTACCCCGCCTTCCTTCCACTACAGACTGATACACTCTTGAAGTCACTCTGCTTCGCTCCATTCTCTCTACATGTCCGAACCACCTCAACAACCCTTCCTCAGCCCTCTGGACAACAGTTTTGGTAATCCCGCACCTCCTCCAAATACATTAACTAAAAAAAGACACTAAACCCGTATGGTGCCATACAAGCCTTGGAAATGAAAAGCAATCAGAGTGTATTTAAAAATACAAAGTAGCTCCAGTTCCTCTGATCAAGAAACAACAGCTAGCTTTAAGACACTGCCCTCCCACCTTGAAGGGAGTGCCACGTTAGGAAAACGGTGTCGGCAGTGAGTGGCACAGTGCCAGATCTCAGCAGTAATGAGCAACAACATGGAAGAAAAAATTCCCCTAATTGGCAGCTACGTTAATTAAGGCAATGATTTATTCTATAAATATATTTTTTAGAGATTATCCAAGGATTATACTTATTCTTATATATATATACATATATATATATATATATATATATGTATATATATATGTATATATATATACATATATATATATATTATATATATATATGTATATATATATAAATATATATGTGTATACACATATATACATCTACATATATATACATATATATATATACATATATATATATATATATATATATATATATATATATATATATATATATATATATATATATATATATATATATATATATATATATATATATATATATATATATATATATAACTCAAGAAATCGTAATGACACGATTGCAAACAAACCATACCCCCGGCCGGTATTGAACCCGCGGTCATAGAGTCGCAAAACTCCAGCCCGTCTAGTGGCTAACGCGACGGGCTGGAGTTTTTAGACTCTATAACCGCGGGTTCAATCCCGGCCGGGGATATGGTTTATATATATATATATATATATATATATATATATATATATATATATAGCAACGCTCAACTTGCCATATAGGACAAGCGAAAATTTATGTATGCAATAATTTCGCCAAAATCATTCTGAACCTAACAAAAAAAATATATTTCACTGTGTTTGTTTAGTATTAAATTATTGTAAACAAATCTAAAATATATTTAGTTGGGTTATGCTAAAATAAATTGCACTTGTTATAATAAGGTTAGGTAAGTTTTCTAAGATTCTTTTGTTGCAAAATTAAAAATTTTTACATTAACATTAATGAAAAAAATATATCTTTAAACGAATAAGAGAAAATTTTAGAAAGAACTTAATTTTAAATGAGTTCTTGCTAATTGACCAGTTTGCATATTCGACACGACATATATATATATATATATATATATATATATATATATATATATATATATATATATATATATATATATATATATATATATATATATATATATACATATATATATATATATATATATATATATATATATATATATATATATATATATATATATATATATATATATATATGTCGTGCCAAATAGGCAGAACTTGCGATCTTGGCTTAGATAGCAACGCTCATCTTGCCATATAGGACAAGTGAAAATTTGTGTATGCAATAATTTCGCGAAAATCATTCTGAACCTAACGAAAAAAAATATATTTGATTGTCTTTGTTTAATACTGAATTATTGTAAATGTATTTAAAATATATTTAGTTGGGTTAGGCTAAAGTAAATTACACTTGTTATAATAAGGTTAGGTAAGTTTTCTAAGATTCTTTTGGTGCAAAATTATAAATTTTTACATTAACATTGATGAAAAAAATATATCTTTAAACGTATAAGAGAAAATTTCAGAAAAAAACTTAATTTTAAATGCGTTCTTGCTAATTGACCAGTTTTACATATTCGGCACGACATATATATAAATATATATATATATATATATATATATATATGTCGTGCCGAATAGGCAGAACTTGCGATTTTGGATTAAATAGCAACGCTCATCTTGCCATATAGGACATGCGAAAATTTGTGTATGCAATAATTTCGCCAAGATCATTCTGAACCTAACGAAAAAAATATATTTCATTGTGTTTGTTTAGTATTAAATTATTGTAAACAAATCTAAAATATATTTAGTTGGATTAGGCTAAAATAAATTGCTCTTGTTAAAACAAGGTTAGGTAAGTTTTCTAAGTTTCTTTTGGTGCAAAATTAAAAAAATTTGCATTAACATTAATGAAAAAAATATATCTTTAAACGTATAAGAGAAAATTTTGGAAAGGACTTAATTTTAAACAAGTTCTTGCTAATTGACCAGTTTTACATATTCGGCACGACATATACATATATATATATATATATATATATATATATATATATATATATATATATATATATATATATATATATATATATATATATATATATATATATATATATATATATGCAATAAGAACACAGTAAACAGGTGATTTCAGAATATGCAAAACAACCACTGTGAAAGAATAGAGAAGCTCCAAGCGCTTTCGTGACTACTCACATTATCAAGGAACAATGAAAGTAAAGTATCAAAGGAAGGTGTATAAAGGGGTAGCCCACACCTCACTATCAGATCCCATAACAACGAAACACCTGACGCGAGACAGCAGGCCCGCCGGCCGAACTAGACAGGTCCTTCATACAACCCACCAACAAACTATGTATTCTACCCAAGAAATAAGAAATTTAAAAAATTATTATTTGTTCAATGTATTATTAAATTCTTCCCAAATTCTATTAATTATAAATGGATCTAATTTATATAAACCAAAGGAAATATTCATATTATTGCCAAAACTGCTTTTTATGAAACAAGATTCAATTATATTCCTGTCGACCATGTACTTGCTTGATACTACTTCTCTACTTTTTGAAAATCAATTGGATGGTTAAAATCTCTTACATGAATAAATAGAGCATTGGAATCTTGTCCAGTTCTAATGCTATATTCATGTTGTTTTAATCTTAGTTCGAGATTTTTACCAGTTTGACCGTAATAAACGTTATCGCAAATTTTACAAGGAATCTTATAGACACATCCATCAGCATTTTGGGGGGAATTCTTTATCAAAAGTTTTTTTTACTGTATCAAGATTTTTTTAATACAACTTTAATATTAAAAGTCAAAACTAACCATGTTAAAATCATTTAAGTCAGTCAAGGAGCTTAATTTATCAACTAAATCTATGTTGTTTTTAACATTAAAGTTAGAAATTTTGCGAACAATAGGGCTCTAAATATCAACAAGCCATTTGGATAATTTATATGAAACTGACCCTATGGAGCTAATAATTGGTCTGACTGGATTCCCTGGTTTGTTTGTTTTAATTAGTCCATACATGTAAGCTAAAGATGGATCAGTTTCATATAAATTATCCAAATGGCTTGTTGATATTTTGAGCCCTATTGTTTGCAAAATTTCTAACTTTAATGTTAAAAACAACATAGATTTAGTTGATAAATTATGCTCCTTGACTGACTTAAATGATTTTAACATGGTTAGTTTTGATGTTACTTCCTTGTTTACGAAAGTTCCTGTTGATGATTTATTAAATTTCTTATCTGAAGAACTCGTTAATTATGATTTACCATTGCCAGTTCCTACTATCATTAAACTTATTGAACTTTGCATTGTTGATGCAAAATTTGTATTTAATGATAAGTTTTACACTCAGAAGTTTGGTATGGCAATGGGAAATTCTCTTTCACCTGTTCTTAGTAACCTATACATGGAATTTTCTGAAACAAGGTTACTTAACACAATCCTCCCTAATAGAGCTAAATGGTTTAGATATGTTGATGATATTTTGTGTCTTATGCCCAAAAATGTAGATATACACCATTTCCTTGGAAAATTAAATAGCTTAGCCCATTCTAAAAAATTTACTGTTGAATTTGAAGAAAATAACTCTTTGCCTTTTCTAGATGTTTTAATTATTAAGGGTAATAATGAATTCAAATTTAAAATTTACAGAAAACCTACAAATAACTGCTCCTATGTCCACTATTATATTTCCCATCAAGCTAGAGTTAAACTGTCTGTTTTCTCATCAATGTTTTTGAGAGCTTTACGAATTTGTAGTCCTGAGTTCATAGATGAGGAAATATCCATAATTTATGAAATAGGTAATGATTTGAAATACCCAAGAAATGTAATTGATAAATCTTTTAAAGTTGCTAGAAATACATATTACAATCCAAAAAGGGACAACCAGCCTTATTCAACTAAAAATATGTTGGTTCTCCCTTACCATGAAAACTTGGTTGATATGCCTTCTCTTCTTAAGACTTTTAATATTAAAGTTGTATTCAAAAATCTTGATACAGTAAAATAACTTTTGATAATGAATTCCCCCCAAAATGCTGATTGATGTGTCTATAAGATTCCTTGTAAAATTTGCGATAAAGTTTATTACGGTCAAACTGGTAAAAATCTCGAACTAAGATTAAAACAACATAAATATAGCATTAGAACTGGACAAGATTCCAATGCTCTATTTATTCATGTAAGAGATTTTAACCATCCAATTGATTTTCAAAAAGTTGAGAAAGTAGTATCAAGCAAGTCCATTGTCGACAGGAATATAATTGAATCTTGTTTCATAAAAAGCAGTTTTGACAATAATATGAATATTTCCTTTGGTTTATATAAATTAGATCCTTTTATAATTAATAGAATTTGGGAAGAATTTAATAATACATTGGACAAATAATAATTTTTTAAATTTCTTATTTCATGGGTAGAATAGTTTGTTGGTGGGTTGTATGAAGGACCTGTCTAGTTCGGTCGGCGGGCCTGCTGAAAGCTGGCTGCCTTGGATCAAACATGTAGCGCATGCTACACGCCAAGGTATTGGTCCAGTGTGGGTAGATTGGTAAAGCACTGCGTACCTTGTCCTAAGGTTCGTAGGTTCGAGTCTCCTTCAGCCAGAGATCAGTGTTTGTGTAAATTTCGCATGCTCTCGCGAATTCCTTGCATTGTTCAAATCTCTAGTAAGGCTGATGCATGCAGGGGATGAGATGAAAAGCTGTAAGCCTTCTCCCTGAAAGCTGGCTGCCTTGGATCAAACGTGTAGCGCAAGCTGCACGCCAAGGTATTGGTCCAGTGTGGGTAGATTGGTAAAGCACTGCGTACCTTGTCCTAAGGTTCGTAGGTTCGAGTCTCCTTCAGCCAGAGATCAGTGTATATATATATATATATATATATATATATATATATATATATATATATATATATATATATATATATATATATATATAAACGCAAACAATGAATCTAATTTGAACAACCCGCCGCTGATATTGTATAATGAATGCTTATCATGTTTAATAATTGCCGATTCTACAATATGCCTGTGCATGACAAGCTACGTGAGGAGGTGGAAATCTTTAGCTCAAGTACTTTCATCAGGAGCTATGCAGTGTTGCAAGGCAGCGACTGATGGAAAGAGAGGAAGTTTTTTTTCCTCAGAGTAGCGCAGCGCTGGTTGGCACCAGCCGCAGTCTCTCCGAATGTGAGGCTTCGGTCTGTGTGCCGACCCTACGACGCTCCCGGTCCTCCCCTTCATTCCTCCCCAACATGGGGCAGTAAACAGCCTCCAGGTTTTCAGCAGTTAAGTAATATTAAATTAGAATAATTTAAAATAATACAATATCTTTATTTACTACAAGTACATGTACAAGGTATACAGTCCTAGCTGACATCGATGACATACTACTATATAGGAAGCCGCTTGTTATGCTGAGCATTTCGGGAAAATTAGGTCAGTTTTGTCCCAGGATGCCGCCCGCACCAGTCGACTAACATAAGAACATAAGAACGAAGGAACACTGAAGACGGCCTACTGGCCCATGCGAGGCAGGTCCAAGTCTCCTACCGGCTTAAGCCAATGCACCCAACCTAGTCAGGTCAGGTCACATTGACTTAAGGGAGGAACACGGCAACCGACCTGGTAGCACAAGCTATCAGGTCCAACTCACACCCACCCACATCCACTCATGTATTTATCCAACCTATTTTTAAAGCTACACAACGTTCTGGCCTCTATAACTGTACTCGGGAGTTTGTTCCACTCATCCACAACTCTATTACCAAACCAGTACTTTCCTATATCCTTCCTGAATCTGAATTTTTCCAACTTAAAACCATTGCTGCGAGTCCTGTCCAGGCTAGATATTTTCAGCACACTATTTACATCCCCTTTATTTATTCCTGTCTTCCATTTATACACCTCAATCATATCCCCCCTAATTCTACGTCTTTCTAGAGAGTGCAGATTCAGGGCCCTTAGTCTGTCCTCATAGGGAAGGTTTCTGATACATGGGATCAACTTTGTCATCCTCCTTTGTACATTTTCCAGAGAATTTATATCCATTCTGTAATACGGTGACCAAAACTGTGCAGCATAATCTAAATGAGGCCTAACCAAGGATGTATAGAGTTGAAGAACAACCTGAGGACTCCTATTATTTATGCTTCTTGATATGAAGCCAAGGATTCTATTAGCTTTATTGCGAACACTTATGCACTGTTGTCTTGGTTTCAGATTACTGCTAACCAGAACTCCTAAATCTTTTTCGCAATCCGTAATATTAAGATCTACATTATTTAGTTTATATGTGGCATGGTTATTGTCCTGTCCAACATTTAGAACTTTGCATTTGTCTATATTAAACTGCATCTGCCACTTCTCCGACCACTGCATCAGTCTATTCAAATCTTCCTGGAGTGCTCGAATGTCCTCGTCAGAATGAATTCGACGGCCTATTTTGGTGTCATCGGCAAACTTGCCGATGTCGCTCTTTATGCCCTCATCTATGTCGTTTATGTAGATTGTGAACAGCAGGGGGCCCAACACTGACCCCTGTGGAACACCGCTCGTAACGCTTCCCCACTCTGATTTCTCCCAATTTATGTAAACTCTCTGCTGCCTATTTGTCAACCATGCCTCTATCCAGGAAAAAAATTCTCCTCCTAATCCATGTGCTTTAATTTTCCTCAATAGTCTCTGATGTGGGACCCTGTCAAAAGCCTTACTGAAGTCCATATACACAATATCATATTCATTACCATGATCTACCTCCTCAAATACCTTAGTGAAAAAAGTTAATAAATTCGTAAGGCAGGAACGCCCCTTTGTAAAACCATGCTGAGATTCGTTGATTAATTTATGCTTTTCAAGGTGGCTACGAACTGCCTCGGCAATTATTGATTCCATAAATTTTCCCACTATGGAGGTTAGGCTTATTGGTCTATAGTTCGAAGTTAAGGACCTGTCACCTATTTTGAAAATAGGTATCACATTTGCTATTTTCCACTTATCTGGCACCATGCCAGTTTGTAGTGATATGTTGAAAAGATTAGCCAAAGGTGTGCTAAGCTCCTCTTTACATTCCTTTAGAACCCTTGCATACAGTTCATCAGGGCCTGGGGATTTGTTAGGTTTTAATTTATCTATTTGCCTAAGGACCATGTCACTTGTGACCCTAATCGTGCACAGTTTATTATCGTCCTGTTCTACATAATTTATCATTACTGGAATATCGCTGGTATCCTCCTGTGTAAAAACTGAGAGGAAGTATGTGTTAAAAATTCTACACATTTCCTTATCACTGTCAGTAAGCTGACCCGAGGAACTTTTGAGTGGGCCTATCTTGTCCCTGATCTTACTTCTGTATACCTGAAAGAATCCTTTTGGGTTAGTCTTCGATTCTCTTGCAACTTTAACCTCATAATCTCTTTTTGCTTTTCTAATTCCCTTTTTTATTTCTCTCTTTAACTGAATATATCGATTTCTTAATTGCCCCTCTCCTCTTTTGATTTGCCTATATATGCCTCTCTTTTGACCAATCAGATATTTTAATCTATTGTTCTTCCATTTAGGATCATTTTTGTTTGATCTGATTTCCCTATTTGGAACATAATTTGACTGAACAGCTAGAACTATGCCCTGGAAAGCATCATATCGGCAACCATCACCACCTACCTGACCCTTAGTCAGGTCATTCCAGTTTAGCCCACCTAAGTAATTTTTCAGTCCTATGAAATCAGCCAAGCGAAAGTCAGGGACGGAGACTTGATTGCCATTATTAGGGGAATTCCATTATATATTAAAACTGAGTGATTTGTGTTTCCCTACTGGCAAGAACCAAGTCAAGGAGGTTATTTCCCCTAGTAGGCTCTGTCACAAACTGTTTTAAAAAACAATCCTGGATCGTATCAAGAAAGTCACCTGACTCTAAATTTCCTGTCAAATTGCTCCAGTCAATCTGTCTATAGTTGAAATCTCCCATTAGCACAACATTTTCGTATGTAGATGCCTTACGAATTTCGTCCCATAGAAGTTTACTGCACTCCCTATCAAGATTTGGGGCCCTGTAAATCACACCCAAAATTAGTTTTTCTCGGCCCTCGAGAAGCTGTAACCAAACAGATTCAGTGGCTGACGCTTCTAATTTAATATCTTGTCTGACACAACAATTTAAATTGTTTCTGACATACATCGCTACTCCACCACCTTTCCTGTTGACCCTGTCAGTGTGGAATAATTTATAGCCTTGTATGTGACATTCAGAGGGCATCTCTCTATCTTTCAGATTGAGCCAGGTCTCTGTTATAGCAATAATATCTATGTTTCCTGCACTTGCAATTAATCTTAGCTCATCTATCTTATTTCTTACACTCCTGCTATTAGTATAGTAAACCTTAAGGGAGCTAGTCATTTGCTGCCCTCTGCTGTCCCCCTTTGTCTGCTGACCTGATCTATTGTCTTTATTTATAACTTCATGCTGAATGCCTTTTATACATTTACTGTTTCCAACCCTAGTGTTGCAACCTGCTTGTTTCCCACACACACCCATACCTCTATCTTCCATCAGCTTAAAATCATAGGCATTTCACCAATGGCCTTCTCAATCGAGTCTGCAAGTGCTACCACACCTGCCCCAGAGAGATGTACCCCATCCCTTGCATACTTATCATGTTTGCCATAAAAGTTGTTCCAGTTGTCAATGAATGGGATTGCAAGTTCCTTGCAGTATCTGTCTAGCCAGCAATTTACACCAATTGCCCTAGACAACCATTCATTTCCTACTCCCCTTCTAGGCAAGATGCTACATATGATTGGAATCTCTCCCTTAGACTTAATGAAATCTATAGCTGACCTGTACTTATCTAGCAGCTCTTCTCTCCTACCCTTCCCAATATCATTTCCACCAGCACTGAGACAGATAATGGGCTTGTTCCCATTACCTGACATGATATTATCCAGCCTGTTGACTATGTCCCCAACACTAGCTCCAGGGAAGCACACTCTATCTCTCATCTTCTTATTCCTATTACAAAAAGCACGGTCAATATATCTTACCTGAGAGTCACCAACCACAAGAATGCGCTTACCTCCATTAGCAGGGGCAGTAGTACCCTTACCTTCACTGGCCACTGAAGTACATTCATCCTGAAGAACAGAGAAGCGATTTCCTACCTTCAGATCTTCACTCTTAACTTTCCTTACTCTGATGCGCCTCCCATTACTGTGAACCACTCGCCACTTGTAGCAGGTGCTGGGCTGCACCTCATTGCTGGTAGCCGTTGCTACCTTCCCAACTACAGCCTCCTCACAGCGAGAGACAGACTGCACCTCACTGCTAGAAGCCTCATTCCCCACAACTCCAGCCACCTCACACTCTCTCCCAGGCCCATTGAGGTGGACCTTCAGCCTCCTAATCTCCTCCTGGAGAAGCAAGACCTCCTCCTTCAACTCTCCAAACTCAGTTTTTAAAACACTGCAGAAGCAAGCCATGCTTTGTAACCGTCCACCCAGGTACCCATTTTACTGATGGGTGAACAGGGACAAGGACAGTAGGTGTCTTATGGAAACACGTCGCTAATGTTTTCCAGTCAGTCGTGAATGGTGGCATATCATATAACCTGTTTAGCTGTTACTGGAGAGGCACATAAGATTCAGTGATAGTGTAGATAGTGCGGTTAAACGATATAAAAAGAAGAAATTTGGAAATATTATCGGAAAGGTACAGAAGATACCCAAATAAAACATTTTAACATATACCGAGAAAACTAGTAGACACTATTTAGGAATATATGAAACGATACTCCTGTGTACCCCTGTGAACATTCTAGAACCCCAGACCACGTCAATTAAGCGAACAAAAGAGCACACTCATTTCTTCTCTTTTATCAATTATGGGTTACACAGAATAATAGGAATCCGTATTTTTATTATACACTGTGAAACAAATTTTTTCAAGTCACGTGACCTGTTCTAGGCGACTAGAAGAAGCTAGGGGCTGGCTATTGCATCTTCTGATTTCCTGTACCTTGACTGCTGAAAACCCAGAGGCCGTCTTCTGCCCCATGGGTGGGGGAGGATGGGGAAGGTCGTACGGTTGGCACAGTACCACCCAATCCTTGTAGGATTGGGTGGTACTGTGGATTAAGGCGTCATGTGGTTCTGCTCACAATGGCGGGCCAGTACATGGGTTCGGGTCCTTGGCTAGCTCAGTGTTGTTATTGATATATATATATATATATATATATATATATATATATATATATATATATATATATATATATATATATATATATATATATATATCTGAAACTGATATTGTTTACAGACATTTATCTAATCAACTGCCTGATTCAAATCCTTGAATTAAACCTCCGGACTAGTCAGAGTCCAAGTCTGGCCCCTCGGTTCACACAAACGTGGATATCACATAACTTAGGGTGGACAGCATAGGCTATCCGTTGTTTGCTAAACCCGAGTGACCCAATAACAGTACCGTACTAGGCGAATACCTGTTTCACAGATGTAATAGTTCTATTTAACAGCTCTGGTACACCTATGTAAGACTTTCGTCTTGAATGTGACTCTTTTATTGTTGGAAGAAATATTAACTATGTTTTCCTGTCATATTCCGTCCCATAAGATGAATTGAACCTGTCATATTCCGTAATGTAGGATGGATTTACATGTCATATTCCAACACGTAGGATGAGTTTACCTGTTTTATTCCATCATATAGGATGGGTTTA
Source organism: Cherax quadricarinatus (assembly GCF_038502225.1). Taxonomy (NCBI): domain Eukaryota; kingdom Metazoa; phylum Arthropoda; class Malacostraca; order Decapoda; family Parastacidae; genus Cherax; species Cherax quadricarinatus. The sequence continues at coordinate 13,373,424 of NC_091340.1, forward strand.
CCTGTCATAATCCAACAGGTAGGGTATTACAACCCAGGAGTCCAAATGGCCTTTTATCCTGGGTATGAAGGGAGCAAAATAAACACAGCAGAAAAACTTTTAACTTATATTATCCTTTACCAATTTAGAACAGAAGTATGTCCACTATATACACTATGTACAGCAATAGGTATTAGTGCACTCCACGGTAAGCAAGGCAGAATAGAAGCCACTAGAGAGCAGACCATGGTTCAACCAGCTCTAGAATGGGAATGACAAGGGCAGACAGGTGAGTGGTACCCACATAACCTCTGCAATTGCCAAAACCATCTTCTCATTGGCTGGAACCTGGGTACTGGTTAAATGACGGGGACCCATCGTCAACCCTCAGTCACTTGGTTCCCTGGTTGGGGGAGACAGCCTATAAATGAGGGTGTGTACATGCGCCGAATAAAGGTTACGTACTCTGCATGCCACATAGGATGAGTTTACCTGTTTTATTCCATTGTGTAGGATGATGGGTTTACCTGTCATAATCCAACACGTAGGATAAGTTTACGTATCACATTCCGTCCCATGAGTCGTACCTGTCATATGACGCACCTTAGCACAATGATGTGAATGCTATCTTTCAAGGCTTTGATTTAACGCTGCTTAAAGAAGGTCTGATTTAAGTAAATGATTCTACTCACACTTTACCTGCAGTAAACCTGTTTGTCTCCCATTACCCTGCCGCTGTATGGGTTTAGTGCTCTCTCGTGAACACAAAATGATAATTGCGCAATAGAAGGAGCCAGGTCAACAAGCACTGGAGAAATATACTGGAAAATTTTCACCATAATAATTTGATTCAAGTACAAATGCACTGCACTCTGGAGTCTGACAGAGTGACAAGACAATGTAAATATCAGTGTCTGCAACAAAGAGAGAAAGAGAGAGAGAGAGAGAGAGAGAGAGAGAGAGAGAGAGAGAGAGAGAGAGAGAGAGAGAGAGAGAGAGAGAGAGAGAGAGAGAGAGAGAGAGAGAGAGTGTTTTGGGGAAGGCAAGAGAGAAAGGCACTAAGAGGCAGTAAGGAGGAAGACTAGCCAGACAGGAGATATGAGACTAGAGTATCATAGAGGCAGTGAGTGTCATCCTTTCCTTACACTTGGCACAAGTCCTGAGTTCTCTTACCATGCCAAGGGTGAGGTGGTAGTCATCTGAGGTAGCCATACACCATGATACAACTGGTAGTTGTTGTCGTGGTAGTGGTGGAGGAGGTAGTGGTGGAGGCGGTGGTGGTTGTCGGGGTAGTGGTGGAAGCGTTGGTGGTTGTCGTGGGAGTAGTGGAGGCGGTGGTGGTTGTCGGGGTAGTGGTGGAAGCGTTGGTGGTTGTCGTGGGAGTAGTGGAGGCGGTGGTGGTTGTCGTGGTAGTGGTGGAGGTGGTGGTGGTTGTCGTGGTAGTGGTAGAGGCGGTGGTGGTTGTCGTGGTAGTGGTGGAGGTGGTGGTGGTTGTCATGGTAGTGGTAGAGGCGGTGGTGGTTGTCGTGGTAGTGGTGGAGGTGGTGGTGGTTGTCGTGGTAGTGATGGAGGTGGTGGTGGTTGTCGTGGGAGTAGTGGAGGCGGTGGTGGTTGTCGTGGTAGTGGTGGAGGTGGTGGTGGTTGTCGTGGTAGTGGTAGAGGCGGTGGTGGTTGTCGTGGTAGTGGTAGAGGCGGTGGTGGTTGTCGTGGTAGTGGTGGAGGTGGTGGTGGTTGTCGTGGTAGTGGTAGAGGCGGTGGTGGTTCTCGTGGTAGTGGTAGAGGCGGTGGTGGTTGTCGTGGTAGTGGTGAAGGCAGTGGTGGTTGTCGTGGTAGTGATGGAGGCGGTGGTGGTTGTCATGGTAGTGGTGGAGGCGGTGGTGGTTGTCGTGGTAGTGGTAGAGGCGGTGGTAGTTGTCGTGGTAGCGGTAGAGGAGGTGGTGGTTGTCGTGGTAGTGGTGGAGGCGGTGGTGGTTGTCGTGGTAGTGGTGAAGGCAGTGGTGGTTGTCGTGGTAGTGGTGGAGGCGGTGGTGGTTGTCGTGGTAGTGGTGGAAGAGGTGGTGGTTGTCGTGGTAGTGGTGGAGGCGGTGGTGGTTGTCGTGGTAGTGGTAGAGGCGGTTGTGGTTGTCGTGGTAGTGGTAGAGGCGGTGGTGGTTGTCGTGGTAGTGGTAGAGGCGGTGGTGGTTGTCGTGGTAGTGGTAGAGGAGGTGGTGGTTGTCGTGGTAGTGGTGGAGGCGGTGGTGGTTGTCGTGGTAGTGGTGAAGGCAGTGGTGGTTGTCGTGGTAGTGGTGGAGGCGGTGGTGGTTATCGTGGTAGTGGTGGAGGAGGTGGTGGTTGTCGTGGTAGTGGTGGAGGCGGTGGTGGTTGTCGTGGTAGTGGTAGAGGCGGTGGTGGTTGTCGTGGTAGTGGTAGAGGAGGTGGTGGTTGTCGTGGTAGTGTTAGAGGCGGTGGTGGTTGTCGTGGTAGTGGTGGAGGCGGTGGTGGTTGTCGTGGTAGTGGTGAAGGCAGTATTGGTTGTCGTGGTAGTGGTGGAGACGGTGGTGGTTGTCGTGGTAGTGGTGGAGGCGGTGGTGATTGTCGTGGTAGTGGTGGAGGCGGTGGTGGTTGTCGTGTTAGTGGTAGAGGCCGTGGTGGTTGTCGTGGTAGTGGTCTAGGAGGTGGTGGTTGTCGTGGTAGTGATGGAGGCGGTGGTGGTTGTCGTGGTAGTGGTGGAGGCGGGGGTGGTTGTCGTGGTAGTGGTGGAGGCGGTGGTGTTTGTCGTGGTAGTGGTGGAGGCGGTGGTGGTTGTCGTGGTAGTGGTGGAGGCGGTGGTGGTTGTCGTGGTAGTGGTGGAGGCGGTGGTGATTGTCGTGGTAGTGGTGAAGGCAGTGGTGGTTGTCGTGGTAGAGGTGGAGGCGGTGGTGGTTGTCGTGGTAGTGGTGGAGGTGGTGGTGGTTGTCGTGGTAGTGGTAGAGGAGGTGGTGGCTGTCGTGGTAGTGATAGAGGTGGTGGTGGTTGTCGTGGTAGTGGTGGAGGCGGTGGTGGTTTTCGTGGTAGTGGTGGAGGCGGTGGTGGTTGTCGTGGTAGTGGTGGAGGCGGTGGTGGTTGTCGTGGAAGCGGTGGAGGTAGTGGTGGTTGTCTTGGTAATGGTGGAGGCGGTGGTGGTTGTCGTGGTAGTGGTGGAGGCCGTGGTGGTTGTCGTGGTAGTGGGGGAGGCGGTGGTGGTTGTCGTGGTAGTGGTAGAGGAGGTGGTGGCTGTCGTGGTAGTGGTCTAGGAGGTGGTGGTTGTCGTGGTAGTGGTGGAGGCCGTGGTGGTTGTCGTGGTAGTGATGGAGGCGGTGGTGGTTGTCGTGGTAGTGGTGGAGGCGGTGGTGGCTGTCGTGGTAGTGGTGGAGGCGGTGGTGGTTGTCGTGGTAGTGGTGAAGGCAGTGGTGGTTGTCGTGGTAGTGGTAGAGGCGGTGGTGGTTGTCGTGGTAGTGGTAGAGGAGGTGGTGGTTGTTGTGGTAGTGGTGGAAGCGGTGGTGGTTGTCGTTGTAGTGGTGGAGGCGGTGGTGGTTGTCTTGGTAGTGGTGGAGGCGGTGGTGGTTGTCGTGGTAGTGGTGGAGGCGGTGGTGTTTGTCGTGGTAGTGGTGAAGGCAGTGGTGGTTGTCGTGGTAGTGGTGGAGGCGGTGGTGGTTGTCGTGGTAGTGATGGAGGCGGTGGTGGTTGTCGTGGTAGTGGTGAAGGCAGTGGTGGTTGTCGTGGTAGTGGTAGAGGAGGTGGTGGTTGTCGTGGTAGTGGTCTAGGAGGTGGTGGTTGTCGTGGTAGTGGTAGAGGCGGTGGTGGTTGTCGTGGTAGTGGTGGAGGCGGTGGTGGTTGTCGTGGTAATGGTGGTGGAGGCGGTGGTGGTTGTCTTGGTAGTGGTGAAGGCAGTGGTGGTTGTCATGGTAGTGGTGGAGGCGGTTGTGGTTGTCGTGGTAGTGGTAGAGGCGGTGGTGGTTGTCCTGGTAGTGGTAGAGGCGGTTGTGGTTGTCGTGGTAGTGGTGGAGGCGGTGGTGGTTGCCGTGGTAGTTGTGGAGGCGGTGGTGGTCGGAGTGGAAGAAATGGTAATGGCGGCGTTTAGAGTGGTTGTAGTGGAGGTATTAGTTGGAGTGGTATCATTAGTGGTAGTGGTTGAAATGAAAGTGGTGGTTGGAGTGATGGTAGGTGCTGGTAGCTGTGATCATTTCCGTCCCTGTGTTACCATAACACAGTTATGATCACAAATTTAATTCACATCAGAGGATTAAATAGATCTTTAATATACTTCACCCTCGTTCACTCTTAATGGGACTTAATCTTAAATTTAACATTCGCAAGTAATTGCAGAGATTTAGCTTAATGTAGACGAAGGACGTGTTTTTAAAAAGCCGCTTCTCTTAGCAGCATTCGCTAGAGAACTAAGATAAATTCACTTACCGGGTAAACGCAATAGAGGAACGTAAGTTTTTTCAAGACTTTTTCGAGACTTGACCAAAAACTCAACGTTGTTTATTGTTAAAAAATTCTCGTTTTAAATTTTAGGTTTAATTGTTTACACAGACAGACAGACAGACAGACACACAGACAGACAGATAGACAGACACACAGATACACAGGCATACACACACACACACGCACACACACACACACACACACACACACACACACACACACACACACACACACACACACACACACACACACACACACATATATATATATATATATATATATATATATATATATATATATATATATATATATATATATATATAATAATAACTGTAGTATGAAAATAGTGTCTAGGGGCTTTCATGATTTCTCACATTATCACATAATAGTAAAAACAATAAAACGGAAGGGTTTTAAGGCTGAGATTCACTTGACATGTGACCTGAGCCAATCTTCAGTTCACTACCACGCTGGGTGGGGCGGGTCGTGTGTCATGTCATACGTGAGATGAAAACTCACCTCTCAAATCTTGTGCTCTATTACTTTTATTATTCCCTGATAATGTGAGAAATCACGAAAGCGCTTGGAATTTCATTTTCTTTTCACTATTAAGAATATCGCTGTTGTTAGTCATTTTCATTCCATAAAATTTGTTAGCCCGTAAAAATATAATCTCATGAACATATGCCGTCTCTTTTTCGTCTCCAAAACCAGCAGCAAGTATGGATTAAAGGTGATTGGAAAAGATGGTACCTTTCCTGCCCCTCCCAGGCAAAAATTGGTTAAAAATACGATGTTCTAAACTTTTAAAACTTAAATAATTTTTCATTGGGTAAAGAATTTTTTTTTCTGTGAAGACAACGGCGACAATTTCCTGGAGAAATACTGCTGGGTCCAGTTTATAAAAATTTACTTCAATGGATCAGGCATAAAAAATGCGTTTTATCCGGGGTATGCGTCAGTGTGGAAGCCTCGATACCTGCAGAATAAGAGTGTGCTAGGATCTGCATTAGTGTGTCTGGAACCCTGGAACCTTGCAGACGAAAGGCTGTGCTAGGTACTGCATTACTGTGTGGAGCCCTGGCAAATAGCTGATGCAACTTTGCTGTGATCTAAGTGAGTGTGTGTGTGTGTGTGTGTGTGTGTGTGTGTGTGTGTGTGTGAAAGCCTGTCAGGGTCTACAAGCTAGACTGAGGTGGGGTGGGTGGAGAAGCGTAGATCGTGAAGAGTTACTGCAGCTGGCGGGCCAGATCACTCCTTGGAGAGTAGTGGTGATGGTGGCGCAGGGAGGAGGCTGAGTGGAGCTGGGCTTGTGGCTTGCTGAAGAACCCAGTGAGGGAGAGTTAGTTTGGCTGGTCTTGCTACAGATTGTCGGGGAGAGAGAGAAATTGAGGTGGTGGGAGAGGTGTACGTGTCAGAGACAACTGACTTAGAGTAGTAGTAGTAGTAACAGTATTAGTAGAAGTATTAACAGCACCAACAATAATTACACCAACTTTAGACATCACAGCAATGTCAGCGATAATTACACAGGCAACAGTTGCAGCAGAAGCAGCAATTACAGCAGCAAGCGGAAACATTTACAACAATTACAGCAGCAGGAATAACAAGAGCTGCAGCTGGATTTACATCAGCACTGTTAGAAGCAGCAACAGCAGCAACATTAGCAACAAATGCATTAGTAACATAGAAGCAGCAGTGGCAATGATTGCACAAGCAGTATCAGCAAAAGACATCAGCTGCAAATGCAACAGCATGAGCACCAAGAGCAGCATCTGCAGCAACATCAGCACCAGCAACAGTAACAACGGTGGCAGAGACAGCAGCAGCAACAACAGCAACAGCAGCAGCAACACAATCAACATCAGTAGCAACAACAGCAGCACCAACTGCAACAGCAGCAAATATAACAACAGCAACAACAAAATAGTAACTCCATCATTAGAACATACATGTACAGTACTTTCTCCATCACGAGTCCCTTAAAAGGCTCTTGATCCAAGGTGCTGTATTAACCTTTCCAAAACTGGTAACAAAGCTACGTTCTTTAGTTATAAACTAATGAACGCGAACGAATCTGCTGAGATCTCTTATTCATTTCTTCAACATTGCAACCTGATGATGAGTTGATTGCAACAGGAAAGTCCTAGAGCTATTATATATATATATATATATATATATATATATATATATATATATATATATATATATATATATATATATATATATATATATATATATATATATATATATATATATATATGTATATATATATATGTCGTGCCGAATATGTAAAACTGGTCAATTAGCAAGAACTCACTTAAAATTAAGTCCTTTCTAAAAAAATTTCTTATACGTTTAAAGATATATTTTTTTCATTAATGTTATAAGAATTTTTAATTTTGCACCAAAAGAATCTTAAAAAACTTACCTAACCTAACAAGAACAATTTATTTTAGCCTAACCCAACTATAAACATTTTAGATTTGTTTACAATAATTTAATACTAAACAAACACAGTGAAACATATTTTTTTCGTTAGGTTCAGAATGATTTTGGCGAAATTATTACATACACAAATTTTCGCTTGACCCATATGGCAAGTTGAGCGTTGCTATTTAAGCCAAGATCGCAAGTTCTGCCTATTCGGCACGACATATATATATATATATATATATATATATATATATATATATATATATATATATATATATATAAAGCACGTGCTGTCTCCCGTCAGGATTGGGTCACCCGAAAGGTAAAACCCACTTTAACCGACATTCATTCAATGATTGTGTTGCCAGAGGTGTGCTGACGTCTCAGTTCAGAATGACACTTCGCACTACAACATCCTCACCCCCTCCTTAGGAATTCAGCACTGTACTTCCCACCTCCAAGACGCAAGTCAAGTTACCCGATTTCCTTGAATCCCTTTGAAAATGTTAGTTTACTTATACTCCAGCAGCACGCCATCATAAAGTTGAATCCTTTCAACTCTGTCTAACACGCTCATACAAGCGTGTTGGGTCTCAAGGCCCATGAAGCTCAAAGCCTTCATTAGCCCCTCCCTCTCTCCAGCCTTTCTTGGGACTACACTACTCCTCATAACCCATCCTAGTCATCCTATTTTCTTCCGTCTTTTTTAAATGTCCAAATCACTTCAAAAGCCCCTCCTCAGTCCTCTGAACAATATCATTGTTAAGCCCATTCCTGTCGATCTTCACGCACTGAAATTTCTGCATAATATTCATACAAGATCATACCGTCCTACCAAATGAGTGTGAAAAATAAGCCTGTAATTGTTTTGCATGATGTAAGGATTGTTGGTCTCTTTTCCTGTCTCATAAACATTCAAGGTTGCAGGTATGTCTTGCTACTTCTACTTACACATAGATTACACTACGCATGCCTGTACTAGCATATAAATACTAACACCTCTGAGTTTTCTACTATTTTCTTCCTAGCTCTTATTATTGTTTATTTCCGCTCGTTTCTATGGGGAAGTGGAACAGAATTCTTCCTCCGTAAGCCTTGCGTGTCGAAAGAGGCGACTAAATGCCAGGAGCAATGGGCTAGTAACCCCCTTTCCTGTATACATTACTAAAAATAAGGAAAAGAAAAACCATAAAACTGGGATGTTTGAATGTGCATGGAGGTAGTGTGGATGATATGAAAGAGATGATTGCTAATGTTATGAATGAAAAGAAGTTGGATGTCCTGGCTCTAAGCGAAACAAAGCAAGGGGGGTAGGGGAGTTTCAGTGGTAAAAATAAAGTGGATTAAGTCAGGAGTATCTGAGAGAGTTAGAGCTAAGGAAGGGGTAGCAATAATGCTGAAGGATCAAATATGGAGAGAGAAGAGGGAATATAAATGTATAAATTCAAGGATTATGTAGATTAAAATAAGGGTCGGATGTGGAAAGTGGGTCACAATAAGTGTGTATACACCTGGAGAAGAGAGGAGTGTAGAGGAGAGAGATTTTGGGAGATGCTAAGCGAGTGCAAGTGAGAGAGTAAGTGTGGTAGGGGACCTAAATGCTAAAGTAGGAGAAGAGTTTAGAAAGGGTGTGGTAGGCAAGTTTGGAATGCCATGTGTAAATGATAATAGGGAGCATTTGACTGAACTTTGTATAGAAAGGGGTTGGGTTAGAGGTAACACATATTTTAAGAAAAAGAGGATAAATAAGTATACAAGATATGAAAGTGCTTTGTTGGACTACGTATTGGTGGAAAAAAAGACTATTGGGTAGACTCCACACTGAACATGTTTATAGAGGGGCAACAGATATATAAGATCACTTTTTAGTTGCAGATGGGATACAAGGAGAATGGAAACATCAAGTAAGAGAGAAGTGAAGATCTATAAACTAAAGGAGGCAGTTAGGGTAAGATACAAACAACTGTTGGAGGACAGTTGGGCTAGTGAGACTATCAGCAATGGGGTAGAAGATGTATTGAGAAGGTTTAAGAATATAGTGTTAGAGTGTTCAGCAGAAGCTTGTGGTTACAGGAAAGTGGGTGCGAGAGGGACGAAGAGCGATTGGTGGAATGATGACGTAAACAGAGTTGTACGAGAGAAAAAGTTAGCATATGAGAGGTTTTTACAAAGTAGAAGTGATGCAAGAAGGGAGGAGTATATGAAGACAAATATAGAGGTTAATAGAGTGGTGAAGCAATGTAAAAAGAGAGCAAATGAGAAGGTAGGTGAGATGTTATTAGTAAATTTTGTTGAAAATAAGAAAAAGTTTTGGAGTGAGACTAATAAGCTGAAAAAACCTAGGGAAAGAATGAATTTGTTAGTTCAAAGTAGGAGAAGAGAGTTATTAAACGGAGAGTTAGAGGTATCAGGAAGATGGAGGGAATATTTTGAGGAAGTGTTAAAAATTGATGAAGATAGGGAAGCTGTGATTTCGAGTACACTGCTTGGAGGAATAATATCTTATAGAAGTGAGGAAGAACCAGTTGTGAGTGAGGGGGAAGTGCGTGGGACAGTGAGTAGAATGGAAGGGGGTTAATCAGCTGGGATTAATGGGATAAAGATAGAAAAGTTAAAAGCAAGTGGGGATGTAGTTTTGGAGTGGTTAGTGTTTTTATTTAATAAATGTATGGAAGAGGGTAAGGTACCTAGGAACTGGCAGAGAGCATGCATAGTGCCTTTGTATAAAGGCAAAGGGGACAAAAGAGAGTGTAAAAATTAAAGGGGAATAAGTCTGTTGAGTATACCTGGTAAAGTGTATGGGAGAGTTATTACTGAAAGAATTAAGAATAAGACGGAGAGTAGGACAGCACATGAACAAGGAGGCTTTAGGAAAGGTAGGGGGTGTGTAGACCAATTGTTTATAGTGAAACGTATAGGTGAACAGTATTTAGATAAGGGTAAAGAGGTATTTGTGGCATTGATGGATTTGGAAAAGGCGTATGACAGGGTGGATAGGGGGGCAATGTGGCAGATGTTGCAAATGTATGGAATAGTTGGTAGGTTATTGAAAGCAGTAAAGAGTTTTTACAAGGATAGTGAGGCTCAGGTTAGAGTATGTAGGCGAGAGGTATATTATTTCCCAGTAAAAGTAGGCCTTAGACAGGGATGTGTGATGTCACCGTGGTTGTTCAATATATTTATAGATAAAGTAGTAAAAGAAGTGAATGCTCGGGAGCTGGCAAGCGGTGTGGGGTTAAAAGATAAATAATCTAAAACAAAGTGGGAGTTGTCACAGTTGCTCTTTGCTGATGACACTGTGCTTTTGGGAGATTCTGAAGAGAAGTTGCAGAGGTTGGTGGATGAGTTTAGTACGCTATGTAAAAGAAGGAAATTAAAAGTGAATAAAGGAAAGAGTAAGGTGATGAGGATAACAGAAAATAGGTAACAGAAGATTAGATATCAGATTAGAGGGAAAAAGTATGGAGGAGGTGAATCTGTTCAGATATTTGGAAGTGGACGTGTCAGCAGATAGGTCCATGAAGGATGAGGTGAATCATAGAATTGATGTGGGGAAAAAGGTGAGTGGTGCACTGAGGAGTTGAATGCAAAGAGGGAAATGTATTCCAAAGCTGTTGTATGGGTGTGAGTCATGGGTTGTGAATGTTGCAACAAGGAGAAGGCTGGAGGCAGTGGAGATGTCATGTCTGAGGGCAATGTGTGGTGTGAATATAATGCAGAGAATTCGTAGTTTGGAGATTAGGAGGAGGTGTGGGAATACCAAAACTGTTATCCAGAGGGCTGAGGAAGGGTTATTGAGGTGGTTTGGACACGTAGAGAGGACGAAACGAAATAGAATGACTTCGAGAGTGTATAAATCTGTAGTGGAGGGAAGGTGGGAAGGGGTCGGCTAGGAAAGGTTGAATGGGGGGGGGGTAAAGGAGGTTTTGTGTGCGAGGGGCTTGGACTTCCAGCAAGCATGCATGAGCATGTTAAATAGGAGTGAATGGAGAAAAATGGTTTTTAGGACTTGGCGTGCTGTTGGAGTGTGAGCAAAGTAACATTTGTGAAGGGACTCAGGGAAACCGGCAGGCCGGACTTGAGTCCTGGAGATGGGAAGTACAGTGCCTGCACTCTGAAGGAGGGGTGTTAATGTTGCAGTTTTATAACTGTAGTGTAAAGCACCTCTCTGGCAAGACAGTGATGGAGTGAATGATGAAAGTTTTTTTTTTCGGGCCACCCTGCCTTGGTGGGCCACCCTGCCTTGGTGGGCCACCCTGCCTTGGTGGGCCACCCTGCCTTGGTGGGCCACCCTGCCTTGGTGGGAAATGGCCGATGTGTTAAAAAAAATTAATATAAAAATTACTCCCGTACATGACATTTTCACAGCGTCCGTCCACGTTGCTCTAACGTTTAAAACCTATGACTCACACCCATATAACAGTGTTAGTACTCCTATACTCCGGTATATTCCCCTTTTTGTCTTCATGGATAAAGTTCTCCGTTTCCCTCCAATCTGATACCCAATCTTATATTGCCTAGATTCTGTTTTTGTTACTCTTATGGCCTTTCTCTACTAACATTCATTTTTAATTCCCTCCCAGTTTCCAGCAACAATCTTTGCAACTTCTATTCAGAACCTCCCTAAATAATCTTATCATCGGCAAAAGACATTTGTGACGCCTCTGCTTCCTCTTCTTCAAGTTTAATTCTCTCAGACACATCAGATCGGGTACCATGTATCTCCCCACTGAAATTCTCCTACCCCATTTACCATTATTCCCATTACACCTAGGACATCAACTTTTTCATTTATAATATAAACAATCGTCTTTTTCTTCCCTGTACTGCACCTCACATTCAAACAACCCAACTTCAGAATTTCCTTCTTTTTTTTCCTTTTTTAGTAAGATGTGCAGATGGGGATTACTAAGCTCTTGCTCCAGGCATCTTATCTATTACCTCAAACACTGCTTACGGTGGAAACATTCTGTTTCACTTCCTCACATGTAACTCTATGACAGCCAAAAATATAAATCCTCATCCGAATTCAGAGCCATCCCGATGTTCGTGAGTGTTAAGAGTTGGTGTAGTGGCTGGAGAGAGGTAGATATTGTAAGGGAACGTACCTCCATGTACTCCAGGTGTCCGTGTTTATAGTGGAGTCGAAGAGGCGGAGGAGACGATTGGAAGAGTAGAAATAAGTGTGGCTCTGGAAGGGAAGGGATGGAAGAGAGGGGATATTATTTTTCTCGTTAATTAGGCTGCACTACTGTACGCGAGAGCTACATCATGGGACAACCTGCAGTGTGTAGCAATACTTTTGAATGTGAGAATTATACAGTGGGGGACCCGCAATGTGTGGCAACACACACACACACACACACACACACACACACACACACACACACACACACACACACACACACACACACACACACACACACACACACTGTGTTTCGCTGTCATGTTCTATCACGCAGGATGGCTTTCACGAGGTAATGAAATCTGTACACAATGTTAATTGACAAAAATGTATCTACTAATGCATAGCAATATTTTCGAAAAACATCTATTTTTAGGGTTTTCCGGCTAGTTTACCAACATGGAACAATCCATTCTGATATTCGCGTGAATATGAACGTGCCCTGGGAATATGGAGTTACCGCGCTGCCAGACGTATTGCGACCTTTCGTTTATTTATTTTTGGTTTGATGTAACGTTTTACGGAGGGGGAGGAGGCGAAGGAGGAGGATGGAAAATGGATGATGAAGGATGGAGGATGGAGGATGGAGAGGAAGAGTATTCGATGAAACAGAAGGACTGTAATGTTGGAACTGCCGACAGCGGCTGGAAAGGTATTTAGGATAGGACAAGAGGATGTAGAAGGATGGGAAGCAGGGAGGAAGGAAGGAAGGCAGAGAGGGAGGGAGAGAGAGAGGGTGATGATGGAGACAAGTGTGAGGGGTCTCTGGTGGGATCAACACCACCTCAGATGATTTATATCCCTCTGATGAACACAAAGGTGGCGGACTTGACCTCAGTCTCAGATATCCTTGCCCATTATCCTTCACCTTCATTCAGGATACATCAACCTTTCCTTCAACCCATCCTAGTCCCCTCCCATTCCCATCTCCTGAATCACCCATACACCAAAACAAGATAAATCCCCTTTCCAACCCACCCAACTATCGCACTTAAACCGCATTACTTCAAAAAATCAGCAATATACAAGCGAGTTGGTCAGAACATAGAGGTCAAGGGGCAGTGATTTTAGTGGTGTCGTTAAAATGTGTTCCCTGATGAAGTGCATTCTCGTAAAACCTTTTATGGTCCATTACTTCTAAGAGTTCTTCAGTTAAGATGGTCTCCTCTCTCCTCAAGCCCAAGAAATCTCGTATATATTATTCATAACAATATCTCTCTCCCTGCGTCTTGCAATATACGAATCAGCCCTATATACTGATGATGCAAACATGTCTATAACTAAAATGTAATGAACACTTGTCCGTGTTCAAAAACTCACATTGAGACTGAAACTCAGAAGATAAATTGAAATGTATTTCGTTGTGTACATATGTACACAACGACAGATACGTAATATATTAGGAAATGATTTGAGAGGAGACTATATCAGGAATATAACATTTCCTACAACTGCATAATTGTTAGGAAAAAATATATATATTACTAGATGTGTAAGTCTGAAGTTCTGGCAAATGTTTCCGTGAATGTTAGTAACTGTGAATGTTGGTAGCTGACTGTGAATGTTGGTGACTGACTTTGAATGTTGGTGACTGATTGCAAGTGTTTGTGACTGATTGTGAATGTTTGTCGTCATTGTACCACAAACAATACTATAATGTGTAACACAAGCAGTACTGTGAGGTAGAGTAAGAAACACAACCAAAACTTTGAGGTTGGAAGGGGTAACACAACCAGCACTGTGAGGTTGGCAGGGGTAACACAACCAACACTGTGAGGTTGGCAGGGGTAACACAAGCAACACTGTGAGGTTGGCAGGGTGTCTCAACAAACACTGTGAGGTTGACAGGGGTAACACAACCAACACTGTGAGGTTGGCAGGGTGTCTCAACAAACACTGTGAGGTTGACAGGGGTAACACAACCAACACTGTGAGGTTGGCAGGGTGTCTCAACAAACACTGTGAGGTTGGCAGGGGTAACACAAGCAACACTGTGAGGTTGGCAGGGTGTCTCAACAAACACTGTGAGGTTGACAGTGGTAACACAACCAACACTGTGAGGTTGGCAGGGTGTCTCAACAAACACTGTGAGGTTGACAGGGGTAACACAACCAACACTGTGAGGTTGGCAGGGTGTCTCAACAAACACTGTGAGGTTGACAGTGGTAACACAACCAACACTGTGAGGTTGGCAGGGTGTCTCAACAAACACTGTGAGGTTGACAGGGGTAACACAACCAACACTGTGAGGTTGGCAGGGTGTCTCAACAGACACTGTGAGGTTGACAGGGGTAACACAACCAACACTGTGAGGTTGGCAGGGCTAACAACCAAGACGGAAGGATATACGGTCGGAGAGGCAGAGTGCTCGCCAACTACCAGTGAAGCTTATGCTCCAAAAAATGGGCGTATATATTTACCGCGTTCCCAGGATTTAGAAGAAGAGTGTTCTGACACACACACACACACACACACACACACACACACACACACACACACACACACACACACACACCGTGGTTCAGTTCGCTGTGCTTACCGCTAACACAATAAGTATTCGTGGTTCGATTCCATGTTCGGATATAAACGTCACGCATGTTTTCTTACACCTGCTGTCCCTGTTCACATAGCAGTAAGTAGGTACCTGAGTGTAAGTTACCTAGAAGTAAATAGGTACCTGGGTGAAAGTCACCTGGGTGTTACCCACCTTACACCTGCTGTCCCTGTTCACCTAGAAGGAAATAGGTACCTGGGTGTTAGTCACCTTACACATGTGATCCCTGTTCACTTATCAGTAATCAGGTACCTAGGTGTTAGTCACCTGGCTGTAAGTACGTACCTGAGTGTTAGTCACCTAGCAGTAGATAGGTACCTGGGTATTAGTCACCTAGCAGTAAGTAGGTACCCTGGAGTTAGTCACTTTACACCTGCTGCCCCTGATCACCTGGCAGTAACTAGGTACCTGAGTATTAGTCACCTAGCAGTAAGTAGGTACCCGGGTGTTTAGCAGTAAGTAGGCACCTGGGTGTTAGTCACCTTACACCTCCTGTCCCTGTTCACTTAGTAGTAAGCAGGTGTCAGGGTATTACTCACATTACACGTGCTGCTCCTGTTTATTTAGCAGTAAGTAGGAACCTGGGTATTAGTCACCTTACACCTGCTGTCTCTGTTCGCCTAGTAGTAAGTAGGAACTTGCGTGTTAGTTACCTTACAGCTGCTGTCCTTGTTCACATAGCAGTAAGTAGGTACATGGTTGTTAGTCACCTTACATCTGTTGTCGCTGTCACCTTACACATGCTGTCGTTCTTCACCTACCAATAAGTAGGTACCTGGGTGTTAGTCACCTTGCACCTGCTGTCGCTGTTCATCTAGCAGTAAGTAGGTGCCTGGTTGTTAGTCACCTTACACATACTGCCCCTGTTCACCTAACAGTAACTAGGTACCTGGGTGTTAGTCACCTTACACCTGCTGTCCATGGTCACCTAGCAGTAAGCAGTAAATAGGTACCTGGGTATAAGTCACCTTGCAGGAAGTAGGTAGCTAGGTGCTAGTCGCTTTACACCTCTTGTCCCTGTTCACCTAGTAGCAAGAAGGTACCTGCGTGTTAGTCACCTTACACCTGCTGTCCTTGGTCACACACACACACACACACACACACACACACACACACACACACACACACACACTCTCTTACTGTATCACTATCCCACTCTCTCATATTGTCTCACTGTCCCACTTTCCCCCATCCTCACTCTCTCTTACTGTCTACCTCTCTCATCATTCTCCCACTCTCTCTCTCTCTCTCTCTCTCTCTCTCTCTCTCTCTCTCTCTCTCTCTCTCTCTCTCTCTCTCTCTCTCTCTCTCTCTCTCTCTCTCTCTCTCTTCTTCCTCTTCCTCTTCCTCTTCCTCTTCCTCTTCCTCCTCTTCCTCCTCCTCCTCTTTTCCCTCCCCCGCCACCCCGTACTTATCCCTCTCCCCCTCCCCCTCCCTCTCTTCCATCTTTGCCTTTTCCTCTCTTCCTTTCCCCCTTTCTCTCTCTCTTTCCTGTCTCCCCTTTCTATTCCTTTCTCTCCCTCCTCCCATTCCCCCTCTCTCTTTTTTCCCTCCTCCCTCCCTCCCTTCCTTCTTTGTCTCCTTCTCCTTCTACACCAATTCCCACTCTGTCTCTCTGCCTCCCTACTCTCCCTCTCCCCATATCCCTCTCCCTTACAACTCCCCCACCCACATACGCACACACACTCACATACACGCACACACACACATACACTCACACACACACTACAACACCTAACCCATTAAAAAATGGAGGTTCTCTGAGGAAGTCGAAGGCTCAAGGGATCAGAGGAAGATGGTCCTGGTAAGGAAGAATGGATGGAAGAGCAATGTAAAAAGATAGAACAAGAGAGGGAGAGCAAACTAGTGAGCTTTCTATGAAAATAGAGAAGAGATGGAGGCAGAGAAGACACAAGCTGAAGCCACAGAAGCCAGAATATGGCCCCTAGAATATGAGGAAACTATGCTGAAGCGAGTTACAGGGCTATTGCCCAGAGGAGACAAGGCATCTGAAGCAGGTACACCCCTATTAAATGAGGAGCACAATGGAAAAGGGGGAGACAAGACTAAGGCCCTATCAGTCCACCAAGCAAGGCCGAGGAATGAAGGGGGAGAGTTGTTGGAAGCAGGGATAGCAGTATGTGAGGAAGGAGAAGGTAGAGAAGGTGAGAGGCCCAATGCAGAGGCACGACCATGTAACCAAACGTTTCAGGAAAAAAAGTTAAGGGAGACAATGGGCATTTACAAATGGGACCCAGAGACACAGAGGGAAAGACAATTGAATGAGGAGAAGGAGGAGTCAATGTTTGTTCGTAGGTTCCAGGAGAGAAAAGAGAGGACACACAGTGAAAGACAGCAGAAAGAAAAACAGGAGAATGAAGACATCATCAAAGAAATAGGTGAGTAGGACATGACTGAGACAGTAAATATTCAAAGAATAGGAGGGTATTTGAATGGGAGAAATCGGTCAAACTGATTTTTCCTGATTGAAATGGTGCAGAACAGAATCCTGCAAGAAACCATGGCTGAAGGAATAATCAACATACAAGAGGGTGTTCCTAGACTGCAACAGAACAAGAACAGAATGAGAGCAGCTAAGGGAGAGAACACAGAAACGTAAGGGGCTAGGAAGACAGACAAGGACAGAGTCAGCAGAGGACAACCAGAGCAGGGCAGAGCAACAAGCACAGGCACACAAAGAACCACCCACAGAACCCCACAGCAAAACACGCAATCCCAACACATTCCACAATCCAAACTTACAGCCCCCACCCCACACTATGTTGTAGAATCCCACAGCACACTGCCAGGTCCAACACCCACAGAGATCACCCAGAACACAGTGTTGGAGAGGAAACTGGAGGTATGGTACACCAACGCTGATGGAATAACGAATAAGTGGGAGGAGTGGCACGAAAGAATCAAAGAGGCATCACCAGACATCATTGCTCTCACAGAAACCAAACTCATAAGAATGATAACAGATGCCATCTTTCGAATGGGATATCAGATCCTGAGGAAAGACAGAGGAAACAGAGGAGGTGGGAGGAGTGGCAATGCTCATCAAAAGCCATTGGAATTTTGATGAGCTGGAGAAGGAAGACAGAGGAGAAGCAAGAGATTACATAATAGCTACACTTCAGTCTGGAGGTCCCAAAGTGGTAATTGCAGTGATGTATAACCCACCACAGAACAGCAGGAGACCAAGGCAAGAGTGTGATGGGAGTAACAGAGCGATGGTTGACACACTGGCTGAAGTGGCCAGTTGGGCTCATGAGAGCAGAGTAAAGCTGTGATTGTGGGTGACTTCAATCATAAGGAAATTGACTGGGAGAACCTGGAGCCACATGGGAGCCCAGAAACGTGGAGGGCTAAGATGATGGAGGTGGTACTGGAAAACCTCATGTACCAACACGTAAGGAACACTACCAGAGAGAGACGAGAGGATGAATCAGCAAGGCTGGACCTAATATTCGCCTTGGGTAGTGTAAATATTGAGGACATCACATACAAAAGACTCTTCGCGGCCAGTGACCACGTGGTTCTGAGCTTTGAATACATGGTGTTACAAATGGATTGGGAAGCAGGAAGATCAAGACAAATGAAGGCAAGCTACAAGAGAAGGGACTACACAGGCATCAAAAATTTCCTGCATGGGGTCCAGTGGGACAAGGAACCGGCAGGGAAGTCAGTAAATGAGATGATGGAATATGTGACAACAATACTCATGGAAGCTGAGGAGAGGCTTATATCCAAGGGTAACAGAAATAACGAGAAAGTCAGGATGAGCCCTTGGTTCACCCAAATGTGTAGAGAGGCAACAATCAAGTGTGCTAGAAAATGGAAGAAGTATAGAAGGCAAAGGACCCAGGAAAATGAGGAGAACAGTCGCAGAACCAGAAATAAATATGCACAGGTAAGAAGGGAGGTCCAACGACAATACAAAAATGACATAGCAGCAGAAGCCAAATCTGACCTGAAGCTGTTGTAGACCAACATCAGGAGGAAAACAACAGTTATGGACCAGGTAATCAGGCTGATGAAGGAAGGAAGGAAGATCACAAGTATGTGAGGAGCTTAACGTGAGATTGAAAGAAATCTTCACTGAAGAGACAGAAGGGACTCCAAAAAGACGGAGAGGTGGGGTACACAATCAAGCGTTGGACACACTACATATAACCGAGGAAGAAGTGAAGAGGCTGCTAAGCTAGCTAGATACCTCAAAAGCAATGGGGCAGGATAATGTCTCTCCATGGGTCCTGAGAGAAGGAGCAGAGGTGCTATGTCTACAACTATCAACATTCTTCAACACATATATCGAAACAGCCCAACTACTGACGTATGGAAGAGAGGAAATGTAGTCCCAAGTTTTAAAAAAAAGGAGACAGACACAAAACATTAAACCATAGACCAGTGTCACTGACATGTATAGTGTGCAAAGTCATGGAGAAGATTATCAGTAGAAGAGTGCTGGAGCACCTAGAAACGAATGAGCTTATCAAAGACAACCTACACGGTTTCAGAAATGGGAAATCCTGTGTCACAAACCTATTAGAGTTCTATGACAGGGTGACAGCAGTAAGACAAAAGAGAGAGGGGTGGGTAGATTGCATTTTCTTGGACTGTAAGAAGGCGTTTGACATAGTTCCACAAAAGAGATCAGTGCAAAAGCTAGAGGACCAGACAGGGATAACAGGGAATGTATTGCTATGGATCAGGGAATACCTGTCTAGAAGACTGCAGCGAGTCATGGTACGTGACGAGGTGTCAGAGTGGGCGCCTGTGACGAGCGAGATTCCTCAAGGGTCAGACCTAGGACCGATGCTGTTTCTGATATATGTGAAAGTCATGAACATGACGGAAGGAAAAGACTCAGATGTGTCCCTGTGTACTGATGATGTGAAGTTAATGAGAAGAATTCAGTCGGACAAGGACCAGGAAGAACTACAAAGAAATCTGGACAGGCTGCAGCCTGGTCCACAAACTGGCTCCTGGAGTTCAACCCTAATAAGTGCAAAACCATGAAGATTAGGGACGGGCAAAGGAGACCATAGACGGAGTACAGTCTAGGGAGCCCCACACACACACACACACACACACACCACACACACACACCACACACACACCACACACACACACACCACACACACCACACACACACCACACACACCCACCACACACACACACCACACACACACACACACACACAAACACACACACACATGCACACACACACACACACACACACACACACACACACACACACACACATACACCACACACACACACCACACACACCACACACGCACACCACACACGCACACCACACACACCACACACACCACACACACATCACACACACACCACACACACCACACACACCACACACATCACACACACCACACACACCACACACACCACACACACCAAACACTCACATGCACACACACCACACACACACACACACACACACACACACACACACACACACACACACACACACACACACACACACACACATAGACACACACACATACACATGGGCCTAGTGTCTAATTGGCATGTGTCTAGGACAAAATGGTAACTAACTAACATACACACACACACACACACACTCACACACACACACACACACACACACACACACACACACACACACACACACACACACACACACGGCCTAGTGTCTAATCGACATGTGCCTAGGACAAAATGATAACTAGCACACACACACACACAGACCAGTGTCACTGACGTGTACAGTATGCAGAGTCATGGAGAAAATTATCAGAAGTGTAGTGGAGCACCTAGAAAAGAATGAGCTTATTAATGACAGCCAGTACGGTTTCAGGGATGGGAAATCCTGCGTCAAAAACCTACTGTAGTTCTATGACAGGGTGACGGCAGTAAGACAAGAGAGAGAGAGAGAGAGAGAGAGAGAGAGAGGTGGGTAGATTGCAATTTCTTGGACTGTAAGAAGGCGTTTGACACAGTCCCACACAAGAGATTAATGCGGAAGCTGGAGGACCAGGCAGGGATAACAGAGTAGGCATTACAGTGGGTCAGGGAATACCTGTCAGGAAGACAACAGCGAGTCATGGTACGTAGCGAAGTGTCAGAGTGGGCGCCTGTGACGAGCGGGGTGCCACAGTGATCAGTCCTAGGACCGGCGCTGTTTCTGGTATTTATGAACGACATGACTGAAGGAATAGACTCCAAAGAGTCCCTGTTTGCAGATGACGTGAAAACCAGGCAGAACTACAGAGGGATCTGAACAGACTGCAGGCCTTGTCCAGAAATTGGCTCCTGGAGTTCAACCCCACCAAGTGCAAAGTCATGAAGATTGGGAAAGGGCAAAGAAGACCACAGACGGAGTACAGTTTAGGGGGTCAAAGCTTACAAACCTCACTGAAGGAAAAGGATCTTGGTGTGAGTATAACATCGGGAACATCTCCTGAGGCACATATCAACCAAATAACTGCTGCAGCATACGGGCGCCTGGAAAACCTACGAACAACATTCCAACATCTAAATAAGGAATCATTCAGGACCCTGTACACTGTGTACGTTAGGCCCATATTGGAATATGCAGCGCCAGTTTGGAACCCACCTAGCCAAGCATGTAAGGAAACTAGAGAAAGTACAAAGGTTTGCAACAAGACTAGTCCCGGAACTAAGAGGTGTATCATACGAGGAGAGGTTAGGGGAAATCGACCTGATGACACTGGAAGACAGGAGAGTTAGGGGGGACATGATAACGACATATAAAATACTGAGAGGTGTAGACAAAGTGGACAGAGACAGGATGTTCCAGAGACGGCACACAGCAAAGAGGGGTCACAGTTGGAAGTTGAATACTGAGATGAACCACAGGAATGTTAGGAAGTATTTCTTCAGTCCCAGAGTTGTTTGGAAGTGGAATAGCGTGGGTAGTGAAGTAGTGGAGGCAGGATCCATACATAGCTTTATGAAGAGGTATGATAAAGCTTAGAGTGACTGGGTAGTGGTCAGGTGAAGAGGCGGGGCCAGGAGCTGTGAATCGACCCCCACAACCACAATTAGGTTAGTACACACACACACTACTAGGAAACCTTCAACGGGTTAACATCTTCATGATGAGGTCCTTGATAATGAAGGAGTCTTGATTCGAGGAATCAGAGCGACTCTTGGTTAGACCAGAGTTAATTACATCGTGGTCTCCATTCAGTGCATGGCCCGTTCGTGTTAACTGCTTTCCCATGAAAAATAATTAAGATCAATCTTGCGTAATAATTAAAAACCCATGATAGTTGACTAATATACGTGAGAAAACCTGGGATATTTTTGTATCAATGTTTCGCTCTCTCTGCAAGCTTCTTATTGCAGTGATGTTTCGCCCTCTCTTCAAGCTTCTTATTTTGGTGATGTTTCGCTCTCTCTGAAGGCTTCTTATTGTGGCGATATTTCACTCTCCCTGCAAGCTTCTTATTGTGACGATGTTTCGCCATCTCTGCAGGCTTCTTATTGTGGTGATGTTTCGCCCTCTCTACAGGCTTCTTATTGTGATGATGTTTTGCCCTCCCTGTAAGCTTCTTATTGTGGCGATGTTTCGCCCTCTCTGACGGCTTCTTATTGTGGCAATGTTTCTTATTGCAGTGATGTTTCGCCCTCTATTCAAGCTTCTTATTTTGGCGATGTTTCGCTCTCTCTGAAGGCTTCTTATTGTGGCGATGTTTCACTCTCCCTGCAAGCTTCTTATTGTGACGATGTTTCGCCATCTCTGCAGGCTTCTTATTGTGGTGATGTTTCGCCCTCTCTACAGGCTTCTTATTGTGATGATGTTTTGCCCTCCCTGTAATCTTCTTATTGTGGCGATGTTTCGCCCTCTCTGACGGCTTCTTATTGTGGCAATGTTTCTTATTGCAGTGATGTTTCGCCCTCTATTCAAGCTTCTTATTTTGGCGATGTTTCGCTCTCTCTGAAGGCTTCTTATTGTGGTGATGTTTCGCCCTCTCTACAGGCTTCTTATTGTGACGATGTTTTGCCCTCTCTGCAAGATTCTTATTGTGACGATGTTTCGCCCTCTCTGAAGGCTTATTGTGGCAATGTTTCGCCCTCTCTGCAAGCTTCTTATATTGACGATGTTTTGCTCTCTCTGAAGGCTTCTTATTGTGACGTTTCGCCCTCTCTGCAAGCTTCTTATTGTGGCGATGTTTCGCCCTCTCTGCAGGCTTCTTATTGCGGTGATGTTTCGCCCTCTCTGCAGAATTCTTATTGTAGTGATGTTTCACCCTCTCTACAGGCTTCTTATTGTGACGATGTTTCGCCTTCTCTGCAGGCTTCTTATTGTGGCGAAGTTTCGCCCTCTCTGCAGCCTTCTTGTGACAGTATTTCGCCCTCTCTTCAAGCTTCTTATTGTGGCGATGTTTCACCCTCTGCAAGCTTCTTGTGACGATGTTTTGCTCTCTGCAAGCTTATTGTGGCGATGTTTCGCCCTCTTTGCAACCTTATTATGGCGATGTTTCGCCCTCTCTGCAAACTTCTTACTGTAACGATGTTTTCGCGCTCTCTGCAGATTTCTTATATTAGCGATTTTTCGCCCTCTCTGCAGGCTTCTTATTGTGATGTTTAGCCCTCTCTGCAGGCTTTTTATTGTGATGATGTTTCGCCCTCTCTGCAAGCTTGTTCAGTCTAATATAAAGTTTGACAAGCATCGTACCGGGCGATGACTAGTTAAGATCCACGGCCATGTTTATCCCCTAGACAGCCCTGGCTGTCCTTCCCTGACAGCCCTGTTTGTCCTCAACAGGCAGCCCACTCTGTCCTCCCCAGACAGATCTTTTTTTTAGCCCTGCCATACATTTCTTTTTGTCCTCCCCATACAACCCTTGTTGTGCTCCCCACACCGCCCTAGTTGTCATCGTCATACAACCCTGGTTGTGCTCCCCACACAACCATAGTTGTCCTCCCCATACAGCCCTGGTTGTCCTCCCCACACAGCCCTGGTTGTCCTCCCCATACAACCCTGATTGTCCTCTTCATACAACCCTGGTTGTCCTCCGCACACACCCTTGGTTGCCCTCCCCACACAGCCCTGGTTGTCTTCCCCACACAGCCTTGGTTGTCCTTCCCACACAGCCATGGTTGTCCTCCCCATACAATCCTAGTTCTCCTTTCCACGCAGCCCTGGTTGTCCTTCCCACACAGCCTTGGTTGACCTTCCCACACAGCCCTGGTTTTCTTCCCACACAGCCTTGGTTGTCCTCCCCACACAGCTCTGGTAGTCCTCCCCACACAGCCCTGGTTGTCCTCCCCATGCAGCCTTGGTTGTGCTCTCCACACAACCCTGGTTGTCCTCCCCACACAGCCTTGGTTGTCCTCCTCACACAGCCCTGATTGTCCTCCCCATACAACCATGGTTGCCCTCTCAACAAAGCCCTGGTTGTCTTCCCCATACAGCCCTGGTTGTCCTTCCCACACAGCCCTGGTTGTCCTCCCCACACAGCCTTGGTTGTCCTCCCCCACACAGACCTGGTTGTCCTCCCCACATAGCCCTGGTTGTTCTCTCCACACAGCTCTTGCTGTCCTCCCCACATAGCCCTGGTTGTCCCCACATAGCTCTGATTGTCCTTCCTAGAATCCCTTGGATGTCCTTTCCACACAGCCCTGGTTGTCCTCTCCACCTCCCCATACAGCGTTGGTTTTCATCTCCTAGACAGCCCTGGTTGTCTCCTCCAGACAGCTCTTATTGTCCTCGCCAGACATTTCTTTTAGTCTTCCCCACACAGTTTTGGTTTCTCTCCCCACTCAGCCCTGTATGTATTCCCCAGACAGCATTAGTTGTCCTCCCTATACAATCCAGGTTTTTCTTCCAAGACAGTTCTGGTTGTCCTCTCCAAACAGCCCTGATTGTTCTCCCCACACAGCCCTGGATGTGGTATTATTCATAGCTTTGGTTGTCCTCCCTAGACAGCCCTGGCTTTCTTTTTCCAGACTGCCCAGTTTGTTCTTCCTAGACACCCCTGGTTGTCATCCCCAAACAGCTCTGATTGTCCTCCCCAGACAGCCATTGTTGTCTTTCCTAGCCATCCCTGATTGTCCTTCCATGACTACCCTGGAGGTCTTCCTCAGGCAACCCTGGTTTTCCTCTCCGGAGAGCCCTGGTTGTCCTCTCCAGTGAACCGTAGTTGTCCTCTCCAGACAGCCCATTTTGTCCTCCCCACATAGACCTGATTGTCCTCCCCAGTAAGCCATGGTTGTCCTCCCAACAAAGCCATGGTTGTCCTTCCCACAAAGCCATGGTTGTCCTCTCCAAACAGTCCTGGTTGTTCTCCCTAGAGCCCTGGTTGTCTTCCCAAGACTTCTCTTGTTGTCCTCCTGTTACATCAGGGTGTATGTCTATATGCCTGTTTTGGCCCAATTCTGTAACAAGATGTCGAATCAACCTCTGGTCTTGTTGTCCTTAGACAGATGCCATTTTAATATGGGAATTATAATTAGGAGACTGATCCGACTAAATAAAATTTATCTTGTCAATGTTTCTGTACAATGCTTACACTCAATGACATGAGTCTTTTATAATAATATATTTACATGAAAGTTCCGAAATGTATCAAGTAAAACTATCGTCTCAATAACGACAGATTCGTATTAGATACCAGTCGAGGCTATATATACAGTAACTTAAAACACAATGATTCTTAAAGCCCGAAGTCTATGTTAAAGTATAGACATAGGTCGAAATCTCAGCCAATAATAAGTTATCACTGTAAGTCAGAGACAAGTAGACAACCGACCATGCCAGGGACCATTAACAGATCCTCTATAAGGGTTGACTAACTTCCCTAAAGCATAAACAGATCCCAACTTAATACGATTACTGATTGCAGCAGTGTCTAGGTACTGCACCGCAATGGGATCCAAAGTTTGTCTGAGACTTGGATCTTTCACAATCGCTAAGCAAGAGAATAATCATTCTCAGCGGAAGCACAGTGTCACTAATATACGGTTTCGGCTCACCAACGAAACCAATGTCAGATAAGAACACAATATGAGGGAGATATGTTCCCTTGGCTCTATGCAGGCCAAGACTGACTTGAGGCCTCTAAGCCTTACAATACCTCATGACACCCGTACTTCATTGGCGGTGCGAGGGACCGCCAGACACTAACAAACTAACGACAGTTAGCCAGGTTGTTACTCACAGTGAGACGCCTGTCACAAAATAAACATCCTACCTATCCACATAGCTAACAATATAAGGACAGATAATACTATGAAGCACAATAACATTATTTTAACTATTAATAATGATATCGGTAATATAGTATAAAGTGAATTTTGAAAATATAAGCATACAACATTAATTATTAACCTTGAGTCCAAGCAGAGGACGCAACACCTCCCCAGGTAGTTCTGATTGTCCTCCCAAGACAGACCTTTTGTCTTCCCCAGAGGGTTCTGGCTGTCCTCTCCAGAGAGCCCTGGGTGTCCTCCCCAGACAGCCCTGGTTTTCCTCTCTAGAAAACCCTGGTTGACCTCACCAGAGAGCCCTGGTTATTCTCCCCAGACAACCCTGGTTGTCCTCTCCAGACAGCCCTGGTTGCCCTCTCTAGAAAGCCCTGGCTGTCCTCCCCAGACAGCCCTGGTTCCCCTCTCGAGAAAACCCTGGTTGCCCTCTCCAGAGAGCCCTGGTTGTCCTCCCCAGACAGCCCTGGCTTCCCTCTCTAGAAAACCCTGGTTGACCTCTCCAGACAGCCCTGGTTGTCCTCCCCAGACAGCCCTGGCTTCCCTTTCTAGAAAACCCTGGTTGACCTCTCCAGACAACCCTGGTTGTTCTCCCCAGACAGCCCTGGCTTCCCTCTCTAGAACACCCTGGTTGACCTTTCCAGACAACCCTGGTTGTCCTCCCCAGACAGCCTTGGTTGTCCTCCCTAAAACACTCATCTCATAGTTTTTCTATCAAACCTCTTTCTGTCATCCTCAGCCTCTCATATTTTTCCTCCTCCTCTTCCACACTTCCTAACGGTACATCGCTCTCCTTCCTCCTGTCAGAATTCCATAGCTGGGTCATGACACGATATTCTCCCGTCTGGGTTGACGCAAGATTCTAGCGTTTCTTCATTCACTCTCAGATCCTCACAAAAAAAAGAAGATACAGAAAGCTTCCTTCGGTGTGTGCCCTTTAGGGTAAAAGCCTTAATGATGGTGAAGGGTTTTAGAACCATGGACTTGTCTAACCTATACTTCCGTGTATCTAAGTTATTTGCCTCTTGTTCAACAACACATTGTTTTACCCACTACTGTCTTACTCCTTCCCTACTGGTATAATTTTTTGGGGGGTGTTAGGTCCTCCTCTACACAGCCCTCTGAGGTCACGGGCCTCTGTGTCGTCGTCACAGCGGGAGCTGCAGCTTCACTAGCGCTGCTCTGGAGCTCCTGCCCCGTCGGAAGGTTTCCCTTCCACGGTCGCGTCTGTACCAGGCTTCGATGCGGTGACCCGTCTTGTGTTTCAAGAATTTTGTGTCAAGATGTCTATCTCGAGGATAAAAAGACAAGGTGAGAGCTGCAGCACGCCTCGTGGCAGCCACAAAAAAAGAACGTTCTTCACATGCAGATAAAGAAAAATCAGGAGGGTATAATGGGAGAGAATTTCGTGAAGCAATTAATAGAATTCGATCGTTTAGCAAAGTGACTGTTGGCGGCTCGACTCTCCATCCTTTGAAGTGCAGAAAGGTCTTCAGGATCTTGAAGTTAATTCTGGCACCATTTCCATTAATGTTTAAAAGAAAAGACTGAGTTATCATTAGAAACAGAATAATAAAAAAAATGACGTATTATTTAAAATATCAGGAAAAGGGAAAACCATTCAGGCAAAATTACAAACGATGTATTCCCAGCAGGTTGAATGAATCAGAGGAGGAGCAAGGAAGTGTAGGTAGTGCTTGAGGGACCCTGGTGCTCAAGGAAGTGCATGTAGTGCTTGAGGGACCCCGGTGCTCAAGAAAGTGTATGTAGTGCTTGAGGGATCCTGGTGCTCAAGAAAGTGTATGCAGTGCTTGAGGGACACTGGTGCTCAAGGAAGTGAGGCAGTGTTACAAAAAACGCGATTCTAAAAGCTTAGAGACCTCCAGTGAATACTAGAAAGGACTGCCCTTCTAGCATCCAGCCTGTTACTGGGTTTTCATAACAATTAGTCAGTATTCTTGTCCAATTATCCATTAGAATTCAACAAGAATTAATAGTACTTCAGGATTACAACTGGTAGGCTAGTAACTAGAGAAATTAAAATTTAATAAATTTATTAATTAAGTTGTCTAGGCGTATAACAAATTAGATTAAATTAAATTAATCAAAATAATCAAAATAATATTAATCACTTCTCTCGTGTACAGTATTATTGTGCTGAAAGCACATATCACATTTATAATTCTTCAGTACCGTCCGGTAAATTAACATTTAATAATACAATATACAAATAAGTGTGCGTATGTGTGCAAGTGCTCTAAGTAGTTCGCTATGTCTAACGACTCGACTAGACTTAAACAAGTGACTGACAAAGTCCTCACATAAACTAACTTCTTGACCAACTGGCAGTCAGAACAGTCTGCTTGAACAATAAAAAGAATGCTAATCCCAATAGCAATATAACAAGCGACTGCGACACAGAATCAGGAACAAGGAGATAATATAACGACACTAAGTTGGGACCATCGGCAGATCCTCCACAAAAGTCACAAAACTCCCATACTACTGAATCTAAGTTCAGCATAAGAAAATCCCCGACTGTGAAAGTACACAGATACCAGTACAAATTAGGTCAGAAGCTACAGCTCAGGACCTGAATTGCTCAGAGTGTCTTTGCGACACACAACCTCAATACAACGCCGAAAATCACTAAGTCTATACTATGTTCGGTGAACAGAGTCCCACAGAACCTACAACAATAATAATGAGACAGAGACGATCTTCAAACAAGAGTTAATAAGGGAGATTTAGGCACTTGTCAGGAATACGTCCAACCACCAAGAGAGTCTAGACCAGACTGAATACTTCAGGCGAGGTGTGATCACCCTCCCCTCCTCGATCACGTGATAGCTCCGTGGACAGTTGCTGCCTAGCAACAGAAGCCGGCAGAGTAACGAGCAAAGAGCGATAATTACAGTAGTTAGACAATCAAGACTTGAACTATGAGCACATAATATGTTACATTATACCTAATAAAAGTAACTAAGAGAAATAATAATATAAAGCAATATATTCACGATTTAGCTATTATCGCAAATATAAGCAATATAAAATTACATGAAATGGTAATATACATTATATACATAATAATATACATCATATACATTGTAACCCATTCAGGGGTTGCAACAGCAGTGCTTGAGGGACCCCGGTGCTCAAGAAAGTGTATGTAGTGTTCGAGGGACCCTGGTGCTCAAGAAAGTGAATGTAGTGCATGAGGGACCCTGGTGCTCAGGAAAGTGTATGAAGTGCTTGATGGACCATGGTGCTCAAGAAAGTGTATGTAGTGCTTGAGGGACCCAGGTGCTCAGGAAATTGTATTTAGTGCTTGAGGGACCATGGTGCTCAAGAAAGTGTATGTAGTGCTTGAGGGACCCTGGTGCTTAAGGAAGTGTAGGAAGTGATTGAGGGACCCTGATGCTCAAGGAAGTGTAGGTAGTGCTTGAGGGACCCTGGAGCTCAAGGAAGTGTAGGTAGTGCATGAGGGACCCTCGTGAGAGAGGAAGTGTATATAGTGCTTGAGGGACCCTGCTGAGATAGGAAGTGTATGTAGTGCTTGAGGGACCCTTGTGCTCATGAAAGTGTATGTAGTGCTGAGGGACCCTGGTGTTCAATAAAGTGTAGGTAGTGCGTGAGGAACCCTGGTGCTCAAGGAAGTGTATGTACTGCTTGAGGGACCCTGGTGCTCAATAAAGTGTAGGTAGTGCGTGAGGAACCCTGGTGCTCAAGGAAGTGTATGTACTGCTTGAGGGACCCTGGTGCTCATGAAAGTGTATGTAATGCTTGAGGGACCCTGGTGCTCAAGGAAGTGTATGTAATGCTTGAGGGACCATGGTGCTCAAGGAAGTGTAGGTAGTGCTTGAGGAACCCTGGTGCTCAAGGAAGTGTAGGTAGTGCTTGAATGACCCTGGTGAGAGACGAAGTGTAGATAGTGCTTCAGGGACCCTGGGGAGAGAAGAAGTGTAGGTAGTGCTTGAAAGGCCCTGGTGACAGAGGAAGTGTAGGTAGTGTTTGAGGGACCATGGTGAGAGAGGAAGAATAGGTAGTGCATGAGGGACACTGGTGCTCAAGGAAGTGGAGGTAGTCCTTGAGGGACCCTGGTGCTCAAGGAAGTGTAGGTAGTGCTTGAGGGACCCTGGTGAGAGAGGAAGTGCAGGTAGTGTTTAAATGACCCTGGTGAGAGAGGAAGTATAGGTAGTGCTTGAGGAACCCTGGTGCTCAAGGAAGTGTAGGTAATGCTTGAGGGACCCTGGTTCTCAAGGAAGTGTAGGTAGTGCTTGGGGGAAACTGGTGAGAGAGGAAGTGTAGGTAGTGCTTGAGGCACCATGGTGAGAGAGGAAGTGTAGGTAGTGCTTGAGGGACCCTGGTGAGAGAGGAAGTGTAGGTAGTGCTTGAGGGACCCTGGTGAGAGAGGAAGTGTAGGTAGTGCTTGAGGGACCCCGGTGAGAGAGGAAGTGTAGGTAGTGCTTGAGGGACCCTGGTGCTCAAGGAAGTGTACGTAGTGCTTGAGGGACCCTGGTGGGAGAGGAAGTGTAGGTAGTGCTTGATGGACCCTGGTGAGAGAGGAAGTATAGGTAGTGCTAGAGGGATCTTGGAGCTCAAGGAAGTGTAGGTAGTGTTTGAGGGACCCTGGTGCTGAAGGAATTATAGGTAGTGCTTGTGGGACCCTGGTGAGAGAGGAAGTGTAGGTAACGCTTGAGGGACCCTGGTGAGAAAGGAAGTGTAGGTAGTGCTTGAGGGACCCTGGTGAGAGAGGAAGTGTACGTAACGCTTGAGGGACCCTGTTGAGAAAGGAAGTGTAGGTAGTGCTTGAGGGACCCTGGTGAGAGAGGAAGTGAAGGTAGTGCTTGAGGGACCCTGGTGTCCGAGGAAGTGTAGGTAGTGCTCGAGAGATCCTCGTGCTCAAGGAAGTGTAGGTAATGCTTGAGGGACCCTGGTTCTCAAGGAAGTGTAGGTAGTGCTTGGGGGAAACTGGTGAGAGAGGAAGTGCAAGTAGTGCTTGAGGCACCATGGTGAGAGAGGAAGTGTAGGTAGTGCTTGAGGGACCCTGGTGAGAGAGGAAGTGTAGGTAGTGCTTGAGGGACCCTGGTGAGAGAGGAAGTGTAGGTAGTGCTTGAGGGACCCCGGTGAGAGAGGAAGTATAGGTAGTGCTAGAGGGATCTTGGTGCTCAAGGAAGTGTAGGTAGTGTTTGAGGGACCCTGGTGCTGAAGGAATTATAGGTAGTGCTTGTGGGACCCTGGTGAGAGAGGAAGTGTAGGTAACGCTTGAGGGACCCTGGTGAGAAAGGAAGTGTAGTTAGTGCTTGAGGGACCCTGGTGAGAGAGGAAGTGTACGTAACGCTTGAGGGACCCTGGTGAGAAAGGAAGTGTAGGTAGTGCTTGAGGGACCCTGGTGAGAGAGGAAGTGAAGGTAGTGCTTGAGGAACCCTGGTGTTCGAGGAAGTGTAGGTAGTGCTCGAGACATCCTGGTGCTCAAGGAAGTGTAGGAAGTGCTTCAGGGACGCTGGTGCTCAAGGAAGTGTAGGTAGTGCTTGAGGGACTCTGGTGAGAGAGGAAGTATAGGTAGTTCTTGAGGGACCCTGGTAAGAGAGGAAGTGTAGGTAGTGCTTGAGGGACCCTGGTGCTCAAAGAAGTGTAGGTAGTGCTTGAGGGACCCTGGTGAGAGAGGAAGTGTAGGTAGTGCTTGTGCGAACATGGTGAGAAAGGAAGTATAGGTAGTTCTTGAGGGACCCTGGTAAGAGAGGAAGTGTAGGTAGTGCTTGAGGGACCCTGGTGCTCAAAGAAGTGTAGGTAGTGCTTGAGGGACCCTGGTAAGAGAGGAAGTGTAGGTAGTACTTGACGGACCCTGGTGCTCAAGGAAGTGTAGGAAGTGCTTGAGGGACCCTGGTGCTCAAGGAAGTGTTGGTAGTGCTTTAGGGACCCTTGTGCTCAAGGAAGTGTTTGTAGTGCTTAAGGGACCCTGGTGCTCAAGGAAGTGTAGGTAATGCTTGAGGGTCACTGGTGAGGGAGGAAGTGTAGGTAGTGATTGAGGGACACTGGAGCTGAAGGAAGTGTAGGTAGTCCTTGAGGGACCCTGGTTGTCAAGGAAGTGTAGGTAGTGCTTGAGGGACCCCAGTGAGATAGGAAGTGTAGGTAGTGCTTGAGGGACCCTGGTGCTCAAGGAAGTGTAGGTAGTGCTTGAGGGACCCAGGAGCTCAAGGAACTGTAGGTAGTGCTTGAGGGACCCTGGTGCTCAGGGAAGTGTAGGTAGTGCTTGAATCATCCTGGTGCTCAAGGAAGTGTAGGTAGTGCTTGAGGGACCCTGGTGCTCAAGGAATTGTAGGTAGTGCTTGAGGGACCCTGGTGGTCAAGGAAGAGTAGGTAGTGCTTGAAGGACCCTGGTGCTCAAGGAAGTGTAGGCAGTGCTTGAGGGACCCTTTTGAGAGAGGAAGTGTACGTAGTGCTTGAAGGACCATGGTGCTCAAGGAAGTGTAGGTAGTGCTTGAGGGACCCTGGTGAGAGAGGAAGTGTAGGTAGTGCTTGAGGGACCCTGGTGCTCAAGGAAGTGTAGGTAGTGCTTGAAGGACCCTGGTGAGAGAGGAAATATAGGTAGTGCTTGAGGGACCCTGGTGAGAGAGGAAGTATAGTTAGTGCTTGACGGATCCTGGTGCTCAAGGAAGTGTAGGTAGTGCTTGAGGGACCCTGGTGCTCAAGGAAGTGTAGGTAGTGCTTGAGGGACCCTGGTGCTCAAGGAAGTGTAGGTAGTGCTTGAGGGACCCTGGTGAGAGAGGAAGTGTAGGTAGTGCTGTAGGGACCCTGATGAGAGAGGAAGTGTAAGTAGTGTTTGAGGGACCCTGGTGAGAGACGAAGCATAGGTAGTGCTTGACTGACCCTGGTGCTCAAGGAAGTGTAGGTAGTGCTCTAGGGACCTGGTGCTCAAGGAAGTGTAGGTAGTGCTTGAGGGACCCTGGTGCTCAAGGAAGTGTAGGTAGTGCTTGAGGGGACCCTGGTGAGAGAGGAAGTGTAGGTAGTGCTTCAGAGACCCTGGTGCTCTTGGAAGTGTAGGTAGTCCTTGAGGGACCCTGGTGCTCAAGGAAGTGTAGGTAGTACTTGAGGGACTCTGGTGCTCAAGGAAGTGTAGGTAGTCCTTGAGGGACCCTGGTGCTCAAGGAAGTGTAGGTAGTACTTGAGGGACCCAGGTGAGAGAGAAACTGTAGGTAGTGCTTGAGCGACCCTGGTAAGTGAGGAAGTGTAGGTAGTCCTTGAGGGACCCTGGTGTTCAAGGAAGTGTAGGTAGTGCTTGAGGGGCCCTGGTGCTCAAGGAAGTGTAGGTAGTGCTTGAGGGACCCTGGTGAGAGAAGAAGTGTAGGTAGTGCTTCAGGGACCCTTGTGCTCAAGGAAGTGTAGGTAATGCTTGAGAGACCCTGGTGAGAGAGGAAGTGTAGTTAGTGCTTGAGGTACCCTGGTGAGAGAGGAAGTGTAGGTAGTGCTTGAGGGACCCTGGTGCTCAAGGAAGTGTAGGTAGTGCTTGAGGGACCCTGGTGAGAGAGGAAGTATAGGTAGTGCTTGAGGGACCCTGGTGCTCAAGGAAGTGTAGGTAGTGCTTAAGGGACCCTGGTGAAAGAGGAAGTGTAGGTAGTGCTAGAGGGACCCCGGTGAGAGAGGAAGTGTAGGTAGTGTTTGAGGGACCCAGGTGAGAGAGGAAGCATAGGCAGTGCTTG
The DNA here is from genome assembly GCF_038502225.1 of Cherax quadricarinatus. NCBI lineage: Eukaryota > Metazoa > Arthropoda > Malacostraca > Decapoda > Parastacidae > Cherax > Cherax quadricarinatus. The sequence continues at coordinate 13,406,932 of NC_091340.1, forward strand.
AGGGACCCTGGTGCTCAAGGAAGTGTAGGTAGTCCTTGAGGGACCCTGGTGCTCAAGAAAGTGTAGGTAGTGCTTGAGGGACCCTGGCGAGAGAGGAAGTGTAGGTAGTGCTTGAGGGACCTTGGTGCTCAAGGAAGTGTAGGTAGTGCTTGAGGGACCCTGGTGACTGAGGAAGTATAGGTAGTTCTTGAGGGACACTGGTGCTCAAGAAAGCGTAGGTAGTGCTTGAGGGACCCTGGTGAGAGAGGAAGTTTAGGTAGTGCTTGAGGGACCCTGGTGAGAGAGGAAGTTTAGGTAGTGCTTGAGGGACCCTGGTGAGAGAGGAAGTGTAGGTAGTGCTTGCGGGACCCTTGTGAGAGAGGAAGTGTAGGTAGTGCTTGAGGGACCCTGGTAAGAGAGGAAGTGTAGGTAGTGCTTGAGAGTCCCTGGTCCTCAAGGAAGTGTACGTAGTGCTTGAGGGACCCTGGTGAGAGAGGAAGTGTAGGTAGTGCTTGAGGGACCCTGGTATGGAGTTTACCTGGAGTTTACCTGGAGAGAGTTCCGGGGGTCAACGCCCCCGCGGCCCGGTCTGAGACCAGGCCTCCTGGTGGATCAGAGCCTGATCAACCAGGCTGTTGCTGCTGGCTGCACGCAAACCAACATACGAGCCACAGCCCGGCTGATCCGGAACTGACTTTAGGTGCTTGTCCAGTGCCAGCTTGAAGACTGCCAGGGGTCTGTTGGTAATCCCCCTTATGTGTGCTGGGAGGCAGTTGAACAGTCTCGGGCCCCTGACACTTATTGTATGGTCTCTTAACGTGCTAGTGACACCCCTGCTTTTCATTGGGGGGATGGTGCATCGTCTGCCAAGTCTTTTGCTTTCGTAGTGGGTGATTTTCGTGTGCAAGTTCGGTACTAGTCCCTCTAGGATTTTCCAGGTGTATATAATCATGTATCTCTCCCTCCTGCGTTCCAGGGAATACAGGTTTAGGAACCTCAAGCGCTCCCAATAATTGAGGTGTTTTATCTCCGTTATCCGCGCCGTGAAAGTTCTCTGTACATTTTCTAGGTCGGCAATTTCACCTGCCTTGAAAGGTGCTGTTAGTGTGCAGCAATATTCCAGCCTAGATAGAACAAGTGACCTGAAGAGTGTCATCATGGGCTTGGCCTCCCTAGTTTTGAAGGTTCTCATTATCCATCCTGTCATTTTTCTAGCAGATGCGATTGATACAATGTTATGGTCCTTGAAGGTGAGATCCTCCGACATGATCACTCCCAGGTCTTTGACGTTGGTGTTTCGCTCTATTTTGTGGCCAGAATTTGTTTTGTACTCTGATGAAGATTTAATTTCCTCATGTTTACCATATCTGAGTAATTGAAATTTCTCATCGTTGAACTTCATATTGTTTTCTGCAGCCCACTGAAAGATTTGGTTGATGTCTGCCTGGAGCTTTGCAGTGTCTGCAATGGAAGACACTGTCATGCAGATTCGGGTGTCATCTGCAAAGGAAGACACGGTGCTGTGGCTGACATCCTTGTCTATGTCGGATATAAGGATGAGGAACAAGATGGGAGCGAGTACTGTGCCTTGTGGAACAGAGCTTTTCACCGTAGCTGCCTCGGACTTTACTCTGTTGACGACTACTCTCTGTGTTCTGTTAGTGAGGAAATTATAGATCCATCGACCGACTTTTCCTGTTATTCCTTTAGCACGCATTTTGTGCGCTATTACGCCATGGTCACACTTGTCGAAGGCTTTTGCAAAGTCTGTATATATTACATCTGCATTCTTTTTGTCTTCTAGTGCATTTAGGACCTTGTCGTAGTGGTCCAATAGTTGAGACAGACAGGAGCGACCTGTTCTAAACCCATGTTGCCCTGGGTTGTGTAACTGATGGGTTTCTAGATGCGTGGTGATCTTGCTTCTTAGGACCCTTTCAAAGATTTTTATGATATGGGATGTTAGTGCTATTGGTCTGTAGTTCTTTGCTGTTGCTTTACTGCCCCCTTTGTGGAGTGGGGCTATGTCTGTTGTTTTTAGTAACTGTGGGACGACCCCCGTGTCCATGCTCCCTCTCCATAGGATGGAAAAGGCTCGTGATAGGGGCTTCTTGCAGTTCTTGATGAACACAGAGTTCCATGAGTCTGGCCCTGGGGCAGAGTGCATGGGCATGTCATTTATCGCCTGTTCGAAGTCATTTGGCGTCAGGATAACATCGGATAGGCTTGTGTTAATCAAATTTTGTGGCTCTCTCATAAAAAATTCATTTTGATCTTCGACTCTCAGTCTGGTTAGCGGCTTGCTAAAAACTGAGTCATATTGGGACTTGAGTAGCTCACTCATTTCCTTGTTGTCATCTGTGTAGGACCCATCTTGTTTAAGTAGGGGCCCAATACTGGACGTTGTTCTCGATTTTGATTTGGCATAGGAGAAGAAATACTTTGGGTTTCTTTCGATTTCATTTATGGCTTTTAGTTCTTCCCGCGATTCCTGACTCCTAAAGGATTCTTTTAGCTTAAGTTCGATGCTTGCTATTTCTCTGACCAGTGTCTCCCTACGCATTTCAGATATATTGACCTCTTTTAGCCGCTCTGTTATTCTTTTCCGTCGCCTGTAAATGGAGCGCCTGTCTCTTTCTGTTTTACATCTACTCCTCCTTTTTCTTAGAGGAATAAGCCTTGTGCATACATCGAGTGCTACCGAGTTAATCTGTTCTAGGCATAAGTTGGGGTCTGTGTTGCTTAGTATATCTTCCCAGCTTATATCGGTTAGGACTTGGTTTACTTGGTCCCACTTTATGTTTTTGTTATTGAAGTTGAATTTGGTGAATGCTCCCTCGTGACTAATCTCCTTATGTCGGTCTGGGGCTCCGCGCATACATGACTGAACCTCAATTATGTTGTGATCTGAGTATATTGTTTTTGATATGGTGATATTTCTTATCAGATCATCATTGTTAGTGAAGATGAGGTCTAGTGTATTCTCCAGTCTAGTAGGCTCTATTATTTGCTGGTTTAAATTGAATTTTGTGCAGAGATTTAAAAGCTCGCGTGAGTGTGAGTTTTCATCAGAGCTGCCTCCTGGTGTTATTACTGCAACAATATTATTTGCTATATTCCTCCATTTTAGGTGCCTTAAGTTGAAATCCCCCAGGAGCAAGATATTGGGTGCAGGAGCTGGGAGATTTTCCAGACAGTGGTCAATTTTTAACAGCTGTTCCTGGAATTGCTGGGATGTTGCATCCGGAGGCTTGTAGACTATCACAATGACTAGGTTTTGGTTCTCGACCTTTACTGCTAAAACTTCCACTACATCATTTGAGGCATTTAGCAGTTCTGTGCAAACAAGTGACTCTGCAATGTACAGGCCAACCCCCCCCTTTTGCCTGTTCACTCTGTCACATCTGTATAGGTTGTAACCTGGGATCCATATTTCGTTGTCCAAGTGATCCTTTATGTGGGTCTCAGTGAAAGCCGCGAACATTGCCTTTGCCTCTGCAAGCAGTCCACGGATGAAAGGTATTTTGTTGTTTGTTGCTGGCTTTAGACCCTGTATATTTGCAAAGAAGAATGTTATCGGACTGGTGGTATTGTTGGTACTGGGGGGGGATTTTTTTTCCGGCATTAGTATCTGTATCTGTTGGTTTGGAGTGGAGGCCATCGACTGTGGTTCCACTCCAGGAATGACTGGATTTGGTGTACGATTTCTGCCATTTCCTGCCAGTTTTTTTTCCTTCCTGGCACTAAAAAACATCTCCCTCTTGAGTGGCTGTGGCTACCCAGGTTTTCCCATGGCCTGGATGTTTTGTATCTTTTTGTCCCCTTTAGATGGTATGCCTGGCAATTTAAGTTATAGCACAGTCTTTCCTGTACTGAAGAGGTACACAGTTCAGGGTGAAAAAGCTTACAGGAAGGGAGTTTGCATTTTCCTGTTGTCATATGGGCATGGCATTTCCTAGGGTGGTCATAGTTGCACGTCCCATCTGTTTTTCCAGATTTCCCATGCCAGCAGATACCGAGTGCATAGTATGTGCACAGGCTTGGTTTCCGTTTGCCTTGGGTTTCTGTGACTGTATTCCCTGTTGGTGCATGTTTCCCTGTCTTACTTCTATCCTCCCTAGCACCAACAATGGAGCTCCCACCATTTGTTTTTGGTAATATATCCTCACTATTGCTAGTGGAGTCCTCTTGTTTGCTATTTCCTGCGGTATTTCTAGTTTGCAATATTGGTTTTATCTTATCTTTGACTACACTTGTTTCCCTACTATGGCTCCTGTCCCCTATGAGGTCATTCATATGTATTCCTTCCTGCGTATAATTCCCGACTACCTGGACAAAATCTCCAGCTTCACCATTACTGTCTCCCAGGACAGCATCTCCAGCTTCCCCATTACTGTCTCCCAGGACAGCATCTCCAGCTTCACCATTACTGTCTCCCAGGACAGCACCTCCAGCTTCACCATTACTGTCTCCCAGGACAGCACCTCCAGCTTCCCCATTACTGTCTCCCAGGACAGCACTATCAGCCCCCCATTTACTGACTACCAGGACATCATCTCCAGCCTTACAGTTTCTGACTACATGGCCAGTATCAAGGGCAGTACCATTCAGCCCGGACTTTTTATGTTCCCATCTGTTGTAGAAAGCTTCCAGGTTTTCTATGAAAGCAGCTTTGATGTTGACCTCTTTTAATACCCTTGTGATTTTAGTCCACAGATTTATCTCATTTGGGCATACCCAAAAACACTTCCCTGTTTTAATACTGCTTGTAGCTAGTTCTTGGATATCTGCACAAGGGGCGTGACACCAATTTCCACAGAAATGACAATTTATGCATGTGGAAGCCCGTTTGTTTGACTGACCACAGACTACACACAGCTTCATAATGATTTGAATGGTTGATTTACTGCAATTCTACTAGCAACCTCTTGAATATTCTATTAATAACCTGCTAGGTGCACAACGAAACCGTTTGAAACCAGTCCAGGGTTCGGACCAGTCAAGGGTTCGGACCATTCAAGGGTTCGGACCAGTCAAGGGTTCGGACCAGTCTATCTGATCTGATCAGTGGGTCACTTATTTAAACCATACTGGTCGGTGATTTGAGCTAACACATGAAGGATCTACTGGAAATTATCTACCCGAGTAATATGTGATTTGATTGATACAAAAGTATAACTTGCGTGATGAAGAGCCGGTGACTGCTGGCAGCTCCTACAATGACGAACGGTCGAGCCACCACCTTTGTTTATCAATCGCTGTATCTAGCTTCTCTATTTTTTTTTTTTTTTCTGTCTCCACCACAATAAATGCTATATTATCACTATAGTTGACTGGTGCAAATTTTGGAGGAAGGGCGCTTTTTCTGTAATAATAATTGCTTCTCGTTGTGTATATTGCGACCGCTGGTAACTACAGGTTATATGAAATTCACAGTAACGTCTCGTATTTCAAGAAAAAGAAACTAATGAAAGTCACTCCACTCCACTAAGTACCATTATAATACTGGTTAGTTGCTACTACAACACTGTATTCTGCTATTCACTGGTATCACTAGATTATATGCGAGTACACTAGCAGGCCAGGAAGATTATTAAAACAGCTGACCTGTGGTAAGTTTCTGGCGACTTCTGGCACCTGCCTCTATAGGCTTATCACTTCATTTACAAATTCACCTGTTTTCAAATGACACTTTAGCCTTTATCATCAATATACTAGGGAGCCACTGTAGTATACACTATACACTATGTATACTCAATGCTTTCAGGGAGACTTTCTTTCCTCTGACACAAAGTTCAATATTATTATTTTTCCACACGGGACAGGCCTATGATTCCCCTCTGGCAGTAAACTCTGCTAGGAAGTGCACACTAATTCTCCTTTTTTTACTCAGTATATAATGTTTTCCGCCCAAGATTGGTTCCAGGCGCTAGAGGGATGTATCGTATAGGATTGATGACACAAATTAAAGTTCTAGCACGTAAGAGCGACCGTGAAAACACCAGAAAAACCGGGAGCACAACGAGGCACGCTGACACGAATGGGGAGTCACGGAAGTGTAAGTAGCGCTTGAGGGACCCTGGTGCTCAAGGAAGTGTAGGTAGTGCTTGAGAGACCGTTGTGCTCATGGAAGTGTATGTAGTGCTTGAGGGACCCTGGTGCTCAAGGAAGTGTAGGTAGTGCTTGAGGGACCCTGGTGAGAGAGGAAGTATAGGTAGTGCTTGAGGGACCCTGGAGCTCAAGGAAGTGTAGGTAGTGCTTAAGGGACCCTGGTGCTCAAGGAAGTGTAGGTAGTGCTTGAGGGACCCTGGTAAGAGAGCAAGTGTAGGTAGTGCTTTAGGGACCCTGGTGAGAAAGGAAGTGTAAGTAGTGCTTGAGAGACCCTGGTGAGAGAGGAAGTATAGGTAGTGCTTGAGGGACCCTGGTAAGAGAGCAAGTGTAGGTAGTGCTTTAGGGACCCTGGTGAGAGAGGAAGTGTAGGTAGTGTTTGAGGGACCCTGGTGAGAGAGGAAGTATAGGTAGTGCTTGAGGGACCCTGGTGCTCATGGAAGTGTAGGTAGTGTTTGATGGACCCTGGTGCTCAAGAAAGTGTAGGTAGTGCTTGAGGGACCCTGGTGCTCAAGGAAGTGTAGGTAGTGCTTGAGGGACCCTGGTGAGAGAGGAAGTGTAGGTAGTGCTTGAGGGACCTTGGTGAGAGAGGAAGTGTAGGTAGTGCTTGAGGGACCTTGGTGAGAGAGGAAGTGTAGGTAGTGCTTGAGGGACCCTGGTGCTCAAGGAAGTGTAGGTAGTGCTTGAGGGGCCCTGGTGCTCAAGGAAGTGTACGTAGTGCTTGAGGGACCCTGGTGAGAGAGGAAGTGTAGGTAGTGCTTGAGGGACCTTGGTGAGAGAGGAAGTGTAGGTAGTGCTTGAGGGACCCTGGTGCTCAACGAAGTGTAGGTAGTGCTTGAGGGACCCTGGTGCTCAAGGAAGTGTAGGTAGTGCTTGAGGGACCCTGGTGCTCAAGGAAGTATAGGTAGTGTTTGAGGGACCTTGGTGAGAGAGGAAGTATAGGTAGTGCTTGAGGGACCCTGGTGCTCAAGCAAGTGTAGGTAGTGCTTGAGGGACCCTGGTGCTCAAGGAAGTGTAGGTAGTGCTTGAGGGACCTTGGTGAGAGAGGAGGTGTAGGTAGTGCTTGAGGGACCCTTGTGAGAGAGGAAGTGTAGGTAGTGCTTGAGGGACCCTTGTGAGAGAGGAAGTGTAAGTAGTGCTTGAGAGACCCTTGTGAGAGAGGAAGTGTAGGTAGTGCCTGAGGGACCCTGGTGCTCAAGGAAGTGTAGGTAGTGCTTGAGGGACCCTTGTGCTCAAGAAAGTGTAGGTAGTGCTTGAGGGACCTTGGTGAGAGAGGAAGTGTAGGTAGTGCTTGAGGGACCCTGGTGAGAGAGGAAGTGTCGCTAGTGCTTGAGGGACCCTGGTAAGAGAGGAAGTATAGGTAGTGCTTGAGGAACACTGGTGCTCAAGGAAGTGTAGGTAGTCCTTGAGGGGCCCTGGTGCTCAAGGAAGTGTAGGGAGTGCTTGAGGGACCCTGGTGAGAGAGGAAGTGTAGGTAGCGCTTGAGGGACCCTGGTGTTCAAGGAAGTGTACGTAGTGCTTGAGGGACCCTGGTGGTCAAGGAAGTGTAGGTAGTGCTTGAGGGACCTTGGTGAGAGAGGACGTGTAGGTAGTGTTTGAGGGACCCTGGTAAGAGCGGAAGTATAGGTAGTGCTTGAGGAACACTGGTGCTCAAGGAAGTGTAGGTAGTCCTTGAGGGGCCCTGGTCCTAAAGGAAGTGTAGGGAGTGCTTGAGGGACCCTGGTGAGAGAGGAAGTGTAGGTAGTGCTTGAGGGACCCTGATGCTCAAGGAAGTGTAGGTAGTGCTTGAGGGACCCTGGTGGTCAAGGAAGTGTAGGTAGTGGTTGAGGGACCCTGGTGCTCAAGGAAGTGTAGGTAGTGCTTGAGGGACCCTTGTGCTCAAGGAAGTGTAGGTAGTGCTTGAGGGACCTTGGTGAGAGAGGAAGTGTAGATAGTGCTTGAGGGACCCCGGTGAGAGAGGAAGTGTAGGTAGTCCTTGAGGGACCCTGGTGCTCAAGGAAGTGTAGGTAGTGCTTGAGGGGCCCTGGTGCTCAAGGAAGTGTAGGTAGTGCTTGAGGGACCCTGTTGCTCAAGGAAGTGTAGGTAGTGCTTGAGGGACCCTGGTGCTCAAGGAAGTGTAGGTAGTGCTTGAGGGACCCTGGTAAGAGAGGAAGTGTAGGTAGTGCTTGAGGGACCCTGGTAAGAAAGAAAGTGTAAGTAGTGCTTGAGAGACCCTGGTGAGAGAGGAAGTGTAGGTAGTGTTTGAGGGACCCTGGTGAGAGAGGAAGTATAGGTAGTGCTTGAGGGACCCTGGTGCTCAAGAAAGTGTAGGTAGTGCTTGAGGGACCCTGGTGCTCAAGGAAGTGTAGGTAGTGCTTGAGGGACCCTGGTGCTCAAGGAAGTGTAAGTAGTGCTTGACGGACCCTGGTAAGAGAGGAAGTGTAGGTAGTGATTGAGGGACCTTGGTGAGAGAGGAAGTGTAGGTAGTGCTTGAGGGACCCTGGTCCTCATGTAAGTGTAGGTAGTGCTTGAGGGACCCTGGTGAGAGAGGAAGTGTAGGTAGTGCTTGAGGGACCTTGGTGAGAGAGGAAGTGTAGGTAGTGCTTGTGGGACCTTGGTGAGAGAGGAAGTGTAGGTAGTGCTTGAGGGACCCTGGTGCTCAAGGAAGTGTAGGTAGTGCCTGAGGGACCCTGGTGCTCAAGGAAGTGTACGTAGTGCTTGAGGGACCCTGGTGAGAGAGGAAGTGTAGGTAGTGCTTGAGGGACCTTGGTGAGAGAGGAAGTGTAGGTAGTGCTTGAGGGACCCTGGTGCTCAAGGAAGTGTAGGTAGTGCTTGAGGGACCCTGGTGCTCAAGGAAGTGTAGGTAGTGCTTGAGGGACCCTGGTGCTCAAGGAAGTATAGGTAGTGCTTGAGGGACCCTGGTGCTCAAGGAAGTGTTGGTAGTGCTTTAGGGACCCTGGTGATAGAGGAAGTATAGGTAGTGCTTGAGGGACCCTGGTGCTGAAGGAAGTGTAGGTAGTGCTTGAGGGACCCTGGTGCTCAAGGAAGTGTAGGTAGTGCTTGAAGGACCCTTGTGAGAGAGGAAGTGTAGTTAGTGCTTGAGGGACCCTGGTGAGAAAGGAAGTGTATGTAGTGCTTGAGAGACCCTGGTGAGAGAGGAAGTGTAGGTAGTGCCTGAGGGACCCTGGTGCTCAAGGAAGTGCAGGTAGTGCTTGAAGGACCCTTGTGCTCAAGGAAGTGTAGGTAGTGCTTGAGGGACCTTGGTGAGAGAGGAAGTGTAGGTAGTGCTTGAGGGACCCTGGTGAGAGAGGAAGTGTAGGTAGTGCTTGAGGGACCCTGGTAAGAGAGGAAGTATAGGTAGTGCTTGAGGAACACTGGTGCTCAAGGAAGTGTAGGTAGTCCTTGAGGGGCCCTGGTGCTCAAGGAAGTGTAGGGAGTGCTTGAGGGACCCTGGTGACAGAGGAAGTGTAGGTAGCGCTTGAGGGACCGTGGTGCTCAAGGAAGTGTACGTAGTGCTTGAGGGACCCTGGTGAGAAAGGAAGTGTAGGTAGTGCTTGAGGGATCATGGTGAGAGAGGAAGTGTAGGTAGTGTTTGAGGGACCCTGGTGCTCAAGGAAGTGTACGTAGTGCTTGAGGGTCCCTGGTGAGAAAGGAAGTGTAGGTAGTGCTTGAGGGACCCTGGTGCTCAAGAAGTGTATGTAGTCCTTGAGGGGCCCTGGTGCTCAAGGAAGTGTAGGGAGTGCTTGAGGGACCCTGGTGAGAGAGGAAGTGTAGGTAGCGCTTGAGGGACCCTGGTGCTCAAGGAAGTGTAGGTAGTGCTTGAGGGACCCTGGTGGTTAAGGAAGTGTAGGTAGTGCTTGAGGGACCCTGGTGCTCAAGGAAGTGTAGGTAGTGCTTGAGTGACCCTTGAGCTCAAGGAAGTGTAGGTAGTGCTTGAGGGACCTTGGTGAGAGAGGAAGTGTAGGTAGTGGTTGAGAGACCCCGGTGAGAGAGGAAGTGTAGGTAGTGCTTGAGGGACCCCGGTGAGAGAGGAAGTGTAGGTAGTGCTTGAGGGGCCCTGGTGCTCAAGGAAGTGTAGGTAGTGCTTGAGGGGCCCTGGTGCTCAAGGAAGTGTAGGTAGGGCTTGAGGGACCCTGTTGCTCAAGGAAGTGTAGGTAGTGCTTGAGGGACCCTGTTGCTCAAGGAAGTGTAGGTAGTGCTTGAGGGACCTTGGTGAGAGAGGAAGTGTAGGTAGTGCTTGAGGGACCCCGGTGCTCAAGGAAGTGTAGGTAGTGCTTGAGGGGCCCTGGTGCTCAAGGAAGTGTAGGTAGTGCTTGAGGGACCCTGTTGCTCAAGAAAGTGTAGGTAGTGCTTGAGGGACCCTGTTGCTCAAGGAAGTGTAGATAGCTTGAGGGACCCTGGTGCTCAAGGAAGTGTAGGTAGTGCTTTAGGGGCCCTGGTGCTCAAGGAAGTGTAGGTAGTGCTTGAGGGACCCTGTTGCTCAAGAAAGTGTAGGTAGTGCTTGAGGGACCCTGTTGCTCAAGGAAGTGTAGATAGCTTGAGGGACCCTGGTGTTCAAGGAAGTGTAGGTAGTGCTTGAGGGGCCCTGGTGCTCAAGGAAGTGTAGGTAGTGCTTGAGGGGCCCTGGTGCTCAAGGAAGTGTAGGTAGTGCTTGAGGGACCCTGTTGCTCAAGGAAGTGTAGGTAGTGTTTGAGGGACCCTTTTGCTCAAGGAAGTGTAGGTAGTGCTTGAGGGACCCTGGTGCTCAAAGAAGTGTAGGTAGTGCTTGAGGGACCCTGTTGCTCAAGGAAGTGTAGGTAGTGCTTGAGGTACCCTGTTGCTCAAGGAAGTTTAGGTAGTGCTTGAGGGACCCTGTTGCTCAAGGAAGTGTAGGTAGTGCTTGAGGTACCCTGTTGCTCAAGGAAGTTTATGTAGTGCTTGAGGGACCCTGTTGCTCAAGGAAGTGTAGGTAGTGCTTGAGGGACTGTTATGCAGGGTTCTGCATGACATCGTAATGTACATATAGTGGAGAAGTGTGCCATAATAGTATGAATATTATAGTTGTAAAGAATAATTTTATAATTGATAATGTGCATTTGGGGGTACTGTAAAGTACTCTAACTGTAATTATAAAGAAATTCTGTTAATGATTTATTTTCCAAGGATGTTTGGGTACGCAGAGTAAGCGTGGTTTGGGGGAGTCACGTGACGTTAGGATGGTGTGTAGAGGCTGGTGTCGGAGATGCTGTGTATTTAAGATAAGTTTGTAGTTGTGCACTCATTTTGTTTATCCAACTCAAGCCATAGGCTCTCATATGGCTTACCTGTATGTTCACCCAGGCTCTGACATGGTCAGGGTGCTGTGGGAGGAGTGAGGAAATAAGAAATGAGGTGTGGAGTAGAGTGAGCCTGACGCTGACGAAGCATAGTGGTTATGGTGGCTGAACCTCCAGCCAGCTGTGGTTTGTGTACCCTCATTTGGGCGTTTAGGATTAAGGTTTTTCTGTTATGTTATGTTATGGTGACTAAATAGATATATTTTCCTAATTGGGATTTTTGAATAACCCTCTGTTACCCAACCCCTTTAAGTACACATACCAGTTTAGCGCTTTCTGCTTTGTCTGGGATAGCCCTGGGTGGCTGGTTTGGGCTAGTATGTGTGTAACTTTTACCTTTGCCCTTAGACCAGGCTCAAGCCCCCAGCTATCCCACATTTTTGCGTAACATGGGGGCCTGTATATGGGAGAATTATCACATTTTATGTGGTAATTCAAGTTTGCAACCTGGAAAGTCAATAATCATTCTTTACTGGGTTGGTCAGAGGAAGCATTCACTATAACACTCACACTAAAATAATAATTTACCTTTGTTTGTAATATTGCTGGTTTTTAGGGTGTTATTATTAACTAATACCCTGTGAATAATTTACTGTTGTGTGCAACATTGCTAGTTTTTAGGGTGTTATTATTAATTAATACCCTGTGAATAATTTACTGTTGTGTGCAACATTGCTAGTTTTTAGGGTGTTATTATTAATTAATACCCTGTGAATAATTTACTGTTGTGTGCAACATTGCTAGTTTTTAGGGTGTTATTATTAATTAATACCCTGTGAATAATTTACTGTTGTGTGCAACATTGCTAGTTTTTAGGGTGTTGTTATTAATTAATACCCTGTGAATAATTTACTTTTGTGTGCAACATAGCTGGTTTTTAGGGTGTTATTATTAATTAATACCCTGTGAATAATTTACCTTTCTGTGCCATATTGTTGATTTTTAGGGTGTTATTAATACTTGATATTTTGTGCATAATTTACCCTTGCAGGTACAATCTTGCTGATTTTTAGGGGGATATGCTTACCTAAATTTCTGGGAATAATTTACCTTTGCAGGTGCAGTAGCTCTTATTTTTTTTTCTGCCAGGGTTTTCTTTTTGTGTGCAATCCTGTTTAATTTGAGGGAGTCACATGACAACTCCTTGTGAATATACTACTTCAGTATATGTACCTTGCTGTGTGCTTTATTATTTTATATCAGTAAGTTCTGTGGCTGGTAGTAAGATTTGCTGCTATTATTTCCCAAAATGGCTGACACTGGTGAAAATTCTGAGGATGACATGCATTTGGAAGGTGACATTGAATCAAATCCCCATGATAGGGACCTGGATAAGGAAGTAGTAATTTTACAAATGAAATTAGCCCTAGTTGCAGAAGAAAAGGAACGGTTAAGGATTGAGCGCACAAAGATCCAGGAACAGAGAGCCTTAGAGGAGCTTAGGGCTCAAGAAAGAGCTAAAGAGAGGCAGCTTGCTTCTCACCCAGACATAGACACGAGGGTAGATGTTTTTCATTTGGATAAAGCCATAAAATTTTTGCCCAAATTCCTAGAGAAAGATCCAGACCAGTTTTTTCTGTTATTTGAAAGTACGGCCAAACCCCAAGTTTGGCCGGAAAAGGAATGGGCGACATTAGCAAGAACCCAATTAGTTGGTAAAGGGTTACAGGCTATTAGTTCTTTAGAAGGATCTGCCTTTTCTGATTATTATAAGCTAAAAGAGGTAGTTTTACTGGCTTATCAAATGTTACCGGAAAGGTACAGGCAGAAATTCAGAGGACTAAAGCTTCAGTCAGGGCAGTCTTTGGTGGAATATGGTAAGGAGAAGATGTCACTTCTAAATAGGTGGTGTCGCTCAAAGGGGGTGGTAGGCAATTATGAAGGTGTAATTACCTTAATTTTGTTAGAGGATCTTTTGGGAAATGTTCCTTCTGACCTTAAGGCATATCTTGAGGAGAAGGATCTTGATGATTTTAATAATGCTTTAGAGCTGGGTGACAGATTTTTAGCTAACCACAAATTTGGTAGCAGTTACCACACCCCACATACTAATAATGGTAAGTTTTCTCCACCCACCAATAGGAATAAGAAATTTCAGAAGTTTAAGCCACCCATTTATCAACCTAATAACCACAAGAGTTTTAATAACCCTAATTTTCCAGTACCCACTCGAGGAGGTTTTAAGTCAGCTGTCACAGGTCTAGGACTACAAGGAACAGGTGGGACGAGCCCAGTTCCCCAGAACCAAGGGATCCAACCTAGGTCAAATGGGCAGGGGGCCTTTAAACCTTATCACTGTACATATTGCAATAAACAGGGCCACCTGCAGCCATATTGTCAAAAGATGCTTAGGGGCCAGGCTGCGGCAGATGCTTCTCCAGTAAATACACCGATTACACATGATGTGGCTTGCATTGCAGTCTTCCCCCAAGGTATCCAAAGAAGACCATCTGTCTTTGACCCTCGGATGAAGGTCTATTCAAGTAAATCTACTGTGGCCATACACCAAAATGAAGGTAGGGTCACGGGTGTTATGTCTTTGAGGGACACTTGTAGCACATACACCTTGCTTCGCAGGGGTGTATTGCCAGTGTCGGATGACACCTACACCGGATTGGACATTTTTCTTAAAGGGATAACTGGAGTCCCTGTCAGGACTCCAGTGCACAGGTTATGGGTAGAGTCTGCGTACCAGTCTGGGTACCTACCTGTAGGTATTGCAGAAGATGTACCTTTTGCAGGAGTTGACCTTCTACTAGGCAACAACGTTGTGGGACACCTCAAAAGTGAGGAATGTTTGGTTTTGCAGGACCCTGCTTTACAAGGTGGTAATGACCCAATTGGAGCAACGGTACCTGAAAATTTTTCAATGTGCTTTCGGACTAAACAGGGGAACAAGGCAGGAGCTGTGCCTCCCTGTGACCCTTCTGCACACTGTGGTGATGGTTTGGGCATGGGGAGCCTGTTCATTGAGTCTGACCTGCAGGAGACTCTGAGCAGTGATGAACCGGCTCAACCGGAACTCGGTTTGAGAAGTGGTCTTGGTGCTGATGTGGAAAAAAATCCCCTGACTCTGCAGCAGCTGAGTGAGGCCCGGGAAGGTTGTGACCTCCGGAACGCTATTCATTTATCAGTTGTCGCGGAGGATGTGGTTCCCAAATTTACCAAGTGTTTATTTTGCAGAGTTGATCAAATGAGCAAGACTCTTTTTAAGAGGACCTGTGCTTACGTGGACGCGGCAGAACTATTAAAGTGTCTTTGTCAGTATTTTTTACAGATTCTGGAGGAACGGCATTTCTGTGTTAAGACGGGAGAGCTAAATAATCAGTGTTTATTAATAAATTCCTTTTCTAACAGGTTACCAGAGTCTGTACCCTTTCTGATTAATTTCGTGTGTGTGGGTTTGAGATTTCTGGTGAAACATTTTTGTCTCTTAGGCTTTGCACAAATCACCCAGAAGTCATATTTTATGAAATGTCATGTAGTTTTGAGAGGCCTACTTGAGGTTAAATTTACCAATGTATATCATCCTAGGAGTCAAAGAAAAGCACCATGGTTTTCCCAGTCTCTCAGGGCAATGCATGTTTGTTTTACCCAGTACCAGAAGGACTGGGAGGAGGGAATTCCCCTCCCTTTCATTACCGTGTGGGGAAGCACTCTGGAATCATTAAGTCATGTGCTACGTGAGGATGGTGATGTTTCCCCGGCGGTGTTTTTTCTCGGTTTCAGAAAATTCTTGGCTAAGATGAGGTCGATGGCACTAGTGCACCAGTCTGCCAGTCCGCCCAGAATGACGTGGGACTATGAGGTGGTGCTACACATTCTGGAAGCTGGAGAGATGGGATTGGCATTGGAGCCGGGTCCTGGGAAGGCTATGATGGAACTGTGTGGTGACTTCAAAATGATGATGGATAAAGTCCCTGAGAAAGATATTGTAAGCAGGAAAATTGTAAGAGATTGTGGAAGATTTGGATCTTCTGAAAGACTGGTTGAAGTGTTGGCTCAGCCATGGTGCACCTTAGTGAAAGAGTTTTGGGATGCTGAAAAATAGGGCCATGAGGTAGAGGTTTCCGAATTTGTGAAATGTCAGCAGGCCTGGCATGATGTAAGCTGGGGTGAAATAGGTTCCTTGAAGGAAGTGAAGTGTTTATTTCTAGAGACTGTGTTTGTATCCAGCGAGAGTCGGTGGACGTTGTTTTTTACTGGTCTCACACTAGGTGATACCTTGAAAACGTGCACTGACTGCCGCCAGGTACAGTTAAAAAATAAGGTTTTGTCTCCTCTTTATGAACTACATGCAAATTGTGTGAATGAACAGTGGGTGCGTCATCTGCTTCCCATGACCATGTGTGCCAAGAACACACCTGTATTTGTAACTTTAATATCTCTGTCCATGTACCTTTTGTATGCCATTAACCCTCAAGATCTTTTATGTGTAATCCTGAGTTACCCACCCCGGGTTTTGCAAAATGATACAGAGGTTGGGTCAGTCTTGTTGCAGGGTAGAGCAGGAGAAGTAATGCCACTCGGCTGCTTCTCAGCAAAAAGTAGCAGGCACCAAAAAAGTTATACCTCCATAGAAAAGGAGGCTCTTGCTTTAGTGTTGGCAGTGCAACATTTTGAGGTGCATATATCTTCATCAGTTCACCCTATAACTGTGTATAGTGACCATATTCCTTTACGTTTCCTTCACTTAATGAGGCACCACAATCAAAGACTTACAAGGTGGGCCTTGTTTCTCCAGCTTCTTAATCTTGTGATTCATTATGTGAAGGGAGCAGAGAATGTGGTTGCTAATACCTTGTCTTGTGTTTAAAGTGCACGATGTAGTGTATAGATCACTTATCTATTCTTATTTTGCAGTTATTTGCGGTAGACGAGTAGATGGAACCCTGGACCACCCAAAGGAGAAGGGCAGGTTGAGCTGGAGCTGGAGGTATCAGGATTCCCTAGTGTGTGTGTATTTAGGGGGGTAGTCACATCAAAGGCCATGCCTAGGTAAGGTATGCTACGTTTTTTAGGTGTTGGCTGGAATGCCTCGCCTCTGTTTTATGTTGGTATAGGGACTGTTGGACCTAACGTTTTAGTGAATTGTGGGGCTGGCGGTGATGCCCTCCACTGTTTGGGTCATGTCTTTTGATCCAAGGTGTTTTGGTTCTCCAGGACTCTTTTTCAATTTTTCCTTTTTGGATCACCGCTGGGGTGACTCCAGGGTCCTTGGAATGACATGTAGGTGACGGCCTGGGAGGTCCACCTTTTGGGGGTCTTCAGTGATGACTCCAGGGTTTTACGGCCGCAGTCCCACCAACAAGATTTATGTGCCTATCCACCCGTTGTTTTTGGGGGCCTGATATTTTCCCCTCTCCTGTGCTCTCCTGATTCTCGCAGAGGTGTGTCATGGGGAACCAGTTTTGTTTACTAAAGATTGCTGTGCGATGGGAGTGATAATGTGATGTTGTTTTCTCAGTAGAATTAAACATGTAACATCTGTTTTTCTTTTGTTTGAACTCCTGGAAAATGTACTTACTGTTTAAAAGTTTTTTTTTGGTGGCACTTACAGTTTGGTCTGCCTTGCAACATACTGAACTTTGGTGTTACTTCATAAAACGGCATTCCTCAGGGGCACTTTTGTACAAAGTTAACTTGCTCGTTTATAAGTTTGCTTGATGTAATTTAGGTAAAATGCATCAACGCCAGCGCCTGGCCAGTGCTGTGTTGTAATGGTGCCTTTTCCTAAAACAGCTGTCTAAGAGTGTGACTGTGGGCTCGTTGGGCATAGAACTTGATCACTTTTATGTTCGGCGAGTTTCATATGTCTGCAATCTAGTACCTCAGTTTGTTAATATTGCATATTTGTAGTACCAAAAGACCGTGATTGTATGGTGGTCATTCCCCAGTTATCATTTGCCCGTTGCCTCAGACCTTAATGTGGGGCTTATTTTCTTTTTTTTTTCTTTTTGCCTATCGGTGTCCGTAGGGACCCCGCTAGCAGAGTGAGACCTATGGTCTGGGGGTGGGGGTGTTATGCAGGGTTCTGCATGACATCGTAATGTACATATAGTGGAGAAGTGTGCCATAATAATATGAATGTTATAGTTGTAAAGAATAATTTTATAATTGATAATGTGCATTTGGGGGTACTGTAAAGTACTCTAACTGTAATTATAAAGAAATTCTGTTAATGATTTATTTTCCAAGGATGTTTGGGTACGCGGAGTAAGCGTGGTTTGGGGGAGTCACGTGACGTTAACATGGTGTGTAGAGGCTGGTGTCGGAGATGCTGTGTATTTAAGATAAGTTTGTAGTTGCGCACTCATTTTGTTTATCCAACTCAAGCAATAGGCTCTCATATGGCTTACCTGTATGTTCACCCAGGCTCTGACATGGTCAGGGTGCTGTGGGAGGAGTGAGGAAATAAGAAATGAGGTGTGGAGTAGAGTGGGCCTGACGCTGACGAAGCATAGTGGTTATGGTGGCTGAACCTCCAGCCAGCTGTGGTTTGTGTACCCTCATTTGGGCGTTTAGGATTAAGGTTTTTCTGTTATGTTATGTTATGGTGACTAAATAGATATATTCTCCTAATTGGGATTTTTGAATAACCCTCTGTTACCCAACCCCTTTAAGTACACATACCAGTTTAGCGCTTTCTGTTTTGTCTGGGATAGCCCTGGGTGGCTGGTTTGGGCTAGTATGTGTGTAACTTTTACCTTTGCCCTTAGACCAGGCTCAAGCCCCCAGCTATCCCACATTTTTGCATAACAGGGACCCTGGTGCTCAAGGAAGCGTAGGTAGTGCTTGAGGGACCCTTGTGCTCAAGGAAGTGTAGGTAGTGCTTGAGGGACCCTGGTGTGAGAGGAAGTGTAGGTAGTGCTTGAGGGACCCTGGTAAGAGAAGAAGTGTAGGTAGTGCTTGAGGGACCCTGGTGCTCAAGGAAGTGTAGGTAGTGCGTGAGGAACCCTGGTGCTCAAGGAAGTGTATGTAATGCTTGAGGGACCCTGGTGCTCAATGAAGTGTATTTAATGCTTGAGGGACCCTGGTGCTCAAGGAAGTGTATGTAATGCTTGAGGGACTCTGGTGCTCGAGGAAGCGTAGGTAGTGCTTGAGGAACCCTGGTGCTCAAGGAAGTGTAGGTAGTGCTTAAGGGACACTCGTGCTCAAGGAAGTGTAGGTAGTGCTTGAGGGACCCCGGTGCTCAAGGAAATGTAGGTAGTGCTTGAGGGACCCTGGTGCTCAAGGAAGTGTAGGTAGTACTTGAGGGACCCTGGTGCTCAAGGAAGTGTAGGTAGTACTTGAGGGACCCTGGTGAGAGAGGAAGTGTATGTAGTGTAGGACCCTGGTGCCCAGAAGTACTTGGAATTTTGAAGAGCTGAATTAGAGAAGGATGAACGACTAGAACCCATCCTGAACCCTGGAACCCTGGAACCTTTACTCATATCCGGAAAACTAGTGAGTACAAGTAGGCTCCTACTCACACACACACACACACATATACACATGCAATCATGCATCAATATTGAAGGGACACTACCAGAGAGAGAATGTAGAGGATGATCCAGCAAGACTGGACCTCGTATTCACCTTAAATAGTTCAGACATTGAGGACATTACATGCGAAACCCCCTTGAAGCTAGCGCTCTCATGGCCCTGAGCTTCGAATACAGAGTAGTTACAAGTGGAGAGGGAAGCACAATGAGCAGGACTGGAGAAGCCAGATTACTAAAGGGAAAAATATACAGGCATGAGGAATTTTCTTCTTGAGGTTCAGTGAGAAAGAGAACTGGTGGGGAAATCGGTAAATGAAATGAAGGACTACGTGACAACAAAATGCAAGGAGACAGAGGAGAGGTTCATACCCAAGGGCAATATAAGTATTATGATGATCAGAACGGGCCCTTGATTCACCCAAAGGTGTTGAGAGGCCAAAACTAAGTGCACTGGAGGATGGAAAAAGTATAGATGACAAATGATCCATGAAAATAAAGAGATTAGTTGATGAGCCAGAGACGAATATGCACAGATAAGGAGGGAGGCCCAGCAGCAATGCGAGAACGACATAACATCGAAAGCCAAATCTAACTTGAAGCTGTTGTACAGCCACATCAAGAGGAAAACAACAGTCAATGACTAGGTAATCAGGCTGAGGAAGGAAGAAGGGATCACAAGAAACAACCGAGAAGTACGCGGAGAGCTCAACGTGAAATTTAAGTAGTTACAGTGGAGACAGAAAGGACTCCAGAAAACCGCAATGATGGGGTACACCAACAAGTGCTGGGCACATTATACACAACCGAGGAAGAGGTGAAGAGGCTGCTAAGTGAGCTAGATACCTCAAAGGCGGTAGGACAGAACATCTTTCTGTGGGTCCTGAGAGAGGAAGCAGAGGCGGTGTATGCCATTAACAACAATCAACAGATCTATCGATCTATTGGAAGACAGCAAATGTAGTCACAGTTTTTAAGAAAGGAGACAGACAGACAGCATTAAAGTACAGACCAGTGTCACTGATATGTACAGTATGGAAAGTCACGGAGAGGATTAACAGGAGAACACTGTTTGAGTACCTAGAAAGGAATGAGCTGATACACGACAACCAGTACGGTTTCAGGGAAGGGAAATCCTGTATTGCAAATATTCTAGAGGTCTACGACAAGGTGAGGGAAGTAAGACAAGAAAAAGAGGGGGGAAATTGATTGCATTTTCTTGGACTGTAAGAAAGCTTTCGACACAGTTCCACACAGGAGATTAGTGCAAAAGTTAGAGGAGCAGGCAGGTATAGCAGGAAAGACACTGCAATGGACCAAAAAATAATTGACACGAGGGCAACAACATGACAAGGTGTCAGAGTGGCCGCCTGTGACGAGCGGGGTTCCACAGGGGTCAGTCCTAGGGCCAGTGCTGTTTCTGGTATATGTGAATGACATGAAGGAAGGAATAGATTAAGAGGTGTCCCTGTTTGCAGACGATGTGACGCTAATGCGAAGAATTCAATCGGATGAGGATCAGATAGGATCTGGACAGGCTGCAAGCCTGGTCCTGCAACTGGCTCCTGGCTCCAGGTGCAAAGTCAAGAAGATTGAGGAAGGTCAAAGAAGACCGCTAGGGGGCAAAAGATTGCAAACCTCACTCAAGGGAAAGGATCCTGGGGTGAGTATAATACGGAGCACATCTCCAAGGCGCTAATCAACCAAATAACTGGCAAACCTAAGAATAGCATTTCAGTACCTT